>NC_071090.1:34030863-34342454 GCF_027358695.1 Spea bombifrons | reverse complement strand
GCCCTAGGTTTAGTGTTAATTATATTTCTGAACCACTGTCCCATTTTCTATTTGGCTGGCCGCCTATTGATACATATGCCAACACTCCAAAGTGGGCTCAGGGCAAGTTGTGGCTTCTACCAAGAGAACTTCCTGCATGCTGTCTAGGTTACCTCTATGGTGGGCTGCAGATGACAAAAGTGATTTCATAGAAAAAATATCTAAATATGGGTATAAAATAGAAAATAAAATTTAAAAGTATTTCTGACCAAGTGAGTGCTTTACACCATTATCATTAAAATATTTCATTATTATGGTATTGCACACAAATGGATGTTTACAGGCAATTGTTTTAGATTAGATTCCTTAGGAAAACTTTATATTCTTTCCGATCAATGGCCACATTGTACTTTGTTCTGATAAATAAGACAGACCCAGACTTAAGCACCACAATGGAAAACCACTGATCTTTGCTAAATGAGTAGTGGCCTTCAGTATAACATGTATAATAGTTTTGAAGCAGTTAAGAGCAATAATACTATATACTACCGTAACAAAATGATGCAAAGTCAGAACTAGAAACATACATTTGGAATCCAGTGAACAAAATGGTTCATAAAATGAAAAAGATAATTAAAATAGACAAACAGTTATCAGGTTACATTGCGTACAGCAGATGCATAGAAAAGCCTTTATCCCACAGCTCTATATGTTAAGAGTATCTAATGAATAAAGTATGTCTTATTTTTTGTAACCTCACAGGATCTTCACCTTTAGGATATATATATATTATTACAAAATATACTTTTGTGAAATTAAAATTAAATTAAAATTAAACTTGAAATTGTGTTAGTAGAAGTAACTTTACTAGAAGAGGTTTTATCTTTGATGGTATACATATTGCCATTCATACAACTATATACTGTATATCAGCCTTGATTTCCCATTGCTTGGAGCCCATCTTCCAGTAGATGTTCACTAGGGATTACCCATGATAATACATAGTGTTGCCAAGGAGTTGGAGAATTCAAGTGTTCTGCAAACTCACTCTAGAGAATAGATCAATTGTAAGATTTTCTTTCCTATACAGGTGGAACTTGTTGATGACCTTCTTAATGGTGATGGTGGATTGCCTATCTTAGGTGGCTCAGGTGGCTTACTTGGCTAAGCGAAAGAGTAACATACTTTACTGTAAGTTATTTTGTAATATTTCTATCTGTATTTTTTACATTTATTAACAATTTCTCTAATTACATAGTAGTTTTAGTACAATAATGTATTATTTTGTTTAAAAAGGCTGATTAAACCACTGTAGTCCATAATTTTACCTAAAACAAACTACTTTCTAAACCTTTTAAACTAAAAATATATCTATAGTTTTGATTCTCAAAAAAATGAGAATTCATTCTCAAAAGCATTTATAGACATTTATTTACACAGCAATTTATTTACACCGCTTTCATGTATGTACATGACTAACATATGGTGATATGCGGAAAGTGATGATACAAAATATAGGATGAGTTAAAGAGAAAAGCAGTGATAGAGGCCTGGGCGATAAAGAAGCAGAGAAGTGCTATCACTGGAAGCTGGATTTATGAAAGGACATGCACAGCGTGAAGCAGAATGTATACAAAATGACAACAAATTTATTGTATGGTCAGAAGGGACCAAAAGTAAGGCTATGCATACAAATACTTGAAGTTTACAGAAAATGTTTGTTCACTGATTTAACTTAAATTACAAATAAACATAGTTTGGATTTGGTTGCCATTGCAGTTGTGGTTTTGTGAATCTCATAACTGGGATATAGCCACAACAGTGTGTAGAAAGGATAGAAAGGGAAGGAAAGGAGACAGTGTTACCCAATATATGTTAGGTCACATGGTATTCAGGGTGTTACAGGACAAGATTTGGTCGATACAGAAACTAAAAATAAATATTTAACTATTATTTTTATTATTATTATAGACAGATCTCCAGTGGCGGAACTGGATAGTATGTTAGTAGAGGAATTTATTAAGTAAGCATTTGATTTAAATATTTGTTAATGTGCCACATGGGGGTTGGAATGTCATTTTTCCTGTATGAGAAAGAAGCAAGTCCTTATAAAATCATTGTTACACCTTATAATTATGGAAGCAATGTCTAAGGAAGCCAGGAGGTCTATTCACTAAAGAAAGAATGAATGCAAGTATACAAAGTGATTTGATTTAGTCTTACTGAAAAAAAGATGTCAGGAAAGACTTAGAAACCATATTATGTACATCTAAGGAGTAAGATGAGAGAGCAAAAACAACTTCAAATATGTAATAATGTTATTAGTATATATTATTCTGTTATAAAGTCCATATTAGTATGAATGCAGGTAATACAATTTTCTTGCTACCATTGACTACTTATGAATCAAGAGTTAATTGTTTTCTATATTGTTAAATGTATTCTTTTTAATGCATTTAAATAGTATGCTTTTAAAGCAAACAGTTTGAAATATAGTGTTTTTATTGTGCATCATAAACTACTATACTATGTTTTTTCTTTCTAATAACATTGATCACTGATTTGGATTTCATATTTCTCCCACAGTGTTACTTTACTTCGATGCACCATGAAGAAAGCTATGGTTGCTGTTTTACGTAATTACCTTATTTGATTTGATATTCTTATAAATCATATTCATAATTATGTTCTCTTATAATTCTAATAAATACATTTCTTGCAAATTGAAATGCACCTCTGTTTTGTTTTTCATTTTATTGCATGTTTTATTAACTTTTTGGTGTTGTTAGGATACTGTAGAATGTTCTTCAGTTTAAATCAATTTGTCTCTGTTGGAAATTAAATACTATGCTGTGCGTTTAAGGCTATGATACTCACACCAAAGTAGAAGGGATGTCAGTTCTTTGCACCCTTATTTGCCACTCAGCCATCAGCACAGCCCTACCAAAAGTCCTCACCCAATAGGTCACCAATTCAAAAGACGTATACGATACGGTGCATAGCTCGGGATCAATACCATCATTGACCAAGCGGCTCCTAAGGAAGGACAAGTGATAAATTAAGTGGAGCTTACCCGCTTCTATTTTAGGGACAACCCCCAAAGTAGATATACACAGACATAGACACATCAAACTAACATCCTTAGCCAACTTATTATTAGATGTATGCGCTCTCAATCTCTTTTTTAAGCAGAAAGGTCTTACCTGTAATGGAGGGCCAAGTCTTCTCTTAAGCCAGTGTCCATGGAAGGGCTACAATCATTTCTTGCTCTATTTCAAGAAAGCATGACAGTGTTAAAGACTTTATAGTAATTAAGGTGCCAATATTCTTGAGATAGTGTGGTGCCACACACCCTTGGCTATTGTGAGCTACCCTGTGGGACAAAGACTAGGATGACCACAGTGGCGATGTTTTCTTCCAAAACAAACAGAGATTAAATTACAATATGAACCATTGGGCCCATCTATCCAGTGTGTTGGGTTTCTTAACGCTGAAGCCCTTGTCTATACCGACCAGAACAGATATGGAAAGACTGAGCATGGACATAGACAGAAAGGAATAAGGTACAGTGGAAATCCCCTGGTAAAGGGAAGTGAGAAGAAGACGGTGCACTAACAGCCAGAAATGATCATGGCATGGCAGAATATGGCACAGCTACATGAAACCGGCTGGCGCTATATAAATAAATGTACTGACAAGGGGGAAGGCAAAAAGATTAAGAGAAAGAACATTTGGCCAGGGAACTAAAAGCAGAGTGGAAACTAACTGTTGAGAGAGACTTCTCAATTTAATAGAAGAACTGAACGGGACATACAGTACTGAGAGGTGGGAAGTTCATAATAATAACATTAAAATGCTAAATGAGGCGTAGAGAAACTGGTAGATCTGTTTCATATGGGAATCTTTGCCTAATTTCAAACATTACAAGAAGTGGGATAAAATGATAACAATGGCAATATTGTTAATTATTATAGGTACCCATGCTGTCCTGGGCTAACACAAGCTCCATACTCACATGGTTTCATTTCTATATGTTATAATATATATATATATATTTTTTTTTTTGTGTGTGTGTGTTTTTTTTTCTTGTCCCCAAAAGTTTTTAGGTTTATCAGGAAGTGGGGTGTCATAGCTTAACATGCAATATTCTCCAGAAATTTGGGAGAGGGTTTTATTCATTTAGCAAAAGTCTTTAGATACAAACCATACAATGGTTCAAACCATACAATGGTTCAGATTGGATACAACATGGCACTTACAGGCATTGGCTCATATGTTTCAAATGTGTACTTTGATTACATTATGTCTGCTATACTGAACAAAACAACAGGTTTCATTACCTGGCATATGTACAATGGATATTAACTCATGCTGATGCAACAGGTTCCTTGCAACAACAACAAAAACCCCTCAACAACAAAAAGTTATTGGATGGGCTAGAAGAGTAAGATACAGACCTTGGAGAAAGGGATGAAGACATTGGGGAAAAGAAAACAAAAGTGAAGAATACAAAAGATCTCTGTATTCTCTGAGCGCTAGATGAGTTACAGTGAAAGGAAATGTTCAACTTACCATTGTAGATAAGAATAATGCAGGCTCAGGATCAGGAAAGACTAAGGTACCTCAATATGTATAGGTTTGGAGAAAATACTGCAAATCCTTAAAGGCATTTAACCAATCACAGGAGGGATGTTTGTTTCAAAAGAGGAGAAGTGGTTAAACAAGGCCATAATCTGAAACTAGTGAGTCAGAGGCTTAGATGTAATATAAAGAAGTTTTACTCCGAGAGTGGTAGAGAAATGGAACAGCCTCCCAGCAGAAGCGGTAGAGGCTAATAAAGTGAGAGAATGTAAACATGCATGGGATAGGCATAAAAACCAACATAAGGCCCAGGACCGATTGAGGTCTGAGGTTATGAAGAGGACGTTTTGGTGAGCTTTTGTGCAGGAAGAATTTGGCTAACCTGTACAATGGAGAGTTCAATAATCTTCAACTTCGCACAAGCCCCTTGACTCTTGTGTTATCTCTTGGAGAAAGCAGACAGTGTTGGCCCTGGCTAACACTGTCAAAGTAAGGTATTGGGAATGGAAACCCTTCTGAAAACTCTCGCCTTAGTGAATAAACCCCACTATTTGTAATGTAGCACCTGCCTTCTAATGGGCCTAGTATGCACACATCAAGCCAGTTAGCTACAGAGACACAACAGAAAGGGATTGAACATGACACATTCAAACAATGGAAAGGAGAACTCATGATAAGCTAAGGAAAAGACATTAGCATTATTGAAGACAATAGGGTCAGAGAAACCTTGTGCCTTCAGTAAGAGCAAAGGTGGAGGCAGGAAAAATACCAAAACAAAAGAATAGGGCCAATGGCAATATAAAACCAGAGACAGAGGAAATACTGTAAAAAGATAAGCCCTAGCCTAAAACAAAACAGAGATGAGAGACAGTTGAATAAAGGACTACCATGAAATCGAACCCAGGTAGTGAAGCACCCAAGTTCCACACCTTAACCACTACACTACAGACACTAACAATGCCTTTTCCCTGAAACTATCCATTGTTGTTTTACATCAATGTAGTCTTGTAGCTAGCCTTCCTCCCAAACAAACACACTAAATAAACCAAAAAATGGCGGCTTGCAAGGGCAGAGACTGATTGGCTTGTGTTTTGGTCTATGTCCAAGAAAAGGTAAAGCATGAAGGAATTGAACCCAGAATCTCAGGAACCAAATCCAACATCTTTAACATTGCACCACAGAGAACAGGAATAAGTGCCAACAGAAACGATCCTTTCGCCCCCCCCCACATATAGTCATTTACTTGGCCTGACTCCCAAACAAACGCACAATGAAGACATAGGGAATTGAACGCAGAACCTCTCTGGCTTGTAAGGGCAGAGACAAGATGTCATGTTTTGGTCTACATGGTTACTAAGAATCACTTTTCTTCTCAAAAAAAAAAAAATGTTAACAGATGTAGGTAAATATGAACATGTAAGGAATTAAACTCAGAATCTCAAGAAACCACATCCATACCCTTAACCAGTACACCACAGAGAACATGCATAACGGCTGTGAAAAACAATCCCCCATAGAGTCGTTTACCTAGCCTGACTCCCAAACAAACACACTAAATAAACTAAAAAACAGTGGCTTGTAAGGGCAGAGACAAGATCTCTTATGTTTAGGTCTACGTGGTTACTAAGAATCGCTTTTATTCTAAAAAACAACCAAACAGATCTAGATAAAGATGGAAACACAAGGCATTGAACTCAGAACATCAAGAAAACAAGCCCAACACCTTAACCACTACACCAGAAGAGAAGAGGTGTAATCGTTTGGAAAAACAATCCCCTATATGGTCCTTTAGCTGACGTAACTCCCAAGGAAACGCACTAAATAAACTAAAGAATGGTGGCTTGTAAGGGCAAAGACAAGATGGCTTATGTTTTTGTCAACGTGGTTGCTCAGAATCGCTTTTTCTCCCTTATCAAATGCAAAAAAGCACACAAAAAAATAAAACATCAAAAAAAAAGATGAAATTTAAGCCTCAGGGAATTGAACCCAGAACCTCAAGAATCCAAAATTAACACCTAAACAGTTACGCTAAAGAGACTATCCATTACCCCCCAAGAATATCCTGAAACTTTAGCCTGGATTCATGGTTAAGTTGTTGGACTTCCACCCAATTGCTAGCAAGTTCAAATCTGGCTACTGTCAGCTTTTCCCACGGGAGTTATGTTGGTTGTTAACTATGTTAACTCTCTGTTTGGTGCCCATAAAACCAAGAAAGAAAAATTAGTTACTCATAAAAAATAATAAAGTGGCATGCAATATGGTACTATGTTGGTTTCACCACTTTTTGAGTGGTCAGGTGACACCACCAACCAATCAGGAGGCTAGGGCTCAGGGCCAGCTAATGATTGGCTGAGCCTAGTCAGCTGACACCAGCAACCAATCAGCAGCCGGCCCTGGCTCACCTCTCTCTGATTGGCCGGCCCAGGTTCACCTCTCTGTTTGGTCAGCCCTTATTAGGTGTCACCACCCACCAATCAGGAGGCTAGGGCTCAGGGTCAGCTTCTGACTGGCTGAGCCCTGGACTCCAGCCACCAATCAGCAGCCAGAAGGCTTCACCAAGCTGGTTCACTAACCAAATTAGCATTTTCTATAGCCTCCCTTTAAAGGTGCAAGTGCTAGCACTTCCTATCATCTGCAGTGCCAACTACAAAGCAAAGGAATATATAAAAAAAAAAAATACACACACTTAAATAATTCATTTTATTTCCATAAAAGATTAAAAATGTGAGATGTTCCTTTATATTCCACACCAAGTCACTTCCTAGGTAGGAGTTGAGTCTCTCTATCCACTTTCCATACTTCCGTTACCTCCGTTACCTCCAAACTGGGATAGCAACAGTGGCGGAACTACCGGGGTCGCAGGGGTCGCGACTGCGACCGGGCCCTGGAGTTCTGCCAGTCAGGGGGGCCCAAGGGGTGCCGAGCGGTTGCTGAAAACGACCGCTCGGCAACTCTTGGGCCCCCCTGACTGACAGAAATCCAGGATGCCTCCGCTCCCCGCCGCTGCTGCCGCCGCTGCCGCAGCCGCCACCGCCTGCCTCAGCGCTGCCCAGAGTGCAGTGTTGGGAGCGTGAGGTGTTTGTCTCGGGTGCCGGCGCTTCACGCTGAGCGCCGGCACCCGAGACAAACGCCTCACGCTCCCAACACAGCACTCTGGGCAGCGCTGAGGCAGGCGGCAGCAGCAGCGGCGACGGCGGCAGCGGCAGCGACGACGGTAAGTGACCTACAAAGTGGGTAGATCGTGAGAAGTGGGGGTAGGGAGGGAGTGGGTAGATCGTGAGAAGGGGGGGTAGGGAGGGAGTGGGTAGATCGTGAGAAGGGGGGGTAGGGAGGGAGTGGGTAGATCGGGAGGGGGGTAGATCGTGAGAAGGGGGGTAGGGAGGGAGTGGATAGATCGTGAGAAGGGGGTAGGGAGGGAGTGGGTAGATCGTGAGAAGGGGGGTAGAGAGGGAGTGGGTAGATCGTGAGAAGGGGGGTAGGGAGGGAGTGGGTAAATCGTGAGAAGGGGGGGTAGGGAGGGAGTGGGTAGATCGTGAGAAGGAGGGGTAGGGAGGGAGAGGGTAGATCGTGAGAAGGGGGGTAGGGAGGGAGAGGGTAGATCGTGAGAAGGGGGGTAGGGAGGGAGAGGGTAGATCGTGAGAAAGAGATAGATGGGGTGGGGGGGCCCTTAACAGATTCTCGCACCGGGGCCCTGAGGTTTCTAGTTACGCCCCTGGATAGCAAACTCCACTGAGCTGTTAATGCGACAAAATAGACAAGGAAATTCAGGCAGGACACACCGCTTGTCATATCACGTGGGGGTGTTTTGTGGCCATCAACTTGTAGCAGAAAAACACCACTTTACTACCAACAAGAACGGGTATTGCCTCTATCTTCTCTTTCTAACCAGTTCACTATCCCTGAAAATCAAATCTAGCATTTTAGCATTTGTAACATTTTTACTCATGGTACATAGACTGTGGAGGACCAAATTATAACGTGCTTTTCTGACAAGCTTAATGCGGTTCATAGATGTTTTTCTCATCCAGCTCCTCATCAATCTGTGCGTTGCCAAAGGATTTCAAGCAGGTTCTCCAGGGCACAACATTTGTTCCAGATTGACATAGCAGCTCATCCTGCATTGACCGCAAAAAAGGAAAAAGAAATAAAGTTTAGCGCGAAAGGGAAGACACATTCCAGTAAGATTTGAATACCCCAACCAGCCTGGAGGCCTGATTCCAAGGTATGAGGGGTGCATGGTTTCATTGGCTGATGCTGGCAGAGTGACAGGGTTAAGGCTCTCTGATCTCTGACAGTCGGGGAAGGTCTATGCGATGGACGCAGACAACCCCCGCTGCTAGCCACACCTCCTTCCGGCTGCAGCAGACGTTGTCTACGCGGATCGCGTAGACGTCAACCCGCTGCCCCGGCAACACAGCAGGAAGCACCGGTAAGTGTGTGTATGATGGGGGGGGTTCGGGTGAGACAGGAGGATCCAGGTCCCCTGCAGCGGTGCGGGGGATCTGGATCTTAGTCTCCTAATCAGACCTCTATTTGAGGTCTGATTAGAAGACGACCCCGATTAGAAGACGAGGGGTATTTTTCAGAGCATTTGCTCTGAAAAAAACCTCGTCTTATAATCGAGCAAATACGGTAATATTAAGGAAGAAAAGAAAAAGCCTGAATATAAGACTACCCTATAGGAAAAAAGTTCTACTAGTAAATATTAATTCTTGTAAATTATTTTTTCATATTTAATAAAAGCTATGATTGAGAAAAACATATATTTTTTATTTCCTTTTATTTGCCAACCTGCTATTTGAGGTCTGATTAGAAGATGACCTCAAACGGTGTCGAAGGATAGGATTGTTGAACATCTAAAGTCACGTGGGTTTCATGATTAAAAACAACATGGGAAGATCATGACAAACTAATATTATTGATTTTTTTGATTGGGTGACTAAAATAATTGATCAACAATCATTGTTGTTGACACACTAAAATATCCACACACATATACTAACATACCCAGACACACACACACTAACATTCCCAAAGAAGCATATTTTGCACACTAACATACCAACACACACACTTTCACTAACAAACCCAGAAGCACACACACACAAACATAATCAAAAATATGTTTACACACTAGTACAGTACATTTTCTGCACTACACTATTGATACTTGCAGTATGATAGATGAGCCGCAGTCTCAGTCTCAACACTGTTACTGTTGTTGACTGTCTCACACTCCAACTCTCATAAGTCTATTACTGCTACTGACATGTTGAAATGTATTCAGCACACTTATATATCTAATGCTTGTCCCTTTTCCTATCAAATGCTGATTGGCCAGAGTAAAAAAATGAAAGAAAAAACCCACGGGCTGTTGGACCCATCAATCGCAGCAAAGCTCAGTGCTCGGTTTTAAACTTGCCGCTCAGGGGAAGCTCCGCCACCGAGTGGGATGCTACTGCATCGAGTTTGCGTGAACAGTGTTCGGGGAACAATAAAGTTACAACGGAGCGCGTGCGCGGGCGCCTAGCAGGAACCGGACAGACAGAGGAGGCAGAGGATGTCGTGCCGGATGCGGTGCCCGTGGGTAGAGGGCACACAGGTAACTTGCCACGTCGGGTCGCCGGACCCTGACAAGTTAACATCTCCTAGCTAATCTACCTGGTCCCTTCCCCCATACAAGTCATTGCCTCTCGCCTACCTTGTCTACGTAGCATCACAGGGGTTAACAGTTGGTTGTACGGACTTTTAACTCCTGGAGCCTTGAGACCAATGGTCTCCACAGGCCAAGTAGCTCCAATGTGTACCATACCCTGCTCCTTGCCAAGGAGACAAAAATCCCCGTTCCTCCCAAGACAGAGCGGTTCCTCTGTAGCGAGTCAGTGTCGTTCTTACTAGACTTGTGCATTCGCCTTGGGCGAACATGAAAACGAGCACGAAGAGTCCGTTTTTTTGGTCGTTCCAAAGGAACGTAGAACAGAATACAGTGCCGGCAAAACGTAGGCGAAGGCGAAGACTCACAACCACGAAGAATCGTTTTTGCCGCACAACCGCCAAAATTTCAAAAAAGGGCACAGTGGCATATAGGGTTAAAAGGCATATCATGGGGCACAGTGGCATTTAGAGGGTTAAAAGGCATATCATGGGGCACAGTGGCATATAGGGGGTATAAGGCATTTCTGGGGCAGATGTGCATAACTGGGGGAGCAGGTTGGAAAATAGAAGGAAATAAAACCAAAATATTTTTCTCAATAATAGCTTTTATTAAAAAAATTGTTTACATGAATTAACATTTACTGGTAAAACTTTTTTCCTATAGGGTCGTCTTATATTCAGGCTTTTTCTTTTTTTTCCTAAATTAATATTCAGATTTGGGGGGTCGTCTTATAATCAGGGTCGTCTTATAATTGAGAAAATACGGTAATAATAAATTTTATTAATTTAGTCATTTTTTTATTTAATTTTTTTTCATTGCTTCTGTGATCTGTCTGTCATCAACTGTGTAGTGCTGTTGAGTTGACAGTGCACCCAGTGCCTCACTGGCACTGGGGTGCCCTTGCCCTGGACTGGCACTGCCTACTGCCTGTCCTGTCTTCACTTAGGTAAATTAAATAATAGAATTTATAAATAGTAATTTAATAGAATATATAATAATTTAATACATTATAATATTATATATATTTGTCAGATATATATATATATATATATATATATATATATTTACCGTATTTTTCGCTCTATAAGACGCACCTGCTGATAAGACGCACCTAGATTTTAGAGGAGAAAAAAAAGGAAAAAATATTTTGAGCTAAAAAATGGGCTAAAATATTTATTACAATAACTGAATAAGCTATGAACACAGTAAGACACACACAGTAAGACACACACAGACACAGTAAGACACACACAGACACAGTGAGACACACACAGACACAGTGAGACACACACAGACACAGTAAGACACACACAGACACAGTGAGATACACACACACACAGTAAGACACACACACACACACTAAGACACACACACACACACAGTAAGACACACACACACACACAGTAAGACACACACACACACAGTAAGACACACACACACACACAGTAAGACCTCCCTCCCTAACCCCCCTTCTCAGTATCTCCCCTCTAACTCCCTAACCCCCCCTTCTCAGGATCTCCCCCCCCGCCCCGGTCACTTACCTTAAACTCCTGTGTTGGAAGCGTGAGGCGTTTGTCTCGGGTGCCGGCGCTTCACTGCTGAGCGCCGGCGTCTGACGTCATATGCCGGCGCCCAGCGTAAAGCGCCGGCACCCGAGACAAACGCTTCCAACACAGGAGTTGAAGCGCTGAGGCAGGCGGCGGTGGCCGCCGCCAGCAAAGGATTCCTGTATATCTGTCAGGCAGGGGGGCCCGAGAGTTGCCGAGCGGTTGTCTTCAGCAACCGCTCGGCACCCCTTGGGCCCCCCTGACTGGCAGAAATCCAGGACTCCACTGCTGGCGGCCGCCGCCGCCTGCCTCAGTTGCGACCCCGGATTTATCGGCGTATAACACGCAGGTAGGGTTTAAGCTCCGGATTTTAGTTAAAAAAGTGCGTGTTATACGCCGATAAATACGGTATATCGTTGCCCCCCCCCCTCCCTGCCTGCATCTTCGCTCCATAAGACGCGGCTGATTTTTCATCCTACTTTGGGAGGAAAAAAACTGCGTCTTATGGAGCGAAAAATACGGTATATATATATACACGATAGTATACTAGTGTAGAGTGTACTGTAGACATTCAAGACATCTACTAGTGTCTAATCTAAAATCATTATAGTAATATTATATAATTCCTTTTAGCTATCTTAATAATTAATTAGCTATAAATAAAATTAATAATTACTACTAGCTTATAATTCAGCTAATCTTATTAGTACTGGTGCTGCAGCTCTTTAGTTTGTGCTTTGTTTTAGCAACAGCAAGAGACCAAGTCAATTTTTCTTCATTAATAATATTTAAGTTTATTTCATTTGTTTTGCTCACCTCAGTCCATCAGTGAAGTGAGCTTGTTGGGCTAGTGAGTGCAGCCGCATAAGTGCAGTGTGTTTTTGTTCAGCAAGCAGTGACGTTAACTGTTTTGCAAAGATTTTCTCATTTATTTTACATTTTATTTCAATTTTATTAAAAGTACCCTTAGTGTTTTGCTCACCTCAGTCCATCAGTGAAGTGAACTTGTTGGGCTAGTGAGTGCAGCCGCATAAGTGCTGTGTGTTTCAGCAAGCAGTGAAACTGTTTTGCTGTGACATTTTATTGTATTTCTAATTTCTTTTCAAGAAAAATTGACTGTGTGACGACAACAACTGTACTAAGCAAAGCTACAAGCTACTAGCTGTAGTACTAAAATAATTCTAATATTTAATCTTCTTAATCTATAATATATTATATAATATCATTTCTAATTCATAAACTATAGTCTATCTATAATCCCTAATATAAGTAATTCTAATCTATTAATAATATAATATTATATATAACTTAACCTCACTTTAGCTTAGTTGGCTTGAGAGCGTCTGTCTAGAGTTAGACTAGAATACTAATATAGCTTTAGGTTTAGCATAGTAGTAGGATAGGCTCTTAGGCCCGTGTAAAGTCTTTAATTTTTTTATCCCCCCCTTTTTTTTTTTAAAGTTTTTTTAAACACTACACTACACACACAATGCAAAATTTGAAGAGCAAGAGAGGTCAGGTCTTCCTGTACACTGCCTACGTCAGGATGTCAGTACACAGTGGAACTCCACGTTAGACATGCTGGAGAGGATTTTGGAGCAGCAGAGGGCAATCCATAATTTTGCCTCAGAGCACAATATTGGGATTACATCTCCATTGAATAGGGAGGATTGGACAGTGATCGCCCAGCTAGTGGCAGTCCTTAAACCATTCAGGGATGCCACAGAAAATTTAAGCTCAAACACTGCCAGTCTGGCCTAGGTAATCCCAGTGTTCTCCCATCTAGGCAGCAAGATGGATGTGTTCCTTGAAAATTGTGAGGCTGTTCAAGGTGGCACTCTACATCCTGACGTAGCAGCCATAGTCAGGAAGCTGAAGGATCTGCAAAAAGTACACCTACGCAAACTCATGGAAGATAGTCCCGAAATGATGCTAGCGTGCCTTTGCGATCCAAGAATTAAGGGAAAGCTAGCTTTGAAATGTAATGTTCTCAGTAGCTACCGGGAGCAATTGGTCAACAAGGTGCGTGACTGGCAGCGTAAAATGAGAATGCTGTCCGAGGAGGGAGAGGTGCAGGAGGAGGAAGAGATGATGTGGTCTGCTACCCCTAGCAGCAACATCAGCAGCAGTGCCACAAGCAGCACAACACAGCTGAGTGGAGCAGCTGCGTTTTGGGAAGAGGCACTTGGGAGTATAGTTGGACCATCTGACAGAGCTAGCAGCAGAAAGGAGAGTAGTGCTGTTGAAATGGTCAAACTTTACCTCTGTGAAGTTCCTTCTGCGCCTAATGTTGATCCTCATAGCTACTGGGATGAAAAGAAGAGTGTGTGGCCTGCACTCTCATGGGTTGCGCAGCAGCTTCTATCATGTCTGCCAACCACTGTTCAAAGTGAGAGAGCGTTTTCTATGACTGGAAACATACTGAGTCCACAGCGCTCACGCATGGCACCTCATCTCATGGAGCAGATTGCCTTTCTTAAATTCAATCTGCCCAAGTTGGGTTACCCAGCTCTTAGCTTGGAAAGTAAATTTTTTTTCTCTCTAATGTTTAAGGTAGTTTCTCCCCTTGGTTGCACGTGTTTGTGGTGTGGCAACGTCTGCTACCCCCGCCGGTGTAGCCAATTTACTCTAGGGCCTAGTGTCTGAGTTCTGTAAGTCCGCTCCCAACCGCCAAGGACTGACAGTGTTCGGATGCTTTGCCCTGGGGTGAAACAGGTGAGCGGGTCGTCAATTGCCCACTCATTCACCTTTTTCCGTTTCCAACGCTGCTGCTGGTGGTGGTGCCAGTATCTTTTGCCAGTTCGCTTCCTGGCTGAAATCATGCCTCAAATGTCCCTAATGGAAAGGGTAGTTTCTCCCCCTGGTTGCACTTGCTGCGGTGTGGCAATGCCTGCTACCTCCGCAGGTGTAGCCAGTTTACGCTAGGGCCTAGTGTCTGAGTTCTGTAAGTCCGCTCCCAAACGCCAAGGACTGACAGTGTTCTGATGCTTTGCCCTGGGGTGAAACAGATGAGCGGGTCGTCAATTGCCCACTCATTCACCTTTTTCCGTTTCCAACGCTGCTGCTGGTGGTGGTGCCAGTATCTTTTGCCAGTTCGCTTCCTGGCTGAAATCATGCCTCAAATGTCCCTAATGGAAAGGGTAGTTTCTCCCCCTGGTTGCACTTGCTGTGGTGTGGCAATGCCTGCTACCTCCGCCGGTGTAGCCAGCTTATGCTAGGGCCTAGTGTCTGAGTTCTGTAAGTCCACTCCCAAACGCCAAGGGCTGACAGTGTTTAGATGCTTTGCACTGGAGTGAAACAGGTGAGCGGGTCGCCAATCGCCCACTCATTCGCCTTTCCCAATTCTGCTGCTGCTGCTGCTGGTGGTGCCAGCGCCTATTCTCTGCCAGTTCGCTTCCGGGCTAGTGTCATGCCTCAAATGTCCCTAATTGACTGTAAGGGCAGTTCCTCCCCACTGGCTGCCTCTGTTTGCGGTGTGGCAACGCCTGCTACTTCCGCCGGTGTAGCCAGCTTACGCTAGGGCCTTGTGTCTGAGCTCTGCAAGTCCGCTCCCAAACGCAAAGGGCTGACAGTGTTTAGATGCTTTGCTCTGGGGTGGAACAGGTGAGCGGGTCGCTAATTGCCCACTCATTCGCCTTTCCCAATTCTGCTGCTGCTGCTGGTGGTGCCAGCGTCTCTTCAATGCCAGTTCGCTTCCTGGCTAGTGTCATGCCTCAAATGTCCCTAATTGACTGTAAGGGCAGTTTCTCCCCCCTGGCTGCCTCTGCGGTGTGGCAACGCCTGCTACCTCCGCGGGAGTGGCCAGCTTATGCTAGGGCCTTGTGTCTGAGCTCTGGAAGTCTGCTGCCAAACGTCTAAGACTGACAGTGTTTGGGTGCTTTGCCCTGGGGTGAAACAGGTGAGCGGGTCGCCAATCGCCCACTCATTCGCCTTTCCCAATTCTGGGGCTGCTGCTGCTGCTGGTGCCAGCGTCTCTTCAATGCCAGTTCGCTTCCTGGCTAGTGTCATGCCTCAAATGTCCCTCATGGTAAGGGCAGTTTCTCCCCCCTGACTGCCTCTGTCTGCGGTGTGGCAACGCCAGCTACCTCCGCCGGAGTGGCCAGCTTACGCTAGGGCCTAGTGTCTGAGCTCTGGAAGTCTGCTGCCAAACGACTAAGACTGACAGTGTTTGGGTGCTTTGCCCTGGGGTGGAACAGGTGAGCGGGTCGTCAATTGCCCACTCATTCGCCTTTCCCAATGCTGCTGCTGCTGGTGGTGCCAGTGTCTCTTCAATGCCAGTTCCCTTCCTGGCTAGTGTCATGCCTTAAATGTCCCTAATGTTAAGGGCAGTTTCTCCCCCCTGGCTGCGTCTGTTTGCAGTGTGGCAACGCCTGCTACCTCCGCCGGTGTAGCCAGCTTACGCTAGGGCCTTGTGTCTGAGCTCTGGAAGTCCGCTGCCAAACGTCTAGGACTGACAGTTGTTTGGATGCTTTGCCCTGGGTGAAACAGGTGAGTGGGTCGCCAATTGCCCACTCATTCACCTTTCCCATTTTTCAATGCTGCTGGTAAATAGTAGAAATATATTCAGACATAAAATGAAAAATGCCCTGTGTGACGGATCGTCCTGTGCCCCAGACTAGACACATCCGCCCGTCATCTCCTTCCCTCTCCCAGTAAGCATACACGCTGTGGCTGTCCGAAGAAAGCAGTCACAGACCAGCTCTTCCCTCAATCATGAGACAGGACTTCATGCTTTGAGGTTAAAACAGAACTCTCTTTATTACAAACACACAGAACTTCCCCCACCTGTGTTATCCCCCCTGTAGTGCGGGTGCCGTCTGGGCAGACAGGGCTGTGCTGGCTGATTAAGAGCCCCAGCCAGATTATAGGATCGTCTCTTTGAAGGCTGGAGCTGCAGCCACATTCAAACAGGGTACACATAAATATAAAAAGACAGGGTTCTTCACATTACTCCTCTCTTGTGCAAACGTCCGGCAGACACAGCCAGATCGTCTTGGGGATGACCGGGCCTCTACTGTCTCTAGTCCTGCGGGGTAGGGAGAGCGGGCATGCAGCCTCTGGGGCACCCTGGCAGCCCCATGTCAGTCACCCAGGCTCCTAGGCCTGGCCCGTAGTCAAAGGGTAAGAGGCCAGCCCAGAAGCCTCTCCAGTGGGCAGCCCTCTTTAGTCTCCTCTGCAAGCATGGGAGACCGTTCTCCAGGGCTTCCTTTCCCCTCTGGGCCCTCAGCCCAGACTCAGCTCCCTCCCAACCTGATGGAACCCTCCCATGGTTACCCTGACTACAGGCTTGTCCTGAGTCAGCTCCACATTCCCTCACCCAAACAACAAGAGCCCACTCCAAAGCAGCAGCAGTTTCACTTACCCCTACCTGGCTCTCCGAGCTGGGGCTCGTTTTGCCCACTTGACCATGCGGCTGAGGAGGAGTGCCGGTTGCCCTTCCTCCCATAATTGGTGACGGCCGCTGGGGAGGGTCGCCGCCTGCGCCCCCTCCCGGATGCTCGTGCTGGGGAGAGCCAGATAATGGGGGTGTAAGCAGTGCAGGGCAGAGGTCAGCGACTCTCTCCCCGGTTGCCAGTGCTTCTGCTGGTGCAGGGAACGGTGCTGGGCAGAGAACAGCATCACTCTGCCCTGTGGCCAGCTCTTCCGCTGGTGGTTGCCTGTTAGCAGGTGGGGACCCTTCGCTGTGGGGCGGGCAGAGGCCAGCAGCACTCTTCCCTGTTGCCGGCGTTTCAGCAAGAGCGAGGATTGCTGGTGCAAGACAGAGGTCAGCGACGCTCTGCTCGGTTGCCAGTGCTTCTGCTGGTGCAGGGAACGGTGCTGGGCAGAGAACAGCGTCACTCTGCCCTGTGGCCAGCTCTTCCGCTGGTGGTTCCCTCCTAGCAGGTGGGGACCCTTCGCTGTGGGGCGGGCAGAGGCCAGAAGCACTCTGCCCTGTTGCCTGCATTTCAGCCAGAGCGAGGATTGCTGGTGCAGGACAGAGGTCAGCGACTCTCTCTCCGGGTGCCAGCACTTCTGGCAATTCTTTCCAATTTGAAAAATGCACACGTCCCAAATGTGGCCTTTTAGCCCCAACAAACCCATGCATGGGGGTATCTAGGGAGACCACACGTCCCTGATTTATATAATATTGTGTTACTTTACGGTGATGATGCTGGAACACGTGAGAAACAGGAGGGAAAAGCCTTTCATACTTCCTGCAGCTCTAATGTGGGTCTTCCTCTCTCCCTCCTCTCCAAGATGCAATTCCTTTTTCCACTTAAGGCATGGGATTAAATCCCCTTTGCCTTGCCCATTCTCCCCCTACTCTCCTCCCATTCCCTGCCTCCAAACATGCTTTCCCTAAAAAACTAGAAAAACTGGTTTTGGCCATGCTTACAGTAGTGACCAGATAGAACTGGTCACTACCTGTTTCCGGGACAGTAAAGGCCACTTCTTTTGTTTGAAATTAACCCTTCCAATGCTGGAGACTGCCACTTACCCAGGGAATATCTACTAAATGGGGAATCTCAGAGTTTATAATATAGGTAGTTATGGGCGCAAAAGCACAAAGAGCGCCAATAAATGTACCTCATTTTTCATGTCCATAACATATTGTTATTGATTTTTTGTCCAATTTTGGTATGTTACTTACTTTTAATAAAATTGTGGTTAACACACCAAAATTGGACTCATTTATGCCTCTCTTTCACTTACTCCCTGTAGTTCAGGTATAGATCAACTAAACAACACATGAAACAGCACTTGCATGTATAGATCAACTGAACAAGACATACAAACCCTATATTTGCAGGTATACATAAATAATGTTTGGCTTTGCATGTATAGATCAATTGAAATTCACATGTGAACTCAGCACTGAAGGTATAGATCAAATAAACAGAATCAGACATATAAATACTAGACTTGTGCATTCGTCTTCGGGCGAACATGAAAACGAGCACGAAGAGGCCGTTTTTTTGTTCGTTCCGAAGGAACGTAGAACAGAATACAGTGCCGGCAAACCGTAGGCGAAGACGAAGACTCACAATCACGAAGAATCGAAGATTCTTCGTGATCGTCTTCGTTTTTGCCGCGCAACCGCCAAAATTTCAAACAGGAGTGAGCTGATCCTCGTCTGTCCAATCAGCTCACTCTTGTGACGTAACGCTAAGGGTCTCGTCCAATGCCTGTGCTGCTGTTTTTTGAATTCTGAAGGCGCCTTTATAAGACCAGAGCTTGCCTGAGAGATCCATTCATTTTTCGCTGTGACTGCTTTGGCAACACTGCTGTGCTGCATCCGAGCGTTACAGAGAGAGATTGTTCTGTTCTGTGTGAGACTGGTAAGCCTTTCTCACAGTGTACTTCATCCTCACTTCAGTGCTACTTAATATAATTAATTTAATAATAATAATTTGATTAATTTAATTTTTTTAAAATTAATTTGTCATCAACTTTAGTGTAAGTGCTGTTGAGTTGACAGTGCACCCAGTGCCTCAGTGGCACTGGGGTGCCCTTGCCCTGGGCTGGCACTAGTGCCTATTGCCTGTCCTGCTTAAATAAATTAAATAGAATTTATAAATTACAATTTAATAGAATCTATAATTTAATAGTTCATTATAATATTATATATATATATATATTTGTCAGTCATATATATATATATACTATAGTATACTAGTGTAGAGTGTACTGTAGACATTCATCTACTAGTGTCTAATTTAAAATCAGTAATATTAATTAATATAATTAATAATTGAATTCATTATAAAATATATATATTTGTCAGTTATAGTTAGTAATAGTATACTAGTGTAGAGTGTACTGTAGACATTCAGAACATCTACTAGTGTCTAATCTAAAATCAGTAATATCAATAATTCTCTAATTCTTTCTTATCTTAATAGTTAATTAAATTAGCTATAAATAAAAGTAATAATATTAATTAATTACTACTAGCGTATAGTTCAGCTAATCTTATTAGTACTGGTGCTGCAGCTCTATAGTTTGTGCTTTGTTTTAGCAACAGTAAGAGACCAAGTCAATTTTTCTTAATTAATCTTTCATTTTATTTCATTTGTTTTGCTCACCTCAGTCCATCAGTGAAGTGAACTTGTTGGGCTAGTGAGTGCAGCCGCATAAGTGCTGTGTTTTTTTTTGATCAGCAAGCAGTGACGTTAACTGTTTTGCAAAGATTTTCTCATTTATTTTACATTTTATTTCAATTTTATTAAAAGTACCCTTAGTGTTTTGCTCACCTCAGTCCATCAGTGAAGTGAACTTGTTGGGCTAGTGAGTGCAGCAAGCAGTGAAGATAACTGTTTTGCTGTGACATTTTATTTTATTTCTAATTCTTTTCAAGAAAAATTGACTGTGACGAGCTGTACTAAGCAAAGCTTCAAGCTACTAGCTGTAGTACTAAAATAATTCTAATCTTCTTTAATCTTAATCTATAATATATTATAAATAATAATATTCTAATTCATAATCTATAATATAAGTAATTCTAATTCTAAATTCTAATTCATAATCTATATTCTTCTATCTATAATACATAATATATAAGTAAATTAGTTCTAATCTATTAATATTATATAACTTAATATTAATTAATAAATCATATACTGAATCTGATTTAACCTCACTTTAGCTTAGTGGGTTTGAGAGCGTCTGCCTAGAGGTAGACTTATAGTAAGGAAATATAGCTTTAGGCTAGCATAGTAGTAGGCTAAGCTCTTAGGCCCGTGTAAATTCAAATTAAAAATAAAATACTGCTAGTTATTAAATAGTTAATCTTGAGTTAATAATTTAAATAACTTTAGGATTTTGGCAGATTGCACACAGCACAGTGCAGTAGTGCATAGTTTTACTTTTTAAGCAGTAGCACTGAAGAGAACTTCCTCTAATTTTTTTGTCTTTAATTCGTTTTTCCTTTTTTTTATTTTTATTTTTTTATTTTTTTTTTATAGTTTTTTAAACACTACACTACACTACACTACACTACACTACACTACACACACAACACAAAATTTGAAATGGATCCTCCTTTTGGGACTAAGGAGGGACAAGCTCCATCTACCACCACCACCACCACCACCAGCACCACCACCAGCACCACCACCAGTTCTAAGATGCAGCCTTTGCGTCAGTCTAGTCGGCCAAGTAGGCCAAGCTCTCGCTTATCATTTGGGGAAGCATTGCTTGAAGGATCATCAAGTAAAGGAAAGGCACCAAAAGCAGGCAGTAGTAGTGCGGCTAGGCCCACAAGCTCTATGGTTTTTTACGGAAAGCCTAAAGCACCAGAAGCACGTTCAAAGTTAAAGGGTAGCACAAGTAGTACCAGCCCAGTGACTAAAAAGAAGTGCCTTTTGCCCCAAGCAGCATCTTCCCCATCCACCAGCAGCATGCAAGGTACCAAGCAGAGCCAAATTAGCAGCAAGACTCAGAGGGGTCCCAAACCAAAGCGATCTCATTCCTTTGTAGGGAAAACCACCACCACCACCCCCACCTCTACCGCCTCTACCACCACTAGTGCTGCGCCTACTGTTCCCACTGGTACCGCCACGCCATGTCCTCCTAGTACCTCTAGCAAGCCACCAAGTCCTTACAAAATTTTTGTAAAGACAGTTAGAGAGAGGGCTACACATAGTGGAACTCCACCTAGCGAGGTAGCAGAGGAGCCTGAGACTGAGAGGCCAAGTGCAGAGTCTATTCTTCCTGCTCGCACTACTACTAGTCACGAGTCTCACGACGATATCAGTCTTAGCTCCAGCCTAGCAGGAATTCCATTCGATCTGGCTAATGAAGAGCTAGACTATGAGCCAGAGGAAGTAGAGGAGATGAGTGGTCAGGAATCAGATTCCTCAGGGAGCAGTGTCCAAATGACTAGTGCACAATTTTCCCCTGAGCCTCCACCTTCTCCGCTACGATCATCACCATCACCACCACCAGCAGCAGCAGCAAAACCTAGCAAATCTAAAGCAATTAGCAGTCCCACTATGGCCAGTACTGTTACCACCAGTCCCACCACCACTAGTTCTGCCTCTGTTCATCCACCCCGAGCAGTAAGAGCAGCACCCAAGGCACACTCCAAGGCTATGCGCGCCCCAATTTGGGAGCACTTTGAAAATGTTGAAGAAGGGCGCTATGGAAAGTGCAAACATTGTGGGAAGCTAATAAGCAGAGGGAAAGTGTCTGGCCATTTTACCAGTGCTAGCATGAAGCATCACCTCAGCACTCAACACAACGCTGTGCTATTGGGGAAAGATGCAGAGGTAAAACTTAGTGCAGGCAGCATAGCTGGTGGCCGTGGAAAAACCCCAACAGCTTCTTCTTCTGAGCCAATAGCAGCAGCAGCAGCAGCAGCAGCAACTAGTGCTGGCAGCCAGAGACCAAGGCAGGTTGGAGCACTGCATGCCCAGCCCACCCTGGAAGAATTTGGGGCATTCCACTCCAAGAGAACGATGCCCAAACAGCAGGCCAATAAAGTAACGCGACTTATTGGTCAGTTCATTGCTGTTGGAGGGGCATCCTTCTCCATGATTGAAGGGGAGCCTTTCAAACAATTGATGGCGGCTGTGGCTCCACAATACACAGTTCCGTCACGTTCCACTTTCAGCAGGAACATTGTCCCCTCGCTGTATCGGTCCTGTGTTGCAGCAGTGAAAGAGGAGCTTTCCAAGGCTGCTGGTCAGTGTGTTCATTTCACTACAGATTTGTGGAGTGCACCTAGCGCCCAGCATGCCTTTCTTTCTTTGACAGCACACTGGTGGCAGCCCGGTGTGTCTAAGGAAGTTGCTGCAGCAGGCTACCGATCATTCCTTCTCCATGCAGAAGTGATGGATGAAAAGCACACTTCCCAAAATATTCTGCATGCGATTAGGAAAATGTTTAGCCTTTGGGTGGGAGCAGAGGCGGGCACCAATGTTGAAGTTGGTTTTGTGGTAACTGACGGAGGTGCCAATATGGTGAAAGCGCTGCGAGATGGTCATATTGTTGGTGTGCGCTGTGCAGCCCACATCATCCATCTTGTAGTGAAGGCAGCAATGTCAGAAGGAACTAATGTGGCAGCAGTAGTTCTGTCCCGCTGCAGAAAGATCGCTGGGCACTTTCACCATAGTGTTAAGGCTAGCCAACTTTTGAGGGAAGAGCAAGAGAGGTCAGGTCTTCCCGTACACTGCCTACGTCAGGATGTCAGTACACGGTGGAACTCCACGTTAGACATGCTAGAGAGGATTTTGGAGCAGCAGAGGGCAATCCATAATCTTGCCTCAGAGCACAATATAGGGATTACCTCTCCATTGAATAGGGAGGATTGGACAGTGATCGCCCAGCTAGTGGCAGTCCTTAAACCATTCAGGGATGCCACAGAAAATTTAAGCTCAAACACTGCCAGTCTGGCCCAGGTAATCCCAGTGTTCTCCCATCTAGGCAGCAAGATGGATGTGTTCCTTGGAAACCGTGAGGCTGTTCAAGGTGGCACTCTACATCCTGACGTAGCAGCCATAGTCAGGAAGCTGAAGGATCTGCTAAAAGTACACCTTCGCAAGCGAATGGAAGAGAGTCCCGAAATGATGCTAGCGTGCCTTTGTGATCCAAGAATTAAGGGAAAGCTAGCTTTGAAATTCAATGTTCTCAGTAGCTACCGGGAGCAATTGGTCAACAAGGTGCGTGACTGGCAGCGTAAAATGGGAATGCTGTCCGAGGAGGGTGAGGTGCAGGAGGAGGAAGAGATGATGTGGTCTGCTACCCCTAGCAGCAGCATCAGCAGCAGTGCCACAAGCAGCACAACACAGCTGAGTGGAGCAGCTGCGTTTTGGGAAGAGGCACTTGGCAGTATAGTTGGACCATCTGACAGAGCTAGCAGCAGAAAGGAGAGTAGTGCTGCTGAAATGGTCAAACTTTACCTCTGTGAAGTTCCTTCTGCTCCTAATGTTGATCCTCTTAGCTACTGGGATGAAAAGAAGAGTGTGTGGCCTGCACTCTCATGGGTTGCGCAGCAGCTTCTATCATGTCCGCCAACCACTGTTCAAAGTGAGCGCGTGTTTTCTATGACTGGAAACATACTGAGTCCACAGCGCTCACGCATGGCACCTCATCTGATGGAGCAGATTGCCTTTCTTAAATTCAATCTGCCCAAATTGGGTTACCCAGCTCTTAGCTTGGAAAGTTAAATTTTTTCTCTCTAATGTTTAAGGTAGTTTCTCCCCCTGGTTGCACTTGCTGCGGTGTGGCAATGCCTGCTACCTCCGCTGGTGTAGCCAATTTACGCTAGGGCCTAGTGTCTGAGCTCTGTAAGTCCGCTCCCAAACGCCTAGGACTGACAGTCTTTGGATGCTTTGCCCTGGGGTGAAACAGGTGAGTGGGTCGTCAATTGCCCACTCATTCACCTTTTTCCGTTTCCAACGCTGCTGCTGGTGGTGGTGCCAGTATCTTTTGCCAGTTCGCTTCCTGGCTGAAATCATGCCTCAGATGTCCCTAATGGAAAGGGTAGTTTCTCCCCCCTGGTTGCACTTGCTGCGGTGTGGCAACGCCTGCTACCTCCGCCGGTGTAGCTAGCTTATGCTAGGGCCTTGTGTCTGAGTTCTGTAGGTCTGCTCCCAAACGCCAAGGACTGACAGTGCTTGGATGCTTTGCCCTGGGGTGAAACAGGTGAGCGGGTCGTCAATTGCCCACTCATTCGCCTTTCCCAATTCTGCTGCTGCTGGTGGTGGTGCCAGTGTCTCTCTTCAATGCCAGTTCGCTTCCTGGCTAGTGTCATGCCTCGAATGTCCCTGATGGTAAGGGTAGTTTCTCCCCCCTGGTTGCACTTGCTGCGGTGTGGCAACGCCTGCTACCTCCGCCGGTGTAGCCAGCTTACGCTAGGGCCTTGTGTCTGAGTTCTGTAGGTCTGCTCCCAAACGCCAAGGACTGACAGTGCTTGGATGCTTTGCCCTGGGGTGAAACAGGTGAGCGGGTCGTCAATTGCCCACTCATTTGCCTTTCCCAATTCTGCTGCTGCTGGTGGTGGTGCCAGTGTCTCTCTTCAATGCCAGTTCGCTTCCTGGCTAGTGTCATGCCTCGAATGTCCCTGATGGTAAGGGTAGTTTCTCCCCCCTGGTTGCACTTGCTGCGGTGTGGCAACGCCTGCTACCTCCGCCGGTGTAGCCAGCTTACGCTAGGGCCTTGTGTCTGAGTTCTGTAGGTCTGCTCCCAAACGCCAAGGACTGACAGTGCTTGGATGCTTTGCCCTGGGGTGAAACAGGTGAGCGGGTCGTCAATTGCCCACTCATTTGCCTTTCCCAATTCTGCTGCTGCTGGTGGTGGTGCCAGTGTCTCTCTTCAATGCCAGTTCGCTTCCTGGCTAGTGTCATGCCTCGAATGTCCCTGATGGTAAGGGTAGTTTCTCCCCCCTGGTTGCACTTGCTGTGGTGTGGCAACGCCTGCTACCTCCGCCGGTGTAGCCAGCTTACGCTAGGGCCTTGTGTCTGAGCTCTGGAAGTCCGCTCCCAAACGCCAAGGACTGACAGTTTTTGGATGCTTTGCCCTGGGGTGAAACAGGTGAGCGGGTCGTCAATTGCCCACTCATTCGCCTTTCCCAATTCTGCTGCTGCTGGTGGTGGTGCCAGTGTCTCTCTTCAATGCCAGTTCGCTTCCTGGCTAGTGTCATGCCTCGAATGTCCCTGATGGTGAGGGTAGTTTCTCCCCCCTGGTTGCACTTGCTGCGGTGTGGCAACGCCTGCTACCTCCGCCGGTGTAGCCAGCTTACGCTAGGGCCTTGTGTCTGAGTTCTGGAAGTCCGCTCCCAAACGCCAAGGACTGACAGTTTTTGGATGCTTTGCCCTGGGGTGAAACAGGTGAGCGGGTCGTCAATTGCCCACTCATTCGCCTTTCCCAATTCTGCTGCTGCTGGTGGTGGTGCCAGTGTCTCTCTTCAATGCCAGTTCGCTTCCTGGCTAGTGTCATGCCTCGAATGTCCCTGATGGTGAGGGTAGTTTCTCCCCCCTGGTTGCACTTGCTGCGGTGTGGCAACGCCTGCTACCTCCGCCGGTGTAGCCAGCTTACGCTAGGGCCTTGTGTCTGAGTTCTGGAAGTCCGCTCCCAAACGCCAAGGACTGACAGTTTTTGGATGCTTTGCCCTGGGGTGAAACAGGTGAGCGGGTCGTCAATTGCCCACTCATTCGCCTTTCCCAATTCTGCTGCTGCTGGTGGTGGTGCCAGTGTCTCTCTTCAATGCCAGTTCGCTTCCTGGCTAGTGTCATGCCTCGAATGTCCCTGATGGTGAGGGTAGTTTCTCCCCCCTGGTTGCACTTGCTGCGGTGTGGCAACGCCTGCTACCTCCGCCGGTGTAGCCAGCTTACGCTAGGGCCTTGTGTCTGAGCTCTGGAAGTCCGCTCCCAAACGCCAAGGACTGACAGTGTTTGGATGCTTTGCCCTGGGGTGAAACAGGTGAGCGGGTCGTCAATTGCCCACTCATTTGCCTTTTCCAATGCTGCTGCTGCTGCTGCTGCTGCTGCTGGTGGTGCCAGCATCTCTTCTCTGCCAGTTCGCTTCCTGGCTAGTGTCATGCCTTAATTGTCCCTTATGGTAAGGGCAGTTTCTCCCCCCTGGTTGCACTTGCTGCGGTGTGGCAACGCCTGCTACCTCCGCCAATGTAGCCAGCTTACGCTAGGGCCTTGTGTCTGAGCTCTGGAAGTCCGCTCCCAAACGCCAAGGACTGACAGTGTTTGGATGCTTTGCCCTGGGGTGAAACAGGTGAGCGGGTCGTCAATTGCCCACTCATTTGCCTTTTCCAATGCTGCTGCTGCTGCTGCTGCTGCTGCTGGTGGTGCCAGCATCTCTTCTCTGCCAGTTCGCTTCCTGGCTAGTGTCATGCCTTAATTGTCCCTTATGGTAAGGGCAGTTTCTCCCCCCTGGTTGCACTTGCTGCGGTGTGGCAACGCCTGCTACCTCTGCCAATGTAGCCAGCTTACGCTAGGGCCTTGTGTCTGAGCTCTGGAAGTCCGCTCCCAAACGCCAAGGACTGACAGTGTTTGGATGCTTTGCCCTGGGGTGAAACAGGTGAGTGGGTCGCCAATTGCCCACTCATTCGCCTTTTCAATGCTGCTGCTGGTGGTGGTGCCAGCATCTCTTCTCTGCCAGTTCGCTTCCTGGCTAGAGTCATGCCCAAAATGTCCCTAATTGTAAGGGCAGTTTCTCCCCCCTGGCTGCCTCTGTCTGCGGTGTGGCAACGCCTGCTACCTCCGCCGGAGTGGCCAGCTTACGCTAGGGCCTTGTGTCTGAGCTCTGGAAGTCTGCTGCCAAACGTCTAAGACTGACAGTGTTTGGGTGCTTTGCCCTGGGGTGAAACAGGTGAGTGGGTCGCCAATTGCCCACTCATTCGCCTTTCCCATTTTTCAATGCTGCTGCTGGTGGTGGTGGTGGTGCCAGCATCTCTTCTCTGCCAGTTCGCTTCCTGGCTAGAGTCATGCCCAAAATGTCCCTAGTGGTAAGGGCAGTTTCTCCCCTCTGGCTGCGTCTGTTTGCGGTGTGGCAACGCCTGCTACCTCCGCCGGAGTGGCCAGCTTACGCTAGGGCCTTGTGTCTGAGCTCTGGAAGTCTGCTGCCAAACGTCTAAGACTGACAGTGTTTGGGTGCTTTGCCCTGGGGTGAAACAGGTGAGTGGGTCGCCAATTGCCCACTCATTCGCCTTTCCCAATTCTGCTGCTGCTGCTGGTGGTGCCAGTGTCTCTTCGATGCCAGTTCGCTTCCTGGCTAGTGTCATGAATCAAATGTCCCTAATGGTAAGGGCAGTTTCTCCCCCCTGGCTGCCTCTGTCTGCGGTGTGGCAACGCCTGCTACCTCCGCCGGAGTGGCCAGCTTACGCTAGGGCCTAGTGTCTGAGCTCTGGAAGTCTGCTGCCAAACGTCTAAGACTGACAGTGTTTGGGTGCTTTGCCCTGGGGTGAAACAGGTGAGTGGGTCGCCAATTGCCCACTCATTCGCCTTTCCAATTTTTCAATGCTGCTGGTGGTGGTGGTGGTGGTGGTGGTGGTGCCAGCATCTCTTCTCTGCCAGTTCGCTTCCTGGCTAGAGTCATGCCCAAAATGTCCCTAATTGTAAGGGCAGTTTCTCCCCCCTGGCTGCCTCTGTCTGCGGTGTGGCAACGCCTGCTACCTCCGCCGGAGTGGCCAGCTTACGCTAGGGCCTTGTGTCTGAGCTCTGGAAGTCTGCTGCCAAACGTCTAAGACTGACAGTGTTTGGGTGCTTTGCCCTGGGGTGAAACAGGTGAGTGGGTCGCCAATTGCCCACTCATTCGCCTTTCCCAATTCTGCTGCTGGTGGTGGTGCCAGTGTCTCTTCTCTGCCAGTTCGCTTCCTGGCTAGTGTCATGAATCAAATGTCCCTAATGGTAAGGGCAGTTTCTCCCCCCTGGCTGCCTCTGTCTGCGGTGTGGCAACGCCTGCTACCTCCGCCGGAGTGGCCAGCTTACGCTAGGGCCTTGTGTCTGAGCTCTGGAAGTCTGCTGCCAAACGTTTAAGACTGACAGTGTTTGGGTGCTTTGCCCTGGGGTGAAACAGGTGAGTGGGTCGCCAATTGCCCACTCATTCGCCTTTCCCAATTCTGCTGCTGCTGCTGCTGCTGGTGGTGCCAGTGTCTCTTCGATGCCAGTTCGCTTCCTGGCTAGTGTCATGAATCAAATGTCCCTAATGGTAAGGGCAGTTTCTCCCCCCTGGCTGCCTCTGTCTGCGGTGTGGCAACGCCTGCTACCTCCGCCGGAGTGGCCAGCTTACGCTAGGGCCTTGTGTCTGAGCTCTGGAAGTCTGCTGCCAAACGTTTAAGACTGACAGTGTTTGGGTGCTTTGCCCTGGGGTGAAACAGGTGAGTGGGTCGCCAATTGCCCACTCATTCGCCTTTCCCAATTCTGCTGCTGCTGCTGCTGCTGGTGGTGCCAGTGTCTCTTCGATGCCAGTTCGCTTCCTGGCTAGTGTCATGAATCAAATGTCCCTAATGGTAAGGGCAGTTTCTCCCCCCTGGCTGCCTCTGTCTGCGGTGTGGCAACGCCTGCTACCTCCGCCGGAGTGGCCAGCTTACGCTAGGGCCTTGTGTCTGAGCTCTGGAAGTCTGCTGCCAAACGTTTAAGACTGACAGTGTTTGGGTGCTTTGCCCTGGGGTGAAACAGGTGAGTGGGTCGCCAATTGCCCACTCATTCGCCTTTCCCAATTCTGCTGCTGCTGCTGCTGCTGGTGGTGCCAGTGTCTCTTCGATGCCAGTTCGCTTCCTGGCTAGTGTCATGAATCAAATGTCCCTAATGGTAAGGGCAGTTTCTCCCCCCTGGCTGCCTCTGTCTGCGGTGTGGCAACGCCTGCTACCTCCGCCGGAGTGGCCAGCTTACGCTAGGGCCTTGTGTCTGAGCTCTGGAAGTCTGCTGCCAAACGTCTAAGACTGACAGTGTTTGGGTGCTTTGCCCTGGGGTGAAACAGGTGAGTGGGTCGCCAATTGCCCACTCATTCGCCTTTTCAATGCTGCTGCTGGTGGTGGTGCCAGCATCTCTTCTCTGCCAGTTCGCTTCCTGGCTAGAGTCATGCCCAAAATGTCCCTAATGGTAAGGGCAGTTTCTCCCCCCTGGCTGCCTCTGTTTGCGGTGTGGCAACGCCTGCTACCTCCGCCGGAGTGGCCAGCTTACGCTAGGGCCTTGTGTCTGAGCTCTGGAAGTCTGCTGCCAAACGTCTAAGACTGACAGTGTTTGGGTGCTTTGCCCTGGGGTGAAACAGGTGAGCGGGTCGCCAATTGCCCACTCATTTGCCTTTCCCATTTCCTTTTCCATTTCATTATTTTCCTTCTGATACACAACCAACCAAACATAACACACACAATAACACATATAACACATATAACACACAGTGACATCACACATAACACACATACACACACACTTACAATGCACAAAACACAAGGACGTTTTCCTTGTTATTTGCCCTGGCCTTCACTCACTAATAGCATTACATTAACACTATAACTCACACTTCACCCTATAACATTTTTCCATCCACATACCTGCCAACAGACCCAACTTTTTCAGGGACAGTCCTGCTTTTTTCCAGTCCTGTCCCATCTAATTTAGCTAAACTAGGTATGCAAAATGCAAATACACATAGGTAGTTATAGCTTGGTAGGTAACGCTACTATAAACATTTAATAAATATAATCAAGTACTAAATAATAAATCTAACTTTAAAATACATTTAAATAAACCCCTATTTTTTTTAAAAAAAAAAACATTAAAATTAAATTATTATTATTTAGACATAATCCATCTTTAACCAAACCAGTGCACTGCTACTAATCTTAAACATAACCGTACATTAACCCTAAGCTATTTTTTAGTTCTTGTCCAACATTTTTCCATCAGCATACCTGCCAACACACCCAAGATTTTGGTGGACAGTCCTGCTATTTTCCAGTCCTGTCCAATAAGTAAGTTGGGTTGTTGCAAAGTATGCCATTGTAAATAGGTAGCAAATGTTAGGCATGTAAAGTGGTCCAAAATCAATTTAAAAATGTAAAATATTCCCTATTCTTTTATTAAACATCTATGGACAGTACACCTCGGTATGTGTGTGCAACTCTATTGGTCGTTTCGGCAGGGGGCTCGCCTGCCATCAACGAATGAAGTGCATTCTGCAGTTCTGCAATTCACTCGTTGATGCCAGACCAGCCCCCTACCGAAACGACCAATAGAGCTGCACACACGTACCTTCACGGCAGCTGCTGCTGCTGTGATGTGTTATTAACCCCGTATTAACCCCTGCTAGGCAACCAGGAGGAAAACGAAGATTAAACGAGCACGAAGAATGTCCGCGAATATTCGCCCGAAGAGAAGACAGGAACGGGCGAATATTCGCGGAATACGAAGATTTTTTTTCCCCCGAAGACGAGCACGAAGACGAACACGAAGAGCCCCCTGGTGCCCAAGTCTAATAAATACTGTATTTACAGGTATACAATAATAATGTATGGAAACATAGCATTGGGGTATAGATCAACAGAACACATAAACCCAGCATTGCAGGTATAGATCAACTGAAAATCACATGTAAACTCAGCACTGAGGGTATAGATCAAATTATCAACACATGGAAACAGCACTGCAGGTATTGATCAATTGAATAAGACATATAAACCCTGCATTTGCAGGTATACATAAATAATGTATGGAAACAAAGCATAGCAGATATGGATAAACAGAATAACACACAAAGCCAGCTTTGCAGGTATAGATCAATTGGAATTCACAAAAAACTCAACATTAAAGGTGAAGATAAAACCCCCTAGATTACAGGAATAGATCACAGGTTGCACACCCCAAAGCCAGCCCTGGTGTCCGCAATGCCCACATAGAACCTGACCAGCACCCAAATTACACACATAGGACTTGCCATCTTTGTCCCCAAACAGCCCGGCCTGCTATGCTTTGTCCCATAAACACACTACCTGTGCCATCTTTGTCCCATACACACTTAAGAGACGGTCAAGCCATGGCTTGAGAAAAATCCTATTGGGTTCAGACGTCGCCACTCGTGTGGAAATAAAACTGCACTGATTTACTCACTATCTACACCCTCTCCTCCCCTTCTCACTAGCTACTCACTCCCCCCGTTCCTCACTAGCTACCCTCTCCCCCTTCTCACTATCTACCCTTTCCCCATCTTCTTGTTATCCCCCTTTGTAGTTCACTTACCTTGTAAGTCCTGCGGTGAAAGCACAAGGGCTCTGTGTCGCTACTCTGCCACTGTTCGCGACCAAGCTAGAGGTGGAGAGCGACCTCCGCATCAATCAGTGTTCCCTCAGCTTTACGGCGTTTCAATTGGTGAGGCACACAGGGGGCACAGCATGATATAGGTCGGCCATGGCCCCCTCTGCCCCCCCCGCCGACGTCACTGTGACAAATACCTGGACCTGTAAATACGTACTTGAAATAAAATGTGTGTGAAAAAAACCCGCAAAAACATTATCATGTTGGAATACTGCCCTGCGGCCCAGTCTCTGAAGGGAGGGGATCATGCTCTGCTTCAGTATGTCACAGTACATGTTGGCATTCATGGTTCCCTCAATGAACTGTAGCTCCCCAACACTCATGCAGGCACAGACCATGACACTCCCACCACCATGCTTGACTGTAGGCAAGACACACTTGTCTTTGTACTCCTCACCTGGCTGCTGCGACACACGCTTGACACCAGGGCCGGCCTTAGGGGTGTGCGACCTGTGTGGCCGCACAGGGCGCCATAGCAACAGGGGCACCGTCCGGGACTTAAATGAAAACATCTTTTTTTTGTAACTTCATTTAACATCCTCCATGTTAAATAAAGTTAAACAAAAAAAATGGTGTTTTCATTTAAGTCCCGGGCAGGGGCGCCGAACGGTTGCTCATGAAGTTTTCAGCAACCGCTCGGCGCCCCTCACTCTCTGTGACTCCGTTGCGGTGCCGGCGTTTCATGCTGAGCGCCGGAATTATTCTGGCGCTCAGCTGTGAAGTGTGCACCGCGGCAGAGCGGGAAGACGGACGCCTCCCGCTCCCACTGCAGGATTTCAGCAACAAGGTGTAGACAAGGGGGTAGATAGTGATAAGGGGAAGGGGGGGGTAGATAGTTATAAGGGGCAGGGGGGAAAGGCAGTGAGAAGGGGCAGAGGGGGGAAGGCAGTGAGAAGGGGCAGAGGGGGGAGATTTTTTTGGGGGATGGGGGGGCGCCAGAGGAGTAGTCCGCACAGGGCGCCAGAACACTTAAGGCCGGATCTGCTTGACACCATCTGAGCTAAATAAGTTTATCTTGGTCTCATCGGACCACAGGACATGGTTCCAGTAATCTATGTCCTTAGTCTGCTTGTGTTAGGGACCAGGAACCAGACGGACACAAAACGTAAAATGCAATCACCTTTATTGTAATGACAATAGTGAACAAAGCCAAATCGTGATCCAAAAGCATATACCAAAAGACAAGCCGGGGTCAGGAACCAAGACAGATACTCAGACAAGCCGGGGTCAGGAATACAGAGATCAGCGAAGTCAGGAACAAGCCAGGAATCAGGAGCCGGGATGGACGTCAGAGAAAGCCAGGTCATACACAGGAATTCAGGAACACAGGAACACAGCAATAGCACTTGCAGCCGGAAACAACACAAGGGCAAGGAGGAAGTGAAGTTTAGCTGCTTAAATAGCCAAAAGGGGCTGGCTGTGGGCTGGACAATGGGCTGAGTCACAGGAGTGACAGGAGTGTAGCCATGGCAACCCAGCCAGGCTGTATAGCCTCCAGCAATGCAGCAGAAAAGCAGCTAGACCATAACAGTACCTCCTCCTCAACGACCCCCTCCCCGCGGAGCAGGGCCGGGTTTGAGGGGAAAACGCGAGTGAAAGCCACGAAGGAGAGCGGGAGCATGGACATCTGAGGCTGGAACCCAAGATCTCTCCTCGGGACCGTACCCCTTCCAATGGACCAAATACTGGAGCTTCCCACGGAACCAACGAGAGTCGACTATGGAGCGGAGCTCGAACTCCTCATGGTTGTCTACAGTCACCGAACGGGGGCGAGGAGTGACTGTAGTAAAACGATTACAGATCAGAGGTTTCAACAAAGAGACATGGAACACATTGTGGATGTGCATGTTAGAAGGAAGATCCAGGGCATAGGCCACAGGGTTTACCCGTCGAAGGATACGGAAAGGCCCCACATACCGGGGAGCCAGTTTCTGGGAGGGCACCCGGAGGTGAAGATTTCTGGAGGATAACCAGACCCTCTCCCCGACCTGATAGGAAGGCGCGGGTAGGCGTTTACGATTAGCCTGGAGCTCCTGACACTGTTGTGAGCGTTGAAGTGCCTCCTGAACCTGCACCCATGTGGAACGGATCTGCTGGAGATGGTCCTCCAGTGCCGGAATCCCCTGGGAAGTGAAATTATCAGGAATCATGGAGGGCTGATACCCATAATTCACCATGAAAGGGGATAACCGGGTAGAGGCCGAGACAGCACTATTATGAGCAAATTCCGCCCAGGGTAGCAGATCCGACCAGTTATTTTGGTGGTCCGAGATGTAGCACCGCAGGAATTGCTCCAAGCCCTGATTGGCCCTTTCCGCAGCCCCATTAGATTGTGGGTGGTAGGCCGAGGAGAAGGAGAGTTGGATACCCAGTTGCGCACAGAAGGCCTTCCAAAATCTCGAGACGAACTGGCTACCCCGGTCAGAAAGTATGACTTTGGGAACCCCATGTAGCCGATAGATCTCCTTGATAAAAACTGTAGCCAACTCCTTAGCGGAAGGGAGCTTTTTGAATGGTATGCAGTGTATCATTTTAGAAAACCGGTCAACAACCATGAGGATAACTGTGTTACCGTTAGACAGCGGAAGGTCGACTATGAAATCCATGGCAAGGTGAGACCATGGCCTCTCACCAGTAGGTATGGGTTGGAGAAGGCCCACTGGAAGGTGACGGGGTGATTTAGTCTGCGCGCAGACTGGACAGGCTGCTACGAAGGCAACAATATCTTTGTTAATTCCTGGCCACCAGTAGAGACGGGAAACCGACCAGAGAAGTTGGTTCCTCCCGGGATGACCTGCTGATTTAGGATTATGATAGGTGGAAAGTAACTTGGTACGCAGGTTGACAGGTACAAAACATCGCCCTGAGGGGGTTTCAGCAGGTGCATCTACCTGAGCGGCCCGTATTCTGTCCCCGAGGGGAGATGTTATGCTGGTACGTATGGTAGCCAGTACTCGGTCCGGGGGAATAATCGGACTAGGAGGACACTCCTCTTTAGCTTTCGAGAACTGTCTAGAGAGAGCATCGGCCCGGACATTTTTGGTCCCCGGCAGGTACGAGACCACATAATTAAAACGGGATAAAAATAATGCCCAACGGGCCTGCCTCGGAGTTAAGCGTTTAGCCTCGGACAGGTAGGTGAGATTTTTATGATCCGTGAGAATTAGGATTGGTACAGGAGTTCCCTCAAGCAAATGCCTCCATTCTTTGAGAGCCAGTATTATCGCAAGCAACTCACGGTCACCAATTTCATAGTTGCATTCCGCAGCACCTAGCTTCTTGGAGAAGTACCCACATGGGTGCAACTGGCTCTCAGGAGTAGGACGTTGAGACAGGAGGGCGCCTACCCCTGTCTCAGATGCATCGACCTCAAGTATGAATGGAAGTTCGGGCTTCGGGTGTACCAAAACAGGAGCTGCGGCAAAAGCGGCCTTCAATGACTCAAAAGCTTTGATGGCCCCTGGGGACCAAAGAGAGGCATTGCCATCTTTTTTGATCATGTCCGTAAGAGGCTTAACAATAGAGGAAAAATTCCGAATGAATTTCCTATAATAGTTAGCGAAGCCGAGGAACCGTTGAAGGGAGCGGAGACCTACAGGTCGTGGCCACTCAAGAACAGACGAGAGTTTTTCAGGATCCATAGCAAAACCGACCTCTGAAATTACGTACCCCAGAAAGGTGACCTGCTTGCGGTGGAATTCGCACTTCTCCAATTTGCAAAAGAGATTATTCTCTCGTAACCTCTGTAGGACTCGGGCTACATCAGCGTGGTGGCTTTCTATGGAGGTGGAATGGATCAAAATATCGTCTAGGTATACCACCACACATTGTTGGAGCATGTCCCTTAGGATATCATTTATGAATTCCTGGAAAACCGCGGGGGCATTGCAGAGACCGAAGGGCATAACTAGGTATTCATAATGCCCGCTCCTGGTGTTAAACGCGGTTTTCCATTCGTGGCCCTCCTTTATCCTTACTAAGTTATACGCCCCTCGCAGGTCGAGCTTTGTAAATACCTTGGACCCTTTTAAGCGATCGAATAACTCGGTAATGAGTGGAATCGGGTAGGCATTTTTAACCGTGATACGGTTGAGCCCCCTGTAATCTATACAGGGTCTCAGTTCGCCGCTCTTCTTTTTCACAAAAAAGAATCCGGCCCCAGCAGGAGAAGATGATTTACGGATGAACCCCCTGGACAGCGCATCCGCAACATACTCCTCCATGGCCTTATTCTCTGCTACAGATAATGGGTAGACTCGACCTCGAGGGGGTATGGCACCAGGTTGCAGCTCAATGGTGCAATCGTACGGGCGGTGAGGTGGGAGCTCACCAGCCCGGCCCTTATCGAAAACATCATGAAACTCTTGATACTCCTCAGGCAACAAAGAGACTGGAGAAGTGGTTAGCACTTTCACCACTCTCCCTAGGCATGTTTTGGAACAATTAGGCGACCATGCCAAGACTTCGGCCCTTACCCAATCAAACACGGGATTATGTTTGCGCAACCATGGATATCCTAAAACCACAGGATAATGAGGAGAGTGTATCACCTGAAGTTGAATAATTTCATGATGGAGAGCCCCGACAGCCATAGACAAAGGAGCGGTTTCATGGGTGACCTGCGGGGGCTGTAACGGTCTGCCATCGATCGCCTCAATGGCAAGGGGAGCAGTCCGAAGCTGCAACGGAATAGAGTGCTTCTGAGCAAAGGTGCTGTCAATAAAAAGGCCCGCTGCCCCCGAGTCAATGAGTGCCTCTGAAATGACAGACATCTTGCCCCAAGTGAGACCCACCGAGACTAGAGGTTTATCCTCCTGGACATCTGGGGACGCCGAGACGCCACCTAAGGACTGTCCCCTCTGGAGCCTTAGGTGCAGGCGTTTTCCCGGACGTGTAGGGCAAGTTCGCAGCAGGTGCCCTGCTTTACCACAGTAAAGACAGAGACCCTCCCTCCTCCTAAAGGCCCTCTCCTCAACCGAGAGACGAGTAAATCCAAGCTGCATGGGTTCCACAAAGCCCGAAGTGTCGAGACCAGGAGGCATGGGAGGAGAGGGAGGCACGGGTGGGAATGAAAAGCTCGGGGCTAAACGTATAGGAGGCCTCCGCAGGCGCTCCCGGAAGGATGGTCTCTCACGGATTCGTGAGTCAATAAGGATACAAAAAGAGACCAATTCCTCCAAATCACTGGGAAGGTCCCGGGCCGCAATCTCATCCTTAAGTATATCCGAGAGCCCATTAGAAAAAGCAGCCACGAGAGCCTCATTATTCCAACCAACCTCAGCGGCCAGGGTGCGAAACTCAATAGCATAGTCCGAAACCGTCCTTGTACCCTGCCGAATGGACATTAATCCTTTGGCAGCCGAAGCAGAGCGTGCCGGTACATCAAATACCCGTTTTAGAGACGCAACAAACTCAGGGTAATTGTGTACTAAAGGTTTCTGTGTCTCCCAAAGGGGATTCGCCCATGCCAAGGCCCTGTCTGAGAGTAAAGAAATCACGAAGCCCACCTTACTCCTGTCAGACGGAAAGGCCTGAGGTACCATCTCCAGATAGATACTGACCTGGTTCAGAAAACCTCTGCACAAATTAGGGTCGCCCCCATAACGTTCAGGAAGCGGAGCAGACCCTGTCAAGCCTCTGGCAGTATTAAAATCACCAGTGGCAGACGGAGCGGAAGCAGCAACAGGTGTAGAGGCAGTCTGTGCCGTGGGGACCTGAGCTGGCAGAACCAGATGTGCAGTACGGAGCAACAAGGTCTGGAGAGCTAGCGCAAATTGGTCCATGCGCTGGTCTACCTGGTCCAGCCTGGTAAAAACATTTGGTGGATTGCCTGCCCCTTCTGGGTTCATGGCCCTTGTGTAATGTTAGGGACCAGGAACCAGACGAACACAAAACGTAAAATGCAATCACCTTTATTGTAATGACAATAGTGAACAAAGCCAAATCGTGATCCAAAAGCATATACCAAAAGACAAGCCGGGGTCAGGAACCAAGACAGATACTCAGACAAGCCGGGGTCAGGAATACAGAGATCAGCGAAGTCAGGAACAAGCCAGGAATCAGGAGCCGGGATGGACGTCAGAGAAAGCCAGGTCATACACAGGAATTCAGGAACACAGGAACACAGCAATAGCACTTGCAGCCGGAAACAACACAAGGGCAAGGAGGAAGTGAAGTTTAGCTGCTTAAATAGCCAAAAGGGGCTGGCTGTGGGCTGGACAATGGGCTGAGTCACAGGAGTGACAGGAGTGTAGCCATGGCAACCCAGCCAGGCTGTATAGCCTCCAGCAATGCAGCAGAAAAGCAGCAAGACCATAACAGCTTGTCTTCAGCAAACTGCAGGCTTTCTTGTGCATCATCCTTAGAAGAGGCTTCCTTCCTTCTGAGCACTGACAGGCTGACCCCCCACCTCTTCAACCTCTGCAGCAATATTGGCAGCACTCATACGTCTATTTCCCAATGACAACATCTGGATATGACGCTGAGCACGTGCACTCAACTTTTTTTTTTATCGACCATGGCGAGGCCTGTTCTGAGTTGAACCTGTCCTATGAAACTGCTGTATGGTCTTGCCCACCGTGCTACAGCTCAGTTTCAGGGTATTTTTTATAGCCTAGGCAACCTTTATGAAGAGCAACAATTCTTTTTTTCAGATCCTCAGAGAGTTCTTTGCCATGAGGTGCCATGTTGAACTTCCAGTGACCAGTATGAGAGAGTGTTAGAGCGATAACACCAAAATTAACACACCTGCTCCCCATTCACACTTGAGACCTTGTATCACTAATGAGTCACATGACACCAGGGAGGGGAAATGACTAATTGGGCCCAATTTGGCCATTTCCACTTAGGGGTGTACTCACTTTTGTTGCCAAGGTTTAGACATTAATGGCTGTGTGTTGAGTTATTTTGAGCGGACAGCAAATTTACACTGTTATACAGGCTGTACACTCACTACTTTACATTGTAGCAGAGTGTCATTTCTTCAGTGTTGTCACATGAAAAGATATAACATAGTTACAAAAATGTGAGGGGTGTGAAATATTATATATACACACACACACACATTGAGTGTATATGTAGCTTTTTATAATTGCTCCCCCTACTTTGGTCCCTGTCCCCCCATGTGCCCCCCTAAATATGAAAGCTGGAGATGCCACTGGTGATGTGAGGCTTGCTTCATTCCATGAAGCTCCCACCACACAGTTTTTGTGCTGATATTGTTAATAAATGCTTCCAATAATACCACTTACAGCTGACCGTGGAATATGTAGCAGGGATGAAATTTCATAACCCTTATTGCAAAGGTGGCATCCTATCACAGTACCAAGCTTGAATTCACTAAGCTCTTCAGAACGACCCATTTTTTCACAAATGTTTCTAAATGCAGTTTGCATGGGCTTGATTTTATACACCTGCGTCCCAATACTTTTGTAGTAAGTGTGTATAATTTGTGCAAGTGTGTTTACATATGTGTATCAGAGTTTATGTTGGAAGGGGGGGCAAGAGAGAAAAAAGACACAGACAATTGTTTGGGGGCAATTATGGCACAGGCCAGCTATTTTCCCACCAGAGCCCTCTGGTTTCCAGTTACGCCCCTGGGTAATACATTCAATCTACAGAACTGGTGAAATGGTTTAGAGGGTCCGGTTAAGCATCTATTTCCATATTCTTTTTCCAAGTAATTCACTAACAAAAACCCCAGAACAATCCATTAAAAAAAGCAGAGGACTCTATTGAGATAGTAACACCGCTACTCTTGGCCTCAGGGCTAATTTCAAAAGATATACTGGGAGAGGCATAACCTTAAACACCTTGCTCAACTGAGGAAGACAAACATGATCTGAAAAAATCTTCAAAGAGACAAAGCGTTCAGGGAATTTTAAAGGCAGCTTGTTCACAAAAGTTTAGGAAACAGTGCCAGTATTCAGTCATGTATATGTCATGTATATGTTCACGTAGATATGTTTTCTGTTCCTTTTCAATAAAGGAGAAATTCAGGGAATGGGCACAACAACAAACATCTTACATATCAATTTATTGTAAATAATGAATTAAAAAATGAAACTAAATATTCAATTAATCTCAAAAAGGGTAGCAAATTACTCCAATTAATAAATCCTAAAATATTTGAACTTTCTCAGAAGTACTCCGAGAGTTATGTGAATGTAAGGTATTAAAATGATTAGCTGGCAAAAATGAATCCAGCTACATTACTCGGAAGAAGAACATTATATTTGTATGCAAGGGGTGGTCCAAAAGTGGTTGACAATATAGCTGCTTATACGTGCTTTTACATGGGACATCTGTTCACTAGGCAGAACCTAAAAGATTCTGTTGTTCTGTAGTGACTGGAGTAACAGGAGAGTAGTAGCTCTACCAAGGAGTACAATGATGATGAGCATACCTGGGAACTTCTGGGCCGCTGCCCGCTGCCGTTAATGGGAGTTCCTGCTGATGTCGAGGGAGTTCCCGCTGACATTGGGGGCATTCCCGCCGACGGCAGCGAGGAAACATTCCCATTTAAAGGGTAAATGGGTGGGGATGATGAGTGAACATTTAATAGTGACACATGCTAGTTAAATCCAAAGTAGCAGACTCGGCTTAAGGCAGTATTGGGGATAGCAGGTTTTTTATAAAATGTTTTTTTTATTCTTTTGTGGAGCATACAGGGAGGGTGAGAATGGAGGCACTGGACAATTTACCAAAATTTTGTTTTCTCCTTATGCACTGACAAGGCTAAAACTATTCTTTTATATTTTAACATTGAGTGGGACCTAACACAGCCAAGAAAACAACTCATTCAGGTATTTTGTCATCATCTGGCTATTAGTGATATGTTTTCACTTTTTGCGATTCTCAGCCATGTTTGGTCCTTATGAAATAACAAAGGTAATTAGTGACAGAGCTAAAAAAAAAAAAAAAAAAAGTTGTGGGGAAAAAAAACAATTGTAGCAATTATATACTTCCCAAAACGTTTGTTTCACAGATGGTGTAAGTTCTCAAGAATCCTAGGTAGCTGAAAGGAAAAAAAAAACAAGTAACTTTATGGTGTAGTATGCACAATAACAAGTGGTATATGTGATAGCATATAGGTGAGACTCTTACACTTTGCAGGTCAATGTCTGGCCTCTTTGTATTTCATTTCTTTACAATGCAACTTGCAGGTGTTCCTGACAGCGTGCATGAAACCATATTATGTAAACACATAACATGCCATACCAAAAATGTAATTTATATGCTCACCTGTCCATGTGTGTTACAATACATAGGAAGAACCACAAGATCTTTGCACACGAGAATAGATAACATTTCCAAAATATCCGAAAAATTATGACAAACACAGCGTATCAACCCATTTTATAAAATATCACAATAGTGAACCTATTTAGCACAGTTAATTCCATATAGGGTTTTTTGACATCCCATTCTAAATACTTATACATTGATATGTAGTTGTTCCCTCCTTTGGAGCTATGATAACTTCCACTCTTCTGGAAAGGCTTTCCACAAGATTTTGGAGTGTTTCTGGGGGAAATTTTGCCCATTCATCCAGTAGAGCATTTGTGAGGTCAGGCACTAATCTTGGATGAGAAGGCCTGGCTCGCAAGTTGTCAGATAGGTCAGGCCTTTGTGCATGCCAGTCAAGTTCTTCCACAGCAAACTCATCAAACCATACCTTTACCGACCTTGCTTTGTGCAATGGGGCACAGTTATGCTGGAATAGAAAAGTGCCTTCCTCAAAGTTGGAAGCATAGCACTGTTTAAAATGTCTTATTGTGCTGAAGCATTAAAAATTACCTTAACTGGAATTAAGGGGCCTAGCCCAACCCGTGAAAAACAGCCCCAAAGCTTTATTTCTCCTCCACCAAACATTACAGTTGGCGCAATACAGTCAAGTAGGTAATGTTTCCTGACATCTGACACACCCATACTACCAAACATAGAAGCATGATTTGTCACTCCACAGAACACATTTTCACTGATCCAGAGTCCAGTTGCGGTGTGCTTTACACCACTCGATCCAACGCTTGACAATGTACTTGGTGATGTGAGGCTTGCATATAGCTGCTTAGGCATGATAACACATTCTATGAAGCTCCCTTCACACAGTTTTTGTGCTAATAAGACCAGTGGAAGTTCAGAACTTGGTGATCCCGCTTTGTGACTTTACATGGTCTTTCGGTTTGTGGCGGAGTTACTTATTGCAAAGATGCCATCCTATCACAGGACCACGCTTGAATTCATTGAGCTCTTCAGACCCATTTTTTTCACAAATGTTTGTAAATGCACACTGCATTACTATATGCTTGATTGTATACACATGTGGCAATGGGTCTGATTGAAACACCTGAATTCAATAATAAAGAGTTCCCAATACTCTTAATTACTTTTGTCCATATAGTGAAGCCTTTCCACTTTATTGAATGCCTTAAGTTCTACATGATGCCATTTAAGTTAAATAAGCACATATCCATTTCTGGTTTTCCTTCAGAAGTATCTGCTAACATAGTGTTTAAGGGTCCTTCAATCAGGGGCGTACCTAGAGTATTTGGCACCCGGGGCGGATCCTGTAAGTGGCACCCCCCCCAAATGTAAAGACATCTACAAAATTATGTTGACAAGAATATTTACTGCACCAATTTGTAAACTGTATGTCAACTGTAAACAACAAGAAATCTGAAAAAATAAATGAATAACTTATAAGTAAAATAAACACGTTTAAATAACATTTACTGAACATATAATAGTGCTTTCTTTAATAACCCTCCAAAAAAACAGCGCCCACATTGCCCACATAGAACCTGACCAGCACCCAAATTACACAAACATAGGACGTGCCATATTTGCCCCCAAACAGCCCAGCATGAGTCAGCATTGTTCCCAAACAGCCGAGTGTACGCCATCTTTGTCCTATAAACACGCTACCTGTGCCATCTTTGTCCCATAAACACCCTGCTTATACCATCTTTGCCTTTTTGACAAATCAACTATACACCTATGATTAACACAAACACTTTTACAGTCACTCACTAATTCACTTTCATTCACACAATAATTTATTCTTTCACACAAATTATTTACACATATTCATTGATGCATTCTCACAAATTCATTAATTCTCTCACTCATTCACACAATTCATCCACACATTAATCCATTCATTTTCGCTCTCTCATTCTGACTCTTTATTTCAATATTCTTGCTACCCTCCTTTCTCCCTATCTACCCATTCTCACCCCCTTCTGCCCTATCTAGCCCTTCTCACTCCCTTCTCCCTATCTACCCCCTATCCCCTCCGTCTCACTCCCTTCTCCCTATCTACCCCCCCTAACTATCTACCCTCTCCCCCCTTTGAAGTTCACTTACCTTTCAGGAGTCCTGGGGTGGGGGTGCAAGGCCTCTGTCTCCCAGCTCTGCCACTGTATGGAACAGCATGGTAAAGTGTGGATTGGTAAATGTGTGAGAGTGATGGGAGTTATGATGTACTTTAGAGCATAATTATATAATGAAAAAGACATTGGAAATGGTACAGCATAACACCCATCACTCTCACACATTTACCAATCCACACTTACCATTCCAGATGCCACACATACCAATCCACACATACCACACATACCAATCCACATTTACCAATCCACACATACCAATCCACACATACCAATCCACACATACCAATCCACAGATTCCACACATACCAATCCACAGATTCAACACATACCAATCCACACTTACCAATCCACACTTACCAATCCACACATACCAATCCACACTTACCAATCCACAGATTCCACACTTACCAATCCACAGATTCCACACTTACCAATCCAGATTCCACACATACCAATCCACACTTACCAATCCACACATACCAATCCACATTTACCAATCCACACTTCCCAATCCACACTTCCCAATCCACAGATTCCACACATACCAATCCACAGATTCCACACATACCAATCCACTCTCACTGAATGATTTCCTACCTTTCCTCTTTTCTTCTTACAGCAGTCAGCTCCTTTTCTTTCTCTTCGCTCCTCTTCTTCTGTCTTCTTCCTGGTTCAGAGGGCACGGACGGCGGTGGGCGCGGCTTCAGTGTTGTGCGCCGGGATCTGAAAACAAACCCCGGCGCACAGCAGCAGTTGCCGCGCAGATCGCGAGGGAGCGGTATCGGAGGTCTTTAACAGACCTCCGGCTCCCTTGAGTGATTTAAAGCCGGTTCCACCGGCTTACAATCGCTCAAGGGAGCCGGAGGTCTGTTAAAGACCTCCGATACTGCTCCCTTGCGAGCCTTCTCCTCCAGCGGCGGACATTGCTGTCCGTCTCTGGAGGGGTGCCGGCAAGTTGGCACCCCCTGATGAGCGGCACCCGGTGCGGACCGCCCCCCCCGCCCCCCGCTAGGTACGCTACTGCCTTCAATATATATATCATACAATTTAAGATTTAAAATAATTCACAAAGCTTCATGCTTCAAAGACCAGACCATTTTAATGTGTTCTTCGATTTTTAAGTAGTTGTCAGATAAAATGTAATTTATTGGATTTCTATTTTAATCTATATTGTAAATTACACTTAATTGTTTCTGAATTATATAGATCATTGAAAAACTGTGTGTAACATCTGATTAATGCCAATGTAATTTGAGAGTTATTATATTGGAATTTTAGGTAATGTCTATCCAGTGTTAGCATATTAGTGCACTATACAGTATATCTTTTCTCATTTGCCAATCAGGTTTCTGGTCCTCTAAAATGTCACATTTTCTATGAATTGATTTTTTTACACTTTTTTGGTTGTATCTATTAATTGTGCTCCTTTATACTGTTAGGTAAGAATGGCCTTATTTAAATTCAAGGCAACTGTGGACATAAAGCACCCTGACACAAAAACTAATGTGAAACTTTTTATAAGTGGGATATAGACCTGAAATGGATATAAATGAGGAGCGTGTTCAATGAACACATGTTGCCTGCCTATCTATAATATCACCCTCTAGTCATGTATTGCCAATGGCACTGCTTTGTACTGCTGCTTGGTATATTGTACACTGTGATACATATCTATGTGTTCGAACTATATTTTATATGTGACTAATGACTATTATAACAGCATATATTATTCCCCTCTAGGTGGAATATGACTATGATTTTGTAGAAATGGTAAAGCAATATAAGAAAACCCTGAAGTCATTGGTGTGTGTGTTTTCTTACCTTGCAGTTCTTCGTGACCTGGCTGACATTGATTTGGGGACCTGGTTCCAGCTGCAGCACCACCTGGCGAAGGAGTGGAGTGTGGCCAGACCAGTTCATGGACCCAGGGTCCTCCCAACCACCTCAGCCCCTACGCGGATGTGATCCCCAGCTCTCAACCTGCATGCCGTTCGTCTGCTGCAGGGTATCAGGACGTCGCAAGGTCACGGAAGCGGCCTGCTTCCCAGGAGCGTGGGACCCCTGGCAGGCAGTGGCACAGTCCTCCAGCCTGGTGAGTCTTTGGTGACCTCTCCTTTCTCCTTACTTTGTTCCCTGTTTCTTTTCCTTCATCTCTTTCTGGGTTAATGGTGGGTTCTGGGTTGTTAGAGGGTACGACTGGGAGTGATTGGAGTTGTAATTGGGTGGATGTGTTGGAAGGTTTGAAGTAATTTATTTGATTGTGTGGGCCAGGTCAGGCTTCAGGTGTTACTGGTCCTCAGTTGCCAAATGCTGTTTGGGACTTACCTGGTTTCTGGCTAGCTCAGACTCGGTAGGGGATACATCGGCTGAGGCGGCTCCTCTTGTCAGTAAGGATAAGAAGGTGCAATGTTTATCTGATTTTGCTGCTGGGGGGCCCATCTTAGAAACAAAGTTAAGGAATATGGAAGGGGAGTATGTTGAAATGTTTTCATTGTTATTGTTAGAATGGTGCTTAGAAAAAAAGTGGAAAAAGAGGAAAATTGAGGAATCGGCTTTATTCTGTTATCAGGATAGTATCGGTAAAGCCCAAAGGAACTATGAGGGCGTGGGATGGCTGATGTATGACAAACAATTTCGTCACCGTAAGGCTGTTCGACCGTCTTTGTGGTGGGATCAGAAAGAGATTGTGCAGTGGTTGAAGGTTATGATTCCCTCCAGGTCCGGATGCCGGGGGCGGCAAGAAGTGGGAAAAAAGGGCATATGCTGGCAGTTGAACAACGATCAGTGCTTGTGGGGAAGTGGTTGCATGTACTGGCAGGACTGTAGGGGCTGCAGCAGCAGCCATTCCTACTCCAAATATTTAAAAAAAGGATAAGCAGCCCAAACCAGAACCTGTTAGTAAAGGGAGTGCTCGTAGACGCGATGCTTCCTTGGCTTTGTGAACACCCTGAAAGGGAGGCGGCTGTTTTGTTGAGGAGGGTTTTTTGTTAAGGTTTAAGATTCTGTTTGTTGGTGAGGCTAGTTGTTTTGTTGCTACGAATTTGAAATCTGATGCATCCTCAGGTTGTTACGGATAAGATTCGGAAGGAGGTGGAGTTGTGGCGGCTAGCTAAGACGATTACGTTGGTGTAGTGGCAGTCTTTATTGGGCAAATTAAATTTTGCCTGCAGAATCATGCCCATAGGTAGGGTGTTTTGTAGGCATTTGTTTATGGTGACAACTGGGGTGTGATTGCCTCATCATTTCGTCCACTTGACTCGTGAACTAAGCAAGGATCTTAAGGTTTGGGATTTGTTTATATCCTGTTACAACGGTCACAGATGGGTCATGAGTCAGGTAGCCCGGTCTTTGGCACCTTCTACCCTTTAAGCCTATGCAAAGTACTTGCAGGAATGGGCGTCATCTTTACGGGAGGTTGGTGGTCCTGCTTCTCGTGAGGGTAGGCTGTCGGTTTTGTTATATGTGGTAGGCACAGAATTTGCACAAGGGGTTTTTGTTGCAACTAATAATAATCACCTTGCAGCTTTAGATTTTTATTTTAAGATGCAGGGGGTGTGGATTTGATGAATGATTTCTTGGTTTCTCAGGCTATGAAGGGTTATCGGCGGGGTCTGAGGAGATTGGATAGCTGGCGGCATGTCACATTTTATTTATTGGGTTATTTGTGTGGTTATTTGTCCCAGGTTTGTTTTTCTGAATATGAGGTTGTTCTATTTCGGCATAGTTCTGCTTTGGCCTTTTTTGGCCCTTTAACATTGGTGAGTGACAGTAAGAAGGCAAAACGGGGGTTGCAAAGGGAAGATGTTTTGGTACGTGTACGCTCTGTTTCTATCTTGACTCATCATTCCAAGACTGATCAGTTCGGCTTTGCCTGTTTGAGTTGGAGGGATCCGAGTTGTTCACGTTCATTTTTGACTGTTCGGTCACCTGAGGATGGCTCCCTGTCGGTCCACGAGAATGGGAGTTCGGTCTTTCGCTTTCAGTTCCTGGTGGTTTTCAGTAAGTGCTTGCTGGCATGTGCTTTAAACTCGAAGAATTTCTTCACACATCCGGATTGGTGCCACCACCCAGGCGGCTATGTGGGGACTGGGTAAGGAAACTATAAGGCGCATAGGGAGATGGGAGTCAGGGGGTTTTCAGAGCTATACCTTGTATGATGTGTTTTTTTTCTGTTGTGTTCATCTTGCTTGGTACTGCCTAGTGTGGATCCTAGGCCATTCTTATGTTTACTGGGCGGAGCGTAGGGCTGGTATTCATCCTCATGGACGGCTTTTAGGCTTGGATTCAGAGTTGGTACAGGTCAGATGACTTGGTTTCCAAGGTTTGAAGTGGGAAGGAGTTTTTTCTGAAGTTGACTTCCATGTGGTTAACCATGGTACCCCGCACATTTTGGTGATTCACGCAGGTGGGTATATGACCTGTGTTCCAGGCCAGCCAGGAAAATCATAAAGTGTGATTGTCTGTGACAATCCTGGGTTGCTTTTAGTTTGGTCAGAGATTACCCCTTGGATGTTTTGGAGGGGTGCAAGGTTGTTTGTTGATATTGATAGGGCTTGGCATAGAGTAAACCATGTGGTTTCTCATTTTGTGGCTCAGCATGGGGGCTTGGTAGTGAAACACACGCATATTGAGTCTGATCCGATGGGTTTGTTTGCCCGGGATGGTGTTCATTTGAATGTTGTAGGTATGGACCTATGGTGTCTTGAGGAGGGGCAGGATTGGAGCGGGCAGTTGCTGTGTTTTAAACAATTTGTTGTCCGAAAAGATTGAATAAAATGACATTTGATAAATAACTGTCTCGGCCTTTCCTAAATCCAATCCTGCGTGTGTCTTATGCATTATTGTGGGTATGGGAAATTGGAGGTGGTGTGAACCTCCTGGGTATGGGAAGTGCAAGTGTCATATGCAGTCCTTGAACAACATACCGTATTTGTCCGAACATAGGCCGCACCTTTCCCCCCCCACTTTAAGTCTTTAAAGTGGGTATGTGGCCTATATTCGTGGTTTAGTGCAGGAATGTGCAATTCGTATCGCCCGACGCCCGGGACATGCAGTTCAGGGCGCCGGACAGGCAGCAGGGTTAGGATCCAGATCCCCCGCAGCGATGCAGGGGACCTGGATCCTACTTTCCGGCAGCCGTGGACATCTACGCGATGCCTGAGACAACCTCACCTGCCAGCACTTCCCACGGAGGGGTGCCAGCGAGAGAGATTGTTAAAGTACATTGTGCAGACGTGCCGGCAGCGGAGGTTGATTACGCTTGAATCGCCGCGATGTACTTTAACAACCGGAAGTTGTCCGTCGGTCCCGCTAGACACCAGGGAGACTGCATTGGTAAGTCGGGGGCCATATCTAGGGAGCAGAGTGGCAGCATATCTCGGGGGGGCAGAGTGACAGCATATCTCGAGGGGGGCAGAGTGATAGCATATCTCGAGGGGGCAGAGTTACAGCATATCTGGGGGAGCACAGTGGCAGCATATCTGGGGGGGCAGAGTGGCAGCATATCTGTGGGGGGGCAGAGTGACATATCTGGGGGATCAGAGTGACAAATCTGCTGGAGCAGAGTGGCATATCTGTGGGCAGAGGGGCATATCTATAGGTAAGGTGCATTAAATTGGCAATTGGTTTTCTGTTTGTATGTAACATATGTTGACTAACTGTTAGTTAGAATACTGTTTTACTATTCCACTAATGTGTATTTTTTGTAAAAATCTAAATTTTTCTTTAACCCCTAACGACCTTTGATGGTTCAGGGCCGCCATGCAAAAACGGTCACTTGACCTTTGACAGTCCTGAACCATCATTAAATTAAATAAGCTTAAAAAGTGATCAACAATCACTTTCCTCGCTTAAACGGTGTTTAATCTTATGCATTAAAGGGTTAAAATACCAGCATTTGAAATACTTTGGGGTGTCTTTCAAAAATATATGGTTTGATGGGGTAAATTGAAGTAGCCGGCTTCAAAGATGTTCCAAAGGGGAATTCCGCATGTCCCAAAAGTAGCCTTTTACCAGCCAAATAATCTGACAAACCTTTGACAGTGATATATATATTTAATATTTATATTTATAACTAAATTACAATTCGTGTGAAAAAAATAATTAAAACAAAGTTTGACAAAGTGTGGTTGTATAATTAGTGCATGGAAAAGATTAAAATACCAGCATTTGAAATACCCTGGAGTGTCTGTTTTTCAAAAATATATGGTTTGATGGGGATAAATTGAGTTAACCGTCTCCAAAGATGTTCCAAAGAGGAGATGGAGGCAGAATGAGCAGATTTGAAAAAAAAAAAGGTTTGGAAATCATAAAACGCTACTTGTACTTAATGCCCAGTAACTTACAAAAAACAGCAAACTTTGTAAACTCAGGACAAATAGTAGAATCTAATTAGCTAGTTTTTTTACTTCCTTTTGTAGGTGAGTGTGACGGCCCCGGGTTAATCGGTGCCGTCTGTGATAGTTCTTGTTTGTGATACCTGCATTTCCCAGTATATGTTGTTATTATGGTGTGTGCTTTTGTTCCCCTTGTTTGCTACCCTGTCCAGGTGCCACATGTCCTGCCCCCTCCCTCCTTACACAGACTACAGTAGAGACCCCCTACTGGGCTGAGTGCTAATACTCAGTCATATGCAAAGGAGGGCAGGATGTAATTCCCTTGTGTCTATTGGACGCAATTCCCTTGTGTCTATTGGACGTAACTCAATCCTTTGTACTGTTTAAATACCCCTGTGTTCCCAAATAAAGGGAGTTCCTGTTTTCACCTCAACATGAGTGTTGCCTGATGCTTGGGGTGGGCTGATATGATCCTGTATTGTCCTTTCCAGGACAATAACCACACTGTGTAGCTAAGCTTCGGCTAGCCACAGTGCCAAGGTAGCTCCGGTGCAGCGAAGCCCCCCTTCTATCTACAACGCTGGTTCTGCCTGGCGCTGAAAGGGCTAATTGTTGGTGTCCCGGCAGGAGGAAGCAACGTTAGGCGGGAGTACCCAGTCGGGGTACAGGTCGGTCCCGTCACAGTGAGTAAAAGATGTTTCAAAGAAAAGTCATAAAAGGTGTTTTTTTTTCAAATGTTCACCATGTTTTATTTTTTTTTATAGTAAATAAGATGATATGATAAAAATAATGGTATCTGAAGAAATCCCATCTTATCCTGAAAAAAACAATATATAACATATGTGGGTACACTAAATGGATGAGAAGAAAATTACAGCTGAACATAAGCACTACAAAAGTGTTAAAACAGCCTCGGTCCCAAAGGGTAGAAAAATAAAAAATGAGCCCGGTCCTTAAGGGGTTAAAAAAGCATCTAACTTTTAGGGTGCGGCCTATAATCAAGCCAATACGGTATATAGCATATGTACTACTATAACATTAATGTGTATTATCATTTCAATAAAGGGGTATCAGTAGTAGTACATTCAATCTACAAAACTGGTGAAATGGTTAAGAGGGTCCGGTTAAGCATCTATTTCCATATTCTATTTCCAAGTAATTCACTAAAACAGACAGAACAATCCAGCAGAAGAAGCAGAGGACTCCACTGAGATAGTAACACCACTATTCTCGGCTTCAGGGCTAATTTCAAAAGAGACACTGGGAAAGGCATAACCTTAAAACACTTTGCTCAAATGAGGAAGACAAACATGAAAAAAATCAAAAGGAGACAAAGTGTCCTGGGAACTCACATAAGCTTATGAAACAATCACAGTAGTCATTCGTGTATGCGTCATGTATGTGTTCTTGTTTAATGTATTCTATAATGTAAATAAAGGAGAAAGAGAATGGGCACAACAAAAGACATCTTATATAACAATTTATTGTAAATATTACAATACGAAATTATACCATATATTGAATTTAACTCAAAATTGTCCATGTTAATTTATATGTTTATACCCAAATGTAGCATTTACAGTAAGTCATCTATAAACCCTATCTTTGTTTTTAGCTACAGTTGCACATGTTTAAAAAAAGAAGTGGCTGGCTTTGGGTTCCATAAAGCCTTCTGAAAATATATATCAATCTAACTATACATTCATAAAACATTTGCACATTTTGTTTTTTTTTTTCCTTTCTTTTTTTTTTCTTTTTTTTTATTAGAGAAATATAAAGTATACAGACAAAAAATTCATAGTATACAGCTATTATAGAAACATTCAGAATCCCAAAACATAAACATCAAACACAAAAACAGACAAAAGTATAAATAAAAAAAATATATATATATATATTGTTTCAAATAATCATTGTGGGAGAAACCTCAGAGGAGAGAAGTAAATTATTTCCATTGTATTAACTATTTGTTTTTTTTTTGTTTTTTTTTGTTTTTTTTTTGTCTCGCAATGTCCTGGGCTTTTTTTAACCAATTTAGGTAAGTCCATGTAGTTCTACCCGTTATATCAAAAGACCAACTAATATCCTTTTCCATATTTAATTGATGGATCAGCTGAGATAAATAGTGATCCATATGAAACAGCTTGGTGGATTTCCAATTTCTAGCTATTATTATTTTTGCAGCTGCTAGACAGTGTATCACTAGCGGTCTTTTTTCTTTTGGTATATATGCTATATTTAGAAGAAGCAACGCAGTCTTGGGGTCCCTATCGACTTTTATATTCGTTAGTTGATAAAACAATTCGATGGCATATTTCCAAATTGGAGAAACTAATTTACAACCATATATGTAGAAAAGAACCGTCTTGATCACCGCATCTCCAACAATTAGGGGCCACATGAGGGTACATTTTATTTAATTTTTTGGGGGTTAAGTACCATCTATATAATAGTTTATATTGGTTTTCTACTAAGTTTAAACAATGGACTACCTTATATATTTGATAGGCTCCTATATTCCTGTCACGGCACAGCGTACAGAGGAGACTCCGTAGTCAGGTAGGACTGCAGGGATGGTCCAGAGAGCCGAGGTCAGGATACCGGAGAGCAGGATAAACGAGGAGCAAGCCGAGGTCAGGATACCGGAGAGCAGGATAAACGAGGAGCAAGCCGAGGTCAGGATACCAGAGATCAGAATAGTCAAAAACAAGCCGAGGTCAAATACAGGAATCAAGCAGGAAAACGCTATCTGGGTGCTAGCACAGGGCATAGACGACCATCAGAAGGCAAGGTCTTAGTGTTCTGAAGTCTCTTAAGTAGGCACAGGAAGTTTAGGCACTAATTGGAGATTTCCCGCCAAAATTTCAAAGTGCCGTTACGTCACTTCCTGCGCGGCCATCTTGTGGTTGGCGATTGCGTAATCTTCCTATATAAGTCGATGTAGTTTCCTCGGGCGCCACTAGGTGGCGTGAAGAAGAACGCGTCCGGACACCAGAGCTGGACCTGTGCTCTGGCTGGGAACGCAACGTGGAAGAGGTAAGTTCCCCTTCAATCTGCAGCGGCTGTCTCCGCTGTGCAGAAGCGGGGGGGTCTCCCTCTTCTCCGCGGCGGCTGCGCCTGCCCTGCAGAAGCGGGGGGTCTCCCCCTTCTCCGTGGCGGCCGCGTCTGCTGTGCAGAAGCGGGGGGTCTCCCCCTTCTGCGCGGGGACCGAGGTTGCCGTGCGGGAGCAGGGGGTCTTCCCCTACCTCGCGGCGGCCGCTGCTGCCGTTCAGAAGCGGGGGGTCTCCCTCTTCTTCGCGGCAGCTGCGGCTGCCGGACCGAAGCGGGGGGTCTCCCCCTACCTCGCGGCGGTTGCTGTTGCCGGCCGGGGGACCCAGCGGATCTCCCTGCCGGTAGCGTGACAGTACCCCTCCTTAAAGGGGCGACCTCAGGGCGACCCCTGCCCGAACCACGCTGCCTCTTAGCATGGAATGAGATGAGGGGCGTGGAAGCGAGCTTCAGGAACCCAGGAATGATCCTCTGGGCCAAGTCCTCTCCAATGAACAAGATACTGAAGACTCCCTTGTTGTCTGCGACAGTCCAGGATGGCTTGAGGAATACGCCCTGAAGTCCCCGCGACAGGGGGTCTAGTAGAAAAACGGTTGCAGACCAGTGGCTTCAATAGGGAGACATGAAAGACTCAAGGGATACGGAGTGTCCTAGGCAGAGAAAGTTCGTAGGCAACAGGATTCACCCGACGGACGATCGAAAAGGGACCGATGAAACGCGGTGCCAGCTTCATGCTGGGCACGCGGAGTCGCAGGTATCTCGTAGACAACCAAACGCGGTCCCCCGGAGAATACGCAGGAGTACCGGAACGTCTCTTGTTGGCTTGGAGTTCCTGTCGTCTACCAGCCAGTTCCAGAGTTCTCTGCACCGAAGCCCAGGTGGACTGTATATTAGTCAGTCGTTCCTCCAAAGCAGGATCAGTAGAATTCGGAAAGGCTCCAGGGAAGGGTTGCGGATGAAGACCGTAAACACAATAGAAGGCGGACTCTCCCGTAGACTCTTGTACTGCATTGTTCCGAGCAAACTCCGCCAAAGGAAGCAGGTCAACACAATCATCCTGATGTTGGTTGATGAAAATGCGCAGATATTGTTCAAGGTGCTGGTTAGCCCTCTCTGCATCGCCGTTAGACTGTGGGTGATAGGCCGAAGAAAACGCTAGTGTAACACCCAATGCCCTCGTGAACTCGCGCCAAAAACGTGCAATAAATTGGGTGCCGCGGTCGGAGACGATCTCGGTGGGTACTCCATGAAGACGGACTATCTCCCGCAAGAATATGTCCGCCAATACTGATGCCGTGGGAAGTTTCCTCAAAGGTATCATGTGCGCCATCTTTGAAAAACGATCAATGATCATCAGAATCACGGTATGCCCCTTAGAGTTGGGCAAGTCCACTATAAAGTCCATGGCAAGGTGAGTCCAAGGCCTTGAAGGACGGGGCAATGGGTGAATCAACCCGGCAGGGTGTCTCCTGGAGGACTTATTGGCGGCGCACTTGAGACAGGAGCGGACAAACAGGGCAGTATCCTTAGTCCATTCTGGCCACCAAAATGTCCTCGAAACAAGGTCCTTGGTACGTGCTAGCCCAGGGTGGCCGGCAGTTCTGGACCCATGGGACAGGCGAAGCACGCGGGTACGGAGGTGCGCGGGAACAAACAGTCTCCCAGCTGGCAAGGAGGCTGGAGCTCGGGCTTGAAAACTAGCGATCCGGTCAAGCAAGGGAGTTCGGCAACAAGTATGTAGAGCAGCCAGGACCTTGGTAGCAGGTATGATGGGTTCGGGCGCACGACCCTCCTCCTCGGGGGGCACATGCATACGGGAGAGAGCGTCCGCCTTGACGTTCTTGGAGCCTGGACGATAGGTTAGTACAAACGAGAAGCGGGAAAGAAACAAGGCCCATCTGGCCTGCCGGGGATTCAGGCACTTGGCAGTCTCTATATACTGAAGATTCTTATGATCTGTCAGAATCAGCGTGGGAATAGGAACACCCTCCAGAAGATGACGCCACTCCTCCAGCGCGAGGATGACAGCCAGAAGTTCCTTGTTTCCCACATCATAGTTCCTCTCCGCCGGGGAGAATCTCCTGGAGAAGTACCCGCAAGGATGGAGAGGACCGCTATAGGAAGCCCTCTGTGAAAGCACAGCCCCGACTCCAGACTCAGATGCATCGACCTCCAGAACAAACGGTAACCGAGGATCAGGATGACGTAACACAGGAGCGGTGGTAAACTTGGTCTTGAGTCGGGAAAAAGCGGAAATGGCTTCGGGAGACCACTCCAGGGTATTGGCCCCTTTCTTAGTAAGGGCCGTCAGGGGAGCAGCGACCTTGGAGTAGTCACGGATGAAACGTCTATAATAATTAGCAAACCCCAAAAAACGCTGTAGGGGTTTGAGGCCCAGTGGTTGAGGCCAGTCTCTGATGGCCTTTACTTTGGATGGGTCCATCTCAAAGCCTGAGGGCGTAATAACGTATCCTAGAAATGTCACCCTCTGGATCTCAAATTCGCATTTCTCGAGTTTAGCGTATAGTCCATGGAGCCGTAATCGGGACAAAACACGCGTAACATGGGTGCGGTGTGACTGCAAATCGGCAGAGTAAATCAGAATATCATCCAGGTACACCACTACAAACTGTTGGAGAAAGTCCCGAAGGCAATCATTAATGAATTCTTGGAAGACTGCCGGGGCGTTGCACAGCCCAAACGGCATAACGGTATATTCGTAATGTCCTGAACGAGTATTGAAGGCAGTCTTCCATTCGTCGTCCGCACGGATCCGGACGAGATTGTACGCACCCCGGAGATCCAGCTTGGTGTAAATAGTGGCCCCACGTAGCCTATCGAAAAGTTCAGAAATTAGAGGAATGGGGTACGTGTTGCGCCTGGTAATCTTGTTCAGACCACGATAATCAATGCAAGGACGAAGCTCCCCGTTCTTCTTCTTCACGAAGAAGAAGCCTGCGCCAGCGGGTGATACAGACCGGCGGATAAATCCTCGGCGAAGATTTTCCTCTATATACGAATCCATAGCTTGGGTCTCCGGGATGGAGAGTGGGTAAACCCGCCCCCGGGGTGGCATGGTCCCAGGAAGCAAGTCAATGGGGCAATCGTACGGCCTGTGTGGTGGTAGTTTTTCAGCCTCCTTCTTATCGAATACGTCCGCGAAGTCCTGGTACTGTTCAGGCAGAGAAGAGGTCTCCTTCGAAGAAGCTGTAACCGCGGCATGCTTTAGAGGGGTGAGGCAATGTGTTTTACAGGACGCACTCCAGGCCGTGATCTGAGTTGTAGTCCAATCAATAGCAGGATTATGTACCTGTAACCACGGAAATCCCAATATAACGGGAATGGAGGGTTAGCGGATGACGAGTAGTTGTAAACGTTCATTGTGTACAATCCCGACGGCGAGGTTGATTGGTGCTGTAGAGCGAGAAATTTGATCGGGACGAAGTGGTCTGCCATCAATAGCCTCAATGGCTAACGGTACGGGCAGGGACAGGGTGGGAATGTGTTGCTGCTCACAAAACACTGAATCAATGAAGTTACCGGCAGCGCCGGAATCCAGGAAGGCCTCAGTGTCAACGGATCCTGAATCCCAGACCAGCCGGACCGGGACAGTCATGCGGGTAGTGAACGTGTTCGGGGAATAGTTCACCACACCTATGGTAGGTTCCCCTGGCCTACCTAGGTGCGGGCGTTTCCCGGCCTACTAGGACAGTGTCCGATGAAGTGACCCGAGAGTCCACAGTAAAAGCATAGTCCCTCTCGTCTCCGCCTGTTCCTCTCACGTTCGGAGACCCGAGTGGCTCCTAACTGCATGGGTTCCTCAGACGGTTCGTTCGAGGGATCGGCAGAAGAAAACTGTGGCAAGAGGCGTGTAGTAGATCTCCCACCCTTGTCATGTAACTTCAAACTCTCACGTTGGGCTTGCCTCTGGCGGAGACGCAGATCTATCTGGGAAATATACGAAATCACGGAATCTAGGTCCGTGGGCAAGTCTCTGGCAGCAGTCTCGTCCTTGAGGGTCTCAGAAAGTCCATTCAGGAAGGCAGCCACTAATGCCTCATTAGTCCAGTTCACCTCTCCCATCAGGGTCCGGAACTCAATAGCGTACTCCAGAAGCGGACGGGAACCCTGACGGATGGTGAAGAGTGAATTAGAAGCAGTGGCCCTTCTACCTGGAGTATCAAATGCGGCACGTAGACTGGAAACAAATTCGGCATAGGAGCGCACTGCAGAGACGTTCCTCTCCCAAAGCGGTGAAGCCCATGCCAAGGCTTTATCCGTAAGGAGTGAAATGATGTATCCCACCTTGGCACGCTCAGTGGGAAAGGCATAAGGAGACAGTTCGAAGTGTATCTCACACTGATTCAGGAAACCTCGACAGGTTGCAGGATCACCATTGTAGCGTTGGGGTGGAGGCAAGTGAGCAGGAACCGTGGCTACTGGTAACGGTGGTGGAGTAGGAGCCGCCACAGGTTGAGGTGCTTGCTGCGCAGGATCAGTACGCTGAAGCAAGGTCTGAAGGGCTTGAGCGAATTGATCCAGACGGTGATCCATCTCGTCAAGTCGAGCCTCAGTGGACCCTTGTCCTACCGAAGCGGGTCTCATGATGGCCTTCTGATTCTGTCACGGCACAGCGTACAGAGGAGACTCCGTAGTCAGGTAGGACTGCAGGGATGGTCCAGAGAGCCGAGGTCAGGATACCGGAGAGCAGGATAAACGAGGAGCAAGCCGAGGTCAGGATACCGGAGAGCAGGATAAACGAGGAGCAAGCCGAGGTCAGGATACCAGAGATCAGAATAGTCAAAAACAAGCCGAGGTCAAATACAGGAATCAAGCAGGAAAACGCTATCTGGGTGCTAGCACAGGGCATAGACGACCATCAGAAGGCAAGGTCTTAGTGTTCTGAAGTCTCTTAAGTAGGCACAGGAAGTTTAGGCACTAATTGGAGATTTCCCGCCAAAATTTCAAAGTGCCGTTACGTCACTTCCTGCGCGGCCATCTTGTGGTTGGCGATTGCGTAATCTTCCTATATAAGTCGATGTAGTTTCCTCGGGCGCCACTAGGTGGCGTGAAGAAGAACGCGTCCGGACACCAGAGCTGGACCTGTGCTCTGGCTGAAGCTGCTGGGAACGCGACGTGGAAGAGGTAAGTTCCCCTTCAATCTGCAGCGGCTGTCTCCGCTGTGCAGAAGCGGGGGGTCTCCCTCTTCTCCGCGGCGGCTGCGCCTGCCCTGCAGAAGCGGGGGGTCTCCCCCTTCTCCGCGGCGGCCGCGTCTGCTGTGCAGAAGCGGGGGGTCTCCCCCTTCTGCGCGGGGACCGAGGTTGCCGTGCGGGAGCAGGGGGTCTTCCCCTACCTCGCGGCGGCCGCTGCTGCCGTTCAGAAGCGGGGGGTCTCCCTCTTCTTCGCGGCAGCTGCGGCTGCCGGACCGAAGCGGGGGGTCTCCCCCTACCTCGCGGCGGTTGCTGTTGCCGGCCGGGGGACCCAGCGGATCTCCCTGCCGGTAGCGTGACAATTCCATTCTTTTAAAGATATTTTTAAATTTAAATTATTTTCCCAAGATTTTAGACTTATAGGTGAAAAAGTTTTGTTACTTGATCTAATTAATTCATTACATTTAGTCACAAGTTTATTTAGTTTTTTATGTGAAAAAATAACCTCAGGAAAATTGTTAAGAGGACTGGTAGACACTAAGTGTTTTCTCAGAAAACTTTTAATACGTAGATATTGGAAAATATCTTTATTAGAAAGTTGTATTCTTTCAACCAAGTCTGAAAATAAACAGATCTCATTATTTGTCATTATATCAGAGAAGGTTAAAGTATTTAGAATTGAACATCGATCCAATGTAAAGTCCTCGATAATGTAATGTAAAGTTTTTATATGTACTGTTTTTATGACTTTATTTTGTAAAACTATTCTTAGGAACATTTGCACATTTTGATTGGTTAGGAAAATAATGTATACTTTGAAGTACAGCGCTACAGAATCTGCTGGCACTAAATAAATACATTGTATGAATGCCTTACAATGACAATAGGTGGTAATATCTTCATCCTTTATATAGACATTTTGCTGCTTCTGGTAGATAAATCTAAATATATGGGGAAAAAATAAACAACAATAATAGTGCAATATGTAAACACCAAAAGAAAAAATAATAGGGTATCAGATCCACTCACAAACTGGATAAAGTAGGCTCGTCAAGGATTCAATAGGATTTAATGGCTTCTAAAATCTATAAAAACAAGGTTGTTTTGTCTTCACATTCACATTATTTTCTTCCTTTATTCCTGGTTTCACGTGGTGTTATGGCTTATTCCAATAGCCATTATACTAGCACTAGAGAACAAAGATTCCAAAAAATTAATATGCTAGTATTTACCTCAAATAATGAGGACACATACTCATCTGCCAAACTTTTCAATCATTTAGAAAGATTGGCTGAAAAAGAAATTAAAAAGTGGTGGGAAATAACTTTTTTAGACTATTATATTAAAAATAATTTAATTCCTAGTTTAAGAATTCAGAAATATCCAGCGTTTGGTCAGGATAATGAAGAATTTATGGCTAAGTGGAATAATATATTGGAAAAATGTTCAGTGGCTCTGATGAAGATCCTAATTGAAATACAACAACAGCATCTAAATGAAATTGAGATTAATATTAGACATACAGAAGAAGAAATACAAAAGAAATTTGATTCGTCCGACATAGAGAAGAAAAATTAAATCCTCAAAGAAAAAATTTCAAAAATAGAGGAATCTATTATGGAGAATAAAGAGAAAAAGCTAAAGAGAGACAAAGAAGATTATAAAAGGGCAACACATAAAATACCCCTAAAACAAGACACTTCTATATATATAAAGAGAGAACACATTTGGGAACACAACCAAATAGGAAAACACATGTAAACAATAGGACCTCTTTAAATAGTTATGAGAGAGGTTACAAACACCACCAATCTAGAGAAAAAAGACATCCCTATCATTCTGATAGACAGGACATTGAGGTTTCACAACTCCCGATGAAATTTAATAAGGCAAGCATAGACAGTCAATTTGGAGGTAACAAACAGGGAGCAAACCCGAAGGAAGGGACCAATAGACACACCACCCTATATCCCTATGTTGGAAACCAAGAACAGGTTTTCCACGTTTCTCCATTCGCCCCTAAAGAGACGCAAAACAACAAGAGGGCTAGAGGACATAGAGGACAGGGACACAGATTAAAAGTAACAACTAAAACACCCACCAAAGACATCATAAACATTTCCCAACCCCCCTAGATCCAACAGAAATTTCATTATTGGCAAAAGGTTTAACATTTGCACCTAATAAGGGCCCTAATGGTTTTAATCTCTTTATTGACACTCAAAAATTTCTTAGAAAACTTACCTTCAAGCGTTTCTTTTAGAAAAAAGAATCAACGCATGTTGAAAATAAAGACAAGATTACACCAGATCCTTATATCCACACGTCATTTAGGCCCAAATCTAAATTTTTCCCAGAACAGGAAAAAAGTGAATATATACAAGTTTTTTCAGATATGTACATGAATACAACTTTTTGAAAACAGATTTGCCTAAGGTTGCAATCTTCTATTTTTTACCGAAAATCCACAAAAGCATCACTTCACCTCCTGGTAGACCCATTATCAGAGGGGTTAATTCCCTTACTAGTAACACCTCTCAGTATGTAGACTCTTTTTTTACAAAGGTATGTACGCCTTATTCCATCGTACATTCAAGATACAAAACATATACTTAATATTTTACAAAATATAAAACGGCAGCCGGACTATCTGTGGGCGACTATAGACGTGTCTTCTCTCTACACCGTTATTCCTCATAATTTAGGAATAGAGGCCATAAGGAAGGTTCTGCAAAGGGACGTTGAGATGGATTTTTTGCAAAGCCAATTTACTTTGAATTGTATAGACTTCATCCTTAAACACAATTTCTTTTGGTTTGAACACACATTTTACTTACAACTCTGTGGCACCACCATGGGGACCAAATTTGCACCAAGCTATGCCAATTTATATGTGACCGACTGGGAAGCCGATTCTATCTGGTCCCATAATCCGTTTGGTGCAAATTTGGTCCTCTGGCGTCGCTACATTGAAAGGATTCGATAGGCGAACTAAATGAGTTTTTAAAGTATGTTAATGAAAATCAACACAATTTACAATTTACATCCTGTATCAACCAAAAGGAGATTAATCTTTTGGCTCTCACACTCTATACACAGGGTGATAAAATACAGTCCAAAACATACTTTAAATCCACCGATGGGAATAGCTACATTGATTTTTCAAGTTGCCATCATCCCCAGTGGTTACAAAACATACCAAAGGGGCAATTAGCCCGTATACGTAGAAATTGCACAGAAGATGTTGATTTTTTCACTCAAAGCCAATCACTAATCGAGTTTAAAGAGAGGAAGTATCCTGACGAGCTATTACAGAGTAGCTTCAAAGCCATAAAAGAAAAGAAAAGGGATTTTTTCTTGAAAGATAAAAAACATAAATCAGATAAGACATTCGATTTCGCATTTTTAACGAAATATAACGACAAGGCTTTTGACATTAAAAAGGCGATCGCCAAGTGCTGGCCTATTCTAAAACAAGATAGTATTTTGAAAGACTATCTTCCAGAAAAACCAAAAGATCATCTATCATCTATATAAACCATCTATAAGAAATCAGAACATTTTAAATCAATTTTGGCCCCAAGTGTCTTACTTGAGATAAAAGATAAAACTTTATTCAAGAAAAGTCCAGGTTTCTTTAGATGTGGAAAATGTAAACTCTGCACATTGTGCTATCGACAAAATAAAAAAATCATCAAGTTTACATGTACAAACACTAAAAAAGAATACACAATTAAGTACTTTATTCATTATAAGTCTAAAAACGTCATATATCTTCTTGAGTGCAACTGTGAGACCCAATACATTGGCCGAACCACTAGAGAGTTGAAAATTAGAGGCCTTGAACATCTTGGCGCTATACGTAATCAGAGTTTGATTATGTTCCAAAATATAGTAACAAATGTAGAAATGTTTCTTTACCAGAATTTAGCGTTATAGGAATTGATGTTATCTCTCCCCACAGGAGAGGTGGGGACTTAAAACAAGAATTAGCTAGGAAAGAAACCGAGTGGATATTTAAGTTCCAGACCAGAAAGGTGGACTAAATACTGACCTTGACATCCTTGTGTTTATGACATAACACAAAAAAAACAAAAAAATCCACTTACCTTGCACGTAGCACTTTTTTCTCTATTGAGATTGCACTTTAATAACATGCACTGATGAAGCTGTGTAAGCTACCTCTATTCTCTCTTTTTAAAGTAATATGGTTGTTTAAAGCCAATTTTTATTTTCTGTATCTTCTCTATTATCTTCTGTCTAGATATATGAAAAATTATACTAATTAATATTGAGGTGTTTCCATAAAAAATCAAAAAAATCTAATATATTCTAATGTTTTTTACAACTGACAAACTTATACATTACCAAGTATATGAATATTCATATACTTTGGTCCAAATTGATGAATAGAAAGTATGTCTATATGAATTTTACATTCATTTAATGTATGCAAAAAAGAAAATATACACTTTGAATGAAAATAACCAAAAAAGGCTTTTTATATTTATTTTTTATTGATGAATATCGTTATTGATAAATATATTTATTGATGAATATATGTATATGTGTATGTGCTCATAGAGATTGAGAAGGTAATTGACCCCTCCTCTCACAATTTTTTCGCCACACGTTGGTGGTGGTGGAGCTGTAGGTGGAAACAACCGGAGAGCGTCAGGACAAGTCCGAGATGTGCCGTCGCTTTCCATACTATCTTCGAGGGGATAGCTGTATATATTCATCCCTTATGTTGTACGCGATGACGCACCGTATATTACGGCAATGGCGATTCTACGCGATGACGGGCCACCGTATGATATACGTGATGACGCAACGCAATTGAAACCCGGAAGTTTCCATCTATTTAAGCCGAACAATGAGCATAAACGGAACTGATTATTTTCGATGAACACACACAGCATTTGACTTTTGATTTTTCTGCTGAAGAAGCCAACGAGCAATTGGCGAAACGCGTTGAGAGTACTGCAGACTGCTAAACCAGCTGATTCGGGACAGTTTTGTTTGCATTGCGCTTTTGAACAGTATTTTTAGTTGTGCCACTTCCAACTGTAAGTGTATCCAGACTTTTTGGTCCATGCTTGTGATGATACTGCACCATTCCTGGTTTCCTTGTTTTTACAGATTTTAGAACCCATTAAATCCTATTGAATCCTTGACGAGCCTACTTTATCCAGCTTGTTTGTGAGTGGATCTGATACCCTATTATTTTTTCTTTTGGTGTTTACATATTGCACTATTATTGTTGTTTATTTGTTCCCCATATATATGCGCTCCATGGTTTATCGTTTGTGTTGGTTGGCGCTTTGAGGAAGAGTGTTATTGGAAGCTGCTTGTAATTGGGGAGTATTAATAGTTTTTATTTCATTTTTCATTTTACGTTTACTATATTACATTTACACGTGGAATTTAGGTTGCTTTGTCTTCAGATAAATCTAAAGTATAATTAAAATGTGTGTTAACAATTCTCTAATGCAAGAATCTATTTTTTTCCACAGGAGTTGATGTGAAATTGTGGAAAATCATGCAGTTTTCATGGCAACTAACATGAGAACAAAATTATACCAACTCTAGTCTTTAGCATAGCTGGGCTGTAGGCAGGACTGACACAGCCTTGATACATTCCAGTAAATATAACAATTTTATTTGGTGTGCTTCGTTCTCCATGATTGAGGGGGGGCTTTCTGCTATAGATCCTTGCTCACCACTACTGCCTCCCCTGTTGCACCACCTACAACAGGACTATAGTGCCCTCCCTTTACCAGTCTTGTGTGTTATTGTTGAGGGACAAGCTGTCCAAGGCAGCTTGACAAACCATCGACTTCACCTCTGACATATAATCCACCACAAGTGCACAGCATGCCTTTCTTTCACTGATGGCATATTGGTGGCTGCCCAAATATTTGGATGAGAGTATCACTGTAGCTGATGTAGGCACACCGGGTAACAGGAGGGGCAGAACCAGGGCAAAACAAGGCAGCAGAGTTATATAAGGGCATAGGTACAGACTGACCAGAATGGAGAAAAAAAGTGCACTTCTCAAATGTGGCATTTTAAATCTCAAACAACACGACAAACCCATGCATGTCGGGTATCACTGAACTCAGGAGATGTTGCTGAACACACATTGGGGTGTTGTTTGATAGTGACGCATACCAGGAGCTATGAATTCATTCCTGAAGTACAATTTGTGTGGAAAAAAATATAAAATTAAATTTTGGTAAAGGCAGGTGGTAGAATCTCATGCATTAAAGGGTTAAAATAACAGCATTTGAAATACTTTGGGGTGTCTAGTTTTCAAAAATATATGGTTTGATGGGGTAAATTGAAGTAGCTGGCTTCAAAGATGTTCCAAAGGGGAGATAGAGGCAGAATGACCAAATGACCACCTGAATTACGCATATCCCAAAAGTAGCCTTTTACCAGCCAAATAATATGACAAACCTTTGACAGTGACATATACCAGGACCATTATATTTATAACTCAATTGCAATTCGTGTGAAACAAATAATTAAAAAAAATTTACTATTACAAAGTTTGACAAAGTGTGGTTGTATAATTAGTGCATGGAAAGGGTTAAAATACCAGCATTTAAAATACCCTGGGGTGTCTATTTTTCAAAAATATATGGTTTGATGGGGATAAATTGAATTGACCGTCTCCAAGGATGTTCCAAAAAGGAGATGGAGGCAGAATGACCAGATTTGGAAAAAAAAAAAGGTTTGGAAATCATAAAACGCTTCTTGTACTTATTGCCCAGCAAAACAAAAACAAGCAAAAAAAAACATAAAAATATTGGGTATTTCTAAACTCAGGACAAATGTAGAATCTAATTAGCTATTTTTTTTTACTTCCTTTTGCAGGTGAGTAAAAGATGTTTCAAAGAAAAGTCATAAAAGGTGTTTTTTTTTTCAAATGTTCACCATGTTTTATTATTTTTTTATAGTAAATAAGATGATATGATAAAAATAATGGTATCTGAAGAAATCCCATCTTGTACTGAAAAAAACAATATATAACATATGTGGGTAAACTAAATGGATGAGGAGAAAATTACAGCTGAACACAAGCACTACAAAAATGTTAAAACAGCCTCGGTCCCAAAGGGTAGAAACAGCCCGGTCCTTAAGGGGTTAAAAAAGCATCTAACTTTTAGGGTGCGGCCTATAATCGTGCCAATACGGTATATCGCATATGTACTACTATAACATTAATGTGTATTATCATTTCAATAAAGGGGTATCAGTAGTAGAACATTTAATCAACAAAACTGGTGAAATGGTTAAGAGGGTCCGGTTAAGCATCTATTTCCATATTCTATTTCCAAGTAATTCACTAAAACAGACAGAAGAATCCAGCAAAAGAAGCAGAGGACTCCACTGAGATAGTAACACCACTATTCTTGGCTTCAGGGCTAATTTCAAAAGAGACACTGGGAAAGGCATAACCTTAAAACACTTTGCTCAAATGAGGAAGACAAACATGAAAAGAACCAAAAGGAGACAAAGTGTCCTGGGAACTCAAATAAGCTTATGAAACAATCACAGTAGTCATTCGTGTATGCGTCATGTATGTGTTCTTGTTTAATGTATTCTATAATGTAAATAAAGGAGAAAGAGAATGGGCACAACAAAAGACATCTTATATAACAATTTATTGTAAATATTACATTAAGAAATTATACCAAATATTGAATTTAATTCAAAATTACCCATGTTAATTTATATGTTTATACCCAAATGTAGCATTTACAGTAAGTCATCTATAAACCCTATCTTTGTTTTTAGCTACAGTTGCACGTGTTTAAAAAAGAAGTGGCTGGCTTTGGGTTCCATAAAGCCTTCTGAAAATATATATCAATCTAACTACATTCATAAAACATTTGTACATTTTGATTGGTTAGGAAAATAATGTATACTTTGAAGTACAGCGCTACAGAATCTGCTGGCACTAAATAAATACATTGTATGAATGCCTTACAATGACAATAGGTGGTAATATCTTCATCCTTTATATAGACATTTTGCAGCTTCTGGTAGATAAATCTAAATATATGGGGAAAAAATAAACAACAATAATAGTGCAATATGTAAACATCAAAAGAAAAAATAATAGGGTATCAGATCCACTCACAAACAAGCTGGATAAAGTAGGCTCGTCAAGGATTCAATAGGATTTAATGGCTTCTAAAATCTATAAAAACAAGGTTGTTTTGTCTTCACATTCACATTATTTTCTTCCTTTATTCCTTGTTTCACGTGGTGTTATGGCTTATTCCAATAACCATTATACTAGCACTAGAGAACAAAGATTCCAAAAAATTAATATACTAGTATTTACCTCAAAAGATTGGCTGAAAAAGAAATTAAAAAGTGGTGGGAAATAACTTTTTTAGAATATTATATTAAAAATAATTTAATTCCTAGGGGTTTAAGAATTCAGAAATATCTAGCGTTTTGTCAGGATAATGAAGAATTTATGGCTAAGTGAAATAATATATTGGAAAAATGTTCAGTGGCTCTGATGAAGATCCTAATTGAAATACAGCAACAGCATCTAAATGAAATTGAGATTAATATTAGACATACAGAAGAAGAAATACAAAAGAAATTTGATTCGTCCGACATAGAGAAGAAAAATTAAATCCTCAAAGAAAAAATTTCAAAAATAGAGGAATCTATTATAGAGAATAAAGAGAAAAAGCTAAAGAGAGACAAAGAAGATTATAAAAGGGCAACACATAAAATACCCCTAAAAAACAAGACACTTCTATATATATAAAGAGAGAACACATTTGGGAACACAACTAAATAGGAAAACACATGTAAACAATAGGACCTCTTTAAATAAAAAGAGGTTACAAACACCACCAATCTAGAGAAAAAAGACATCCCTATCATTCTGATAGACAGCACATTGAGGTTTCACAACCCCCGATGAAATTTAATAAGGCAAGGATAGACAGTCAATTTGGAGGTAACAAACAGGGAGCGAACCCGAAGGAAGGGATCAATAGACACACCACCCTATATCCCTATGTTGGAAACCAAGAACAGGTTTTCCACATTTCTCCATTCGCCCCTAAAGAGACGCAAAACAACATGAGGGCTAGAGGACATAGAGGACAGGGACACAGATTAAAAGTAACAACTAAAACACCCACCAAAGACATCATAAACATTTCTCAAACCCCCCTAGATCCAACAGAAATTTCATTATTGGCAAAAGGTTTAAAATTTGCACCTAATAAGGGCCCTAATGGTTTTAATCTCTTTATTGACACTCAAAAATTTCTTAGAAAACTTACCTTCAAGCGTTTCTTTTTGAAAAAAGAATCAACGCATGTTGAAAATAAAGACAAGATTACACCAGACCCTTATATCCACACGTCATTTAGGCCCAAATCTAAATTTTTCCCAGAACAGGAAAAAAGTGAATATATACAAGTTTTTTCAGATATGCTGCTTCAAAAATTGAATCAAGTAAAAAACGAAAATTCAATATATCCAAAAAGGAACAAGAGTCTCTAAAGAAGCAGAAAGATAAAAAACAAATAGTAGTAAAACCCGCTGATAAAGGTGGAGCAATAGTTATTATGGATAGGACATACTATATAAAAGAAGCTAATCGCATCTTGGGAGATGAGGTCACCTATCAAAAATTGCCGGGGAATCCAACAAAATCTTTTCAAACAGAAATTATGAGATTACTACAAGAAGGTAAAGATAATAAGGTTCTAAATGTACATGAATACAACTTTTTGAAAACAGATTCGCCTAAGGTTGCAATCTTCTATTTTTTACCGAAAATCCACAAAAGCATCACTTCACCTCATGGTAGACCCATTATCAGAGGGATTAATTCCCTTACTAGTAACACCTCTCAGTATGTAGACTCTTTTTTACAAAGGTATGTACGCCTTATTCCATCGTACATTCAAGATACAAAACATATACTTAATATTTTACAAAATATAAAACGGCAGCCGGACTATCTGTGGGCGACTATAGATGTGTCTTCTCTCTATACCGTTATTCCTCATAATTTAGGAATAGAGGCCATAAGGAAGGTTCTGCAAAGGGACGTTGAGATGGATTTTTTGCAAAGCCAATTTATTTTGAATTGTATAGACTTCATCCTTAAACACAATTTCTTTTGGTTTGAACACACATTTTACTTACAACTCTGTGGCACCACCATGGGGACCAAATTTGCACCAAGCTATGCTAATTTATATGTGGCCGACTGGGAAGCCGATTCTATCTGGTCCCATAATCCGTTTGGTGCAAATTTCGTCCTCTGGCGTTGCTACATTGACGACGTATTAATTATTTGGAAGGGCTCGATAGGCGAACTAAATGAGTTTTTAAAGTATGTTAATGAAAATCAACACAATTTACAATTTACATCCTGTATCAACCAAAAGGAGATACATTTTTTGACTCTCACACTCTATACACAGGGTGATAAAATACAGTCCAAAACATACTTTAAATCCACCAATGGGAATAGCTACATTGATTTTTCAAGTTCCCATCATCCCCAATGGTTACAAAAAATACCAAAGGGGCAATTAGCCCGTATACGAAGAAATTGCACAGAAGATGTTGATTTTTTCACTCAAAGCCAATCACTAATCGAGTTTAAAGAGAGGAAGTATCCTGACGAGCTATTACAGAGTAGCTTCAAAGCCATAAAAGAAAAGAAAAGGGATTTTTTCTTGAAAGATAAAAAACATAAATCAGATAAGACATTCGATTTCGCATTTTTAACGAAATATAACGACAAGGCTTTTGACATTAAAAAGGCGATCGCCAAGTGCTGGCCTATTCTAAAACAAGATAGTATTTTGAAAGACTATCTTCCAGAAAAATCATCAAGTTTTCATGTACAAACACTAAAAAAGAATACACAATTAAGCACTTTATACATTTCTAAAATACAAGTCTAAAAACCTCATATATCTAGTTTTCAAAAATATATGGTTTGATGGGGTAAATTGAAGTAGCTGGCTTCAAAGATGTTCCAAAGGGGAGATAGAGGCAGAATGACCAAATGACCACCTGAATTACGCATGTCCCAAAAGTAGCCTTTTACCAGCCAAATAATCTGACAGACCTTTGACAGTGACATATACCAGGACCATTATATTTAGAACTCAATTGCAATTCGTCTGAAAAAATAATAAAAAAAAATTACTATTACAAAGTTTGACAAAGTGTGGTTGTATAATTAGTGCATGGAAAGGGTTAAAATACCGGCATTTAAAATACCCTGGGGTGTCTATTTTTCAAAAATATATGGTTTGATGGGGATAAATTGAATTGACTGTCTCCAAAGATGTTCCAAAACGGAGAATGAGGCAGAATGACCAGATTTGGAAAAAAAATAAAAAAAAAAGGTTTGGAAATCCTAAAACGCTACTTGTACTTATTGCCCAGTAACTTACAAAAAACAGCAAAAAAACCCATAAAAATATTGGGTATTTCTGAACTCAGGACAAATTTAGAATCTAATTAGCTATTTTTTTAACTTCCTTTTGTAGGTGAGTAAAAGATGTTTCAAAGAAAAGTCATAAAAGGTGGTTTTTTTTCAAATGTTCACCATGTTTTATTATTTTTTTTATAGTAAATAAGATGATATGATAAAAATAATGGTATCTGAAGAAATCCCATCACGTCCTGAAAAAAACAATATATAACATATGTGGGTACACTAAATGGATGAGGAGAAAATTACAGCAGCACACAAGCACTACAAAAATGTTAAAACAGCCTCGGTCCCAAAGGGTAGAAACAGCCCGGTCCTTAAGGGGTTAAAAAAGCATCTAACTTTTAGGGTGCGGCATATAATCGAGCCAATACGGTATATAGCATATGTACTACTATAACATTAATGTGTATTATCATTTCAATAATGAAAATATATATCAATCTAACTATACATTCATAAAACATTTGCACAATTTGTTTTTTTTTTTTCCTTTCTTTTTTTTCTTTTTTTTTATTAGAGAAATATAAAGTATACAGACAAAAAATTCATAGTATACAGCTATTATAGAAACATTCAGAATCCCAAAACATAAACATCAAACACAAAAACAGACAAAAGTATAAATAAAAAAAAAATATATATATATTGTTTCAAATAATCATTGTGGGAGAAACCTCAGAGGAGAGAAGTAAATTATTTCCATTGTATTAACTATTTGTTTTTTTGTTTTTTTTTTTTGTTTTTTTTTTGTCTCGCAATGTCCTGGGCTTTTTTTAACCAATTTAGGTAAGTCCATGTAGTTCTACCCGTATCAAAAGACCAACTAATATCCTTTTCCATATTTAATTGATGGATCAGCTGAGATAAATAGTGATCCATATGAAACAGCTCGGTGGATTTCCAATTTCTAGCTATTATTATTTTTGCAGCTGCTAGACAGTGTATCACTAGCGGTCTTTTTTCTTTTGGTATATATGCTATATTTAGAAGAAGCAACGCATTCTTGGGGTCCCTATCGACTTTTATATTCGTTAGTTGATAAAACAATTCGAAGGCATATTTCCAAATTGGAGAAACTAATTTACAAAGCCACCACATATGTAGAAAAGAACCGTCTTGATCACCGCATCTCCAACAATTAGGGGCCACATGAGGGTACATTTTATTTAATTTTTTTGGGGTTAAGTACCATCTATATAATAGTTCATATTGGTTTTCTACTAAGTTTAAACAATGGACTACCTTATATATTTGATAGGCTGCTATATTCCATTCTTTTAAAGATATTTTTAAATTTAAATCATTTTCCCAAGATTTTAGACTTATAGGTGAAAAAGTTTTGTTACTTGATCTAATTAATTCATTACATTTAGTCACAAGTTTATTTAGTTTTTTATGTGAAAAAATAACCTCAGGAAAATTGTTAAGAGGACTGGTAGACACTAAGTGTTTTCTCAGAAAACTTTTAATACGTAGATATTGGAAAATATCTTTATTAGAAAGTTGTATTCTTTCAACCAAGTCTGAAAATAAACAGATCTCATTATTTGTCATTATATCAGAGAAGGTTAAAGTATTTAGAATTGAACATCGATCCAATGTAAAGTCCTCGATAATGTAATGTAAAGTTTTTATATGTACTGCTTTTATGACTTTATTTTGTAAAACTATTCTTAGGAACATTTGCACATTTTGATTGGTTAGGAAAATAATGTATACTTTGAAGTACAGCGCTACAGAATCTGCTGGCACTAAATAAATACATTGTATGAATGCCTTACAATGACAATAGGTGGTAATATCTTCATCCTTTATATAGACATTTTGCAGCTTCTGGTAGATAAATCTAAATATATGGGGAAAAAATAAACAACAATAATAGTACAATATGTAAACACCAAAAGAAAAAATAATAGGGTATCAGATCCACTCACAAACAAGCTGGATAAAGTAGGCTCGTCAAGGATTCAATAGGATTTAATGGCTTCTAAAATCTATAAAAACAAGGTTGTTTTGTCTTCACATTCACATTATTTTCTTCCTTTATTCCTGGTTTCACGTGGTGTTATGGCTTATTGCAATAGCCATTATACTAGCACTAGAGAACAAAGATTCCAAAAAAATAATATACTAGTATTTACCTCAAATAATGAGGACACAAACTCATCTGCCAAACTTTTCAATCATTTAGAAAGATTGGCTGAAAAAGAAATTAAAAAGTGGTGGGAAATAACTTTTTTAGAATATTATATTAAAAATAATTTAATTCCTAGGGGTTTAAGAATTCAGAAATATCCAGCATTTGGTCAGGATAATGAAGAATTTATGGCTAAGTGGAATAATATATTGGAAAAATGTTCGGTGGCTCTGATGAAGATCCTAATTGAAATACAGCAACAGCATCTAAATGAAATTGAGATTAATATTAGACATTGTTAAGTTTTCTTTTGAGGGAACTAGGGAATTGTGTTATTAAAATATCAATCAGATGGATTAATGCTTTATCTACAGCATATCATCTAAAAGACTTATGAATGTGTTATGTGTTTAAGATTACAACTGATCCAACAACAGATACATTCAAACACATATCAATGAAATCACAATATGTATTCGGATATATCTCCTGAAGGCTAATGTGTTTTCTAGCTACAATAACTACACTTATCCAGGTGAATGGGTATATGGATACACTTATGAAATATGCACCGATAAACCCACCCACTGGCTTATTAAGTTAAACAATCCCTGTTCTATCTCTTCTAACTTTTAAGGTTTTTGAACTGAAAACTTTCGCTTCTTCCAGAATGCAACAGAATATTTTGGAAACAACAACAGGATATCCAAGAATCCACAATGCGGCTATGATACAACAATACAAACTTTTACTAGAACGTCCCAAATATAAAACAATACAAATAACAGTACAATAACAATAATCCCCACATTAATTGACAGACTTACAACAAATGCATATATATATATAAGTTCCTATTTACAATATTCAAACATGCATGTTCATAGTTACCTTCCCTGAGAGCTCCAGGTTAGTGATGTTACTTTGTCTCTTTACTTTCTCTCCTCCTCCTCTCCTCCTTGCTTCCACTACCTGTCCCTTGATATACTAGAGGATCCCAATTGAGTCTACTGGAAGATCCCTGATTGGACCCTGTGGTTGCCGTAGTTACCCTTTGAAGTTATTCCCTTTGGCCAACACCACACCCTGGGGTCTTTACAATCATGGGGCAGTAAAACCCAAAGATCTCCTGATCTGATTATTGACATGACACTCTATTTTATGCAAAAACCTGTCTTTCTTCCACACACCCTTCATCACGCATATCAGTGTTATCTAAACTAAGACAAAAGGTTTCCCAAATATTTATCATTCCCGGCCACCTCCCATGCATCTTGATTTAACTAGTATTAACAGAAACCATGATATATATATATATATATATATATATATACACACACATACACATACATACCTACATATGCATATCTACACACATGTACATCCATACACCCGCATACACGTGTCCATATACATATTTATTCACACAACTGCTTATAGTGTAACAACATACAGAAGAAGAAATACAAAAGAAAATTGATTCGTCCGACATAGAGAAGAAAAATTAAATCCTCAAAGAAAAAATTTCAAAAATAGAGGAATCTATTATAGAGAATAAAGAGAAAAAGCTAAAGAGAGACAAAGAAGATTAAAAAAGGCCAACACATAAAATACCCCTAAAAACAAGACACTTCTATATATATAAAGAGAGAACACATTTGGGAACACAACTAAATTGGAAAACACATGTAAACAATAGGACCTCTTTAAATAGTTATGAGAGAGGTTACAAACACCACCGATCTAGAGAAAAAAGACATCCCTATCATTCTGATAGACAGCACATTGAGGTTCAACGCATGTTGAAAATAAAGACAAGATTACCCCAGACCCTTATATCCACACGTCATTTAGGCCCAAATCTAAATTTTTCCCAGAACAGGAAAAAAGTGAATATATGTACAAGTTTTTTCAGATATGCTGCTTCAAGAATTTGAAAAAATTGAATCAAGTAAAAAACTAAAATTCAATATATCCAAAAATGAACAAGAGTCTCTAAAGAAGCGGAAAGATAAAAAACAAATAGTAGTAAAACCCGCTGATAAAGGTGGAGCAATAGTTATTATGGATAGGACATACTATATAAAAGAAGCTAATCGCATCTTGGGAGATGAGGTCACCTATCAAAAATTGCCGGGGAATCCAACAAAATCTTTTCAAACAGAAATTATGAGATTACTACAAGAAGGTAAAGATAATAAGGTTCTAAATGTACATGAATACAACTTTTTGAAAACAGATTCACCTATGGTTGCAATCTTCTATTTTTTACCGAAAATCCACAAAAGCATCACTTCACCTCCTGGTAGACCCATTATCAGTGGGATTAATTCCCTTACTAGTAACACCTCTCAGTATGTAGACTCTTTTTTACAAAGGTATGTACGCCTTATTCCATCGTACATTCAAGATACAAAACATATACTTAATATTTTACAAAATATCAAACGGAAGCCGGACTATCTGTGGGCGACTATAGATGTGTCTTCTCTCTACACCGTTATTCCTCATAATTTAGGAATAGAGGCCATAAGGAAGGTTCTGCAAAGGGACGTTGAGATGGATTTTTTGCAAAGCCAATTTATTTTGAATTGTATACAGGGCCGGCACTATAATGGGGCAGACTGGGGCAATTGCCCCAGGCGGCACTTTAGAAGGGGCGGCACTTTGCCGCCGCAAGCACTTTTTTTTTTTTTTTTGAAGCGGAGGAGAGAGAAAGAGAGGGGCACCGAGTGGTTTTCGCTTACCCGCTCGGCGCCCCTCTCTCTCTCTCCTCTGCGGCGAATCTCCCTATTCGGTCCCGGTGCCGGCTTGTAATGCAGAGCGCCGGAAGTGACGTCAATTTCCGGCGCTCAGCATTACAAGCCGGCACCGTGGCAGAGCAGGGAGACTCGCCGCAGGACTGTTTAAAGGTAAGTACCGGGGGGGGGATTATGGCGTCGGCGAAGTTTAAAATGCCCCCCCCGGCGTCGGCGGGGGGGGGGCGGCGTTTTAATCTTCGCCCCCCCCTGGCGTCGGCGGGGGGGGCGGCGTTTTAAACTTCGCCCCAGGCGGCGTTAAGTCTTCGGCAGGCCCTGATTGTATAGACTTCATCCTTAAACACAATTTCTTTTGGTTTGAACACACATTTTACTTACAACTCTGTGGCACCACCATGGGGACCAAATTTGCACCAAGCTATGCCAATTTATATGTGGTCCCATAATCCGTTTGGTGCAAATTTGGTCCTCTGGCGTCGCTACATTGACGACGTATTAATTATTTGGAAGGGCTCGATAGGCAAACTAAATGAGTTTTTAAAGTATGTTAATGAAAATCAACACAATTTACAATTTACATCCTGTATCAACCAAAAGGAGATACATTTTTTGACTCTCACACTCTATACACAGGGTGATAAAATACAGTCCAAAACATACTTTAAATCCACCGATGGGAATAGCTACATTGATTTTTCAAGTTCCCATCATCCCCAGTGGTTACAAAAAATACCAAAGGGGCAATTAGCCCGTAGACGTAGAAATTGCACAGAAGATGTTGATTTTTTCACTCAAAGCCAATCACTAATCGAGTTTAAAGAGAGGAAGTATCCTGATGAGCTATTACAGAGTAGCTTCAAAGCCATAAAAGAAAAGAAAAGGGATTTTATCTTGAAAGATAAAAAACATAAATCAAATAAAAAGGCGATCGCCAAGTGCTGGCCTATTCTAAAACAAGATAGTATTTTGAAAGACAATCTTCCAGAAAAAACAAAAGATCATCTATCATCTATATAAACCATCTATAAGAAATCAGAAAATTTTAAATCAATTTTGGCCCCAAGTGTCTTACCTGAGATAAAAGATAAAACTTTATTCAAGAAAAGTCCAGGTTTCTTTAGATGTTTAAAATGTAAACTCTGCACATTGTGCTATCGACAAAATAAAAAAATCATCAAGTTTACATGTACAAACACTAAAAAAGAATACACAATTAAGCACTTTATACATTATAAGTCTAAAAACGTCATATATCTAGTTTTCAAAAATATATGGTTTGATGGGGTAAATTGAAGTAGCTGGCTTCAAAGATGTTCCAAAGGGGAGATAGAGGCAGAATGACCAAATGACCACCTGAATTACGCATGCCCCAAAAGTAGCCTTTTACCAGCCAAATAATCTGACAAACCTTTGACAGTGACATATACCAGGACCATTATATTTAGAACTCAATTGCAATTCGTGTGAAAAAACAATAAAAAAAAATTACTATTACAAAGTTTGACAAAGTGTGGTTGTATAATTAGTGCATGGAAAGGGTTAAAATACCAGCATTTAAAATACTCTGGGGTGTCTATTTTTCAAAAATATATGGTTTGATGGGGATAAATTGAATTGACCGTCTCCAAAGATGTTCCAAAAAGGAGATGGAGGCAGAATGACCAGATTTGGAAAAAAAATAAAAAAAAAAAAGATTTGGAAATCCTAAAACGCTACTTGTACTTATTGCCCAGTAACTTACAAAAAACAGCAAAAAAAAACATACAAATATTGGGTATTTCTAAACTCAGGACAAATGTAGAATCTAATTAGCTATTTTTTTTTACTTCCTTTTGTAGGTGAGTAAAAGATGTTTCAAAGAAAAGTCATAAGAGGTGTTTTTTTTTTTCAAATGATCACCATGTTTTATTATTTTTTTATAGTAAATAAGATGATATGATAAAAATAATGGTATCTGAAGAAATCCCATCTTGTCCTGAAAAAACCAATATATAACATATGTGGGTACACTAAATGGATGAGGAGAAAATTACAGCAGCACACAAGCACTACAAAAATGTTAAAACAGCCTCGGTCCCAAAGGGTAGAAACAGCCCGGTCCTTAAGGGGTTAAAAAAGCATCTAACTTTTAGGGTGCGGCCTATAATCGAGCCAATACGGTATATAGCATATGTACCACTATAACATTAATGTGTATTATCATTTCAATAAAGGGGTATCAGTAGTAGTACATTCAATCTACAAAACTGGTGAAATGGTTAAGAGGGTCCGGTTAAGCATCTATTTCCATATTCTATTTCCAAGTAATTCACTAAAACAGACAGAACAATCCAGCAGAAGAAGCAGAGGACTCCACTGAGATAGCAACACCACTATTCTTGGCTTCAGGGCTAATTTCAAAAGAGACACTGGGAAAGGCATAACCTTAAAACACTTTGCTCAAATGAGGAAGACAAGCATGAAAAAAATCAAAAGGAGACAAAGTGTCCTGGGAACTCAAATAAGCTTATGAAACAATCACAGTAGTCATTCGTGTATGCGTCATGTATGTGTGCTTGTTTAATGTATTCTACAATGTAAATAAAGGAGAAATAGAATGGGCACAACAAAAGACATCTTATATAACAATTTATTGTAAATATTACATTAAGAAATTATACCAAATATTGAATTTAACTCAAAATTGTCCATGTTAATTTATATGTTTATACCCAAATGTAGCATTTACAGTAAGTCATCTATAAACCCTATCTTTGTTTTTAGCTACAAAAAAAAGTGGCTGGCTTTGGGTTCCATAAAGCCTTCTGAAAATATATATCAATCTAACTATACATTCATAAAACATTTGCACATTTTGATTGGTTAGGAAAAAAATGTATACTTTGATGTACAGCGCTACAGAATCTGCTGGCACTAAATAAATACATTGTATGAATGCCTTACAATGACAATAGGTGGTAATATCTTCATCCTTTATATAGACATTTTGCAGCTTCTGGTAGATAAATCTAAAGTATAATTAAAATGTGTGTTAACAATTCTCTAATGCAAGAATCTATTTTTTTCTACAGGAGTTGATGTGAAATTGTGGAAAATCATGCAGTTTTCATGGCAACTAACATGGAAACAAAATCATACCAACTCTAGTCTTTAGCATAGCTGGGCTGTAGGCAGGACTGACACAGCCTTGATACATTCCAGTAAATATAACAATTTTATTTGGCGTGCTTCGTTCTCCATGATTGAGGGGGGGCTTTCTGCTATAGATCCTTGCTCACCACTACTGCCTCCCCTTGTGCACCACCTACAACAGGACTACAGTGCCCTCACTTTACCAGTCTTGTGTGTTATTGTTGAGGGACAAGCTGTCCAAGGCAGCTTGACAAACCATCGACTTCTCCTCTGACATATAATCCACCACAAGTGCACAGCATGCCTTTCTTTCACTGATGGCATATTGGTGGCTGCCCAAATATTTGGAGGAGAGTATCACTGTAGCTGATGTAGGCACACCGGGTAACAGGAGGGGCAGAACCAGGACAAAACAAGGCAGCAGAGTTATATTAAGGGTATGGATGAGCAGCACACATGAGCTCACATTTTGACCACTCTTAGGAAGATGCTGGTGCAGTGGATTAGACCACAGGGAGGAAAAATAGTAGAAATGGGAATAGTGGAGACTGACAGGGCAGCAAACATTATTAAAGCTGTTAGAGATGGGGACTTTGTGAGTTTGCATTGTGGAGCACATATACTGTACTTGGTGGCAAGGGCAGCTATTCCAACTGACATACAGTGTACGCTGTCAAAACTGAATAGTGGGGTAAGATTGCTGGGCACTTTCACAGCAGGGTGAAGGTAAGTCAGCAGCTGAAGGAGGAGCAGCAAAAGGCAGGCTTATTCCATCATTGTGTACTTCACATCGTAGTCACCCTGGACATGATGGAATAGATCCTAGAGCAACGGTGAGCTTTTCACTCCATGTCCTCTGAGCAGAACATTGGGATATCCAGCCCATTCAGCAGAGAGGAATGGGCATTAATAGGCAGGTGGTGACTTTCCTGAAGCCATTCAGGGATGTCACCGGGAATTTAACCCAGAGCACTGTTACTTTGGGCCAGGTTGCCCCCTTTCTTACCTACCTTAAACAAAACATGAATACATTCCTTGAATAAAACTAGGTCTTTCCGGGTGACAAGTTACATGTAAAGTTTAGGAAGCTGATAAGCTGGCTGATAGAGGAGCTGACAATTCACATGCAAGCCATAAAGGACATTCCAAAGTATATGCCAAAACCTGAAGGGACATGTTTGTCCATGGCATCATTATTTCCTGCCTTGACTATTGTAATCCTGCCTTATCTGGTCTCCCTTGTACCTAATCTTGCCCCTCTACAATCCACCATGAATGCTGCTACCAGTCTTATTTTCCTCTCCATCCCTTTACTTACACCTCTTGCCTTTGTCTCTTCGGTTGTTGCCTGTGGAGTATTGTGAGTATTTTCACCAGAGTGTCAACACTTCTTTTCTTCAAGAACTTTATTATTTTTCCATGTACTACAAGCCACATTATCAAATAAGGAGGCGTATATGTAAACTCTGCACATTGTGCTATCGACAAAATAAAAAAATCATCAAGTTTACATGTACAAACACTAAAAAAGAATACACAATTAAGCACTTTATACATTATAAGTCTAAAAACGTCATATATCTAGTTTTCAAAAATATATGGTTTGATGGGGTAAATTGAAGTAGCTGGCTTCAAAGATGTTCCAAAGGGGAGATAGAGGCAGAATGACCAAATGACCACCTGAATTACGCATGCCCCAAAAGTAGCCTTTTACCAGCCAAATAATCTGACAAACCTTTGACAGTGACATATACCAGGACCATTATATTTAGAACTCAATTGCAATTCGTGTGAAAAAACAATAAAAAAAAATTACTATTACAAAGTTTGACAAAGTGTGGTTGTATAATTAGTGCATGGAAAGGGTTAAAATACCAGCATTTAAAATACTCTGGGGTGTCTATTTTTCAAAAATATATGGTTTGATGGGGATAAATTGAATTGACCGTCTCCAAAGATGTTCCAAAAAGGAGATGGAGGCAGAATTTTTTTTTTCAAATGATCACCATGTTTTATTATTTTTTTATAGTAAATAAGATGATATGATAAAAATAATGGTATCTGAAGAAATCCCATCTTGTCCTGAAAAAACCAATATATAACATATGTGGGTACACTAAATGGATGAGGAGAAAATTACAGCAGCACACAAGCACTACAAAAATGTTAAAACAGCCTCGGTCCCAAAGGGTAGAAACAGCCCGGTCCTTAAGGGGTTAAAAAAGCATCTAACTTTTAGGGTGCGGCCTATAATCGAGCCAATACGGTATATAGCATATGTACCACTATAACATTAATGTGTATTATCATTTCAATAAAGGGGTATCAGTAGTAGTACATTCAATCTACAAAACTGGTGAAATGGTTAAGAGGGTCCGGTTAAGCATCTATTTCCATATTCTATTTCCAAGTAATTCACTAAAACAGACAGAACAATCCAGCAGAAGAAGCAGAGGACTCCACTGAGATAGCAACACCACTATTCTTGGCTTCAGGGCTAATTTCAAAAGAGACACTGGGAAAGGCATAACCTTAAAACACTTTGCTCAAATGAGGAAGACAAGCATGAAAAAAATCAAAAGGAGACAAAGTGTCCTGGGAACTCAAATAAGCTTATGAAACAATCACAGTAGTCATTCGTGTATGCGTCATGTATGTGTGCTTGTTTAATGTATTCTACAATGTAAATAAAGGAGAAATAGAATGGGCACAACAAAAGACATCTTATATAACAATTTATTGTAAATATTACATTAAGAAATTATACCAAATATTGAATTTAACTCAAAATTGTCCATGTTAATTTATATGTTTATACCCAAATGTAGCATTTACAGTAAGTCATCTATAAACCCTATCTTTGTTTTTAGCTACAAAAAAAAGTGGCTGGCTTTGGGTTCCATAAAGCCTTCTGAAAATATATATCAATCTAACTATACATTCATAAAACATTTGCACATTTTGATTGGTTAGGAAAAAAATGTATACTTTGATGTACAGCGCTACAGAATCTGCTGGCACTAAATAAATACATTGTATGAATGCCTTACAATGACAATAGGTGGTAATATCTTCATCCTTTATATAGACATTTTGCAGCTTCTGGTAGATAAATCTAAAGTATAATTAAAATGTGTGTTAACAATTCTCTAATGCAAGAATCTATTTTTTTCTACAGGAGTTGATGTGAAATTGTGGAAAATCATGCAGTTTTCATGGCAACTAACATGGAAACAAAATCATACCAACTCTAGTCTTTAGCATAGCTGGGCTGTAGGCAGGACTGACACAGCCTTGATACATTCCAGTAAATATAACAATTTTATTTGGCGTGCTTCGTTCTCCATGATTGAGGGGGGGCTTTCTGCTATAGATCCTTGCTCACCACTACTGCCTCCCCTTGTGCACCACCTACAACAGGACTACAGTGCCCTCACTTTACCAGTCTTGTGTGTTATTGTTGAGGGACAAGCTGTCCAAGGCAGCTTGACAAACCATCGACTTCTCCTCTGACATATAATCCACCACAAGTGCACAGCATGCCTTTCTTTCACTGATGGCATATTGGTGGCTGCCCAAATATTTGGAGGAGAGTATCACTGTAGCTGATGTAGGCACACCGGGTAACAGGAGGGGCAGAACCAGGACAAAACAAGGCAGCAGAGTTATATTAAGGGTATGGATGAGCAGCACACATGAGCTCACATTTTGACCACTCTTAGGAAGATGCTGGTGCAGTGGATTAGACCACAGGGAGGAAAAATAGTAGAAATGGGAATAGTGGAGACTGACAGGGCAGCAAACATTATTAAAGCTGTTAGAGATGGGGACTTTGTGAGTTTGCATTGTGGAGCACATATACTGTACTTGGTGGCAAGGGCAGCTATTCCAACTGACATACAGTGTACGCTGTCAAAACTGAATAGTGGGGTAAGATTGCTGGGCACTTTCACAGCAGGGTGAAGGTAAGTCAGCAGCTGAAGGAGGAGCAGCAAAAGGCAGGCTTATTCCATCATTGTGTACTTCACATCGTAGTCACCCTGGACATGATGGAATAGATCCTAGAGCAACGGTGAGCTTTTCACTCCATGTCCTCTGAGCAGAACATTGGGATATCCAGCCCATTCAGCAGAGAGGAATGGGCATTAATAGGCAGGTGGTGACTTTCCTGAAGCCATTCAGGGATGTCACCGGGAATTTAACCCAGAGCACTGTTACTTTGGGCCAGGTTGCCCCCTTTCTTACCTACCTTAAACAAAACATGAATACATTCCTTGAATAAAACTAGGTCTTTCCGGGTGACAAGTTACATGTAAAGTTTAGGAAGCTGATAAGCTGGCTGATAGAGGAGCTGACAATTCACATGCAAGCCATAAAGGACATTCCAAAGTATATGCCAAAACCTGAAGGGACATGTTTGTCCATGGCATCATTATTTCCTGCCTTGACTATTGTAATCCTGCCTTATCTGGTCTCCCTTGTACCTAATCTTGCCCCTCTACAATCCACCATGAATGCTGCTACCAGTCTTATTTTCCTCTCCATCCCTTTACTTACACCTCTTGCCTTTGTCTCTTCGGTTGTTGCCTGTGGAGTATTGTGAGTATTTTCACCAGAGTGTCAACACTTCTTTTCTTCAAGAACTTTATTATTTTTCCATGTACTACAAGCCACATTATCAAATAAGGAGGCGTATATGTAAACTCTGCACATTGTGCTATCGACAAAATAAAAAAATCATCAAGTTTACATGTACAAACACTAAAAAAGAATACACAATTAAGCACTTTATACATTATAAGTCTAAAAACGTCATATATCTAGTTTTCAAAAATATATGGTTTGATGGGGTAAATTGAAGTAGCTGGCTTCAAAGATGTTCCAAAGGGGAGATAGAGGCAGAATGACCAAATGACCACCTGAATTACGCATGCCCCAAAAGTAGCCTTTTACCAGCCAAATAATCTGACAAACCTTTGACAGTGACATATACCAGGACCATTATATTTAGAACTCAATTGCAATTCGTGTGAAAAAACAATAAAAAAAAATTACTATTACAAAGTTTGACAAAGTGTGGTTGTATAATTAGTGCATGGAAAGGGTTAAAATACCAGCATTTAAAATACTCTGGGGTGTCTATTTTTCAAAAATATATGGTTTGATGGGGATAAATTGAATTGACCGTCTCCAAAGATGTTCCAAAAAGGAGATGGAGGCAGAATTTTTTTTTTCAAATGATCACCATGTTTTATTATTTTTTTATAGTAAATAAGATGATATGATAAAAATAATGGTATCTGAAGAAATCCCATCTTGTCCTGAAAAAACCAATATATAACATATGTGGGTACACTAAATGGATGAGGAGAAAATTACAGCAGCACACAAGCACTACAAAAATGTTAAAACAGCCTCGGTCCCAAAGGGTAGAAACAGCCCGGTCCTTAAGGGGTTAAAAAAGCATCTAACTTTTAGGGTGCGGCCTATAATCGAGCCAATACGGTATATAGCATATGTACCACTATAACATTAATGTGTATTATCATTTCAATAAAGGGGTATCAGTAGTAGTACATTCAATCTACAAAACTGGTGAAATGGTTAAGAGGGTCCGGTTAAGCATCTATTTCCATATTCTATTTCCAAGTAATTCACTAAAACAGACAGAACAATCCAGCAGAAGAAGCAGAGGACTCCACTGAGATAGCAACACCACTATTCTTGGCTTCAGGGCTAATTTCAAAAGAGACACTGGGAAAGGCATAACCTTAAAACACTTTGCTCAAATGAGGAAGACAAGCATGAAAAAAATCAAAAGGAGACAAAGTGTCCTGGGAACTCAAATAAGCTTATGAAACAATCACAGTAGTCATTCGTGTATGCGTCATGTATGTGTGCTTGTTTAATGTATTCTACAATGTAAATAAAGGAGAAATAGAATGGGCACAACAAAAGACATCTTATATAACAATTTATTGTAAATATTACATTAAGAAATTATACCAAATATTGAATTTAACTCAAAATTGTCCATGTTAATTTATATGTTTATACCCAAATGTAGCATTTACAGTAAGTCATCTATAAACCCTATCTTTGTTTTTAGCTACAAAAAAAAGTGGCTGGCTTTGGGTTCCATAAAGCCTTCTGAAAATATATATCAATCTAACTATACATTCATAAAACATTTGCACATTTTGATTGGTTAGGAAAAAAATGTATACTTTGATGTACAGCGCTACAGAATCTGCTGGCACTAAATAAATACATTGTATGAATGCCTTACAATGACAATAGGTGGTAATATCTTCATCCTTTATATAGACATTTTGCAGCTTCTGGTAGATAAATCTAAAGTATAATTAAAATGTGTGTTAACAATTCTCTAATGCAAGAATCTATTTTTTTCTACAGGAGTTGATGTGAAATTGTGGAAAATCATGCAGTTTTCATGGCAACTAACATGGAAACAAAATCATACCAACTCTAGTCTTTAGCATAGCTGGGCTGTAGGCAGGACTGACACAGCCTTGATACATTCCAGTAAATATAACAATTTTATTTGGCGTGCTTCGTTCTCCATGATTGAGGGGGGGCTTTCTGCTATAGATCCTTGCTCACCACTACTGCCTCCCCTTGTGCACCACCTACAACAGGACTACAGTGCCCTCACTTTACCAGTCTTGTGTGTTATTGTTGAGGGACAAGCTGTCCAAGGCAGCTTGACAAACCATCGACTTCTCCTCTGACATATAATCCACCACAAGTGCACAGCATGCCTTTCTTTCACTGATGGCATATTGGTGGCTGCCCAAATATTTGGAGGAGAGTATCACTGTAGCTGATGTAGGCACACCGGGTAACAGGAGGGGCAGAACCAGGACAAAACAAGGCAGCAGAGTTATATTAAGGGTATGGATGAGCAGCACACATGAGCTCACATTTTGACCACTCTTAGGAAGATGCTGGTGCAGTGGATTAGACCACAGGGAGGAAAAATAGTAGAAATGGGAATAGTGGAGACTGACAGGGCAGCAAACATTATTAAAGCTGTTAGAGATGGGGACTTTGTGAGTTTGCATTGTGGAGCACATATACTGTACTTGGTGGCAAGGGCAGCTATTCCAACTGACATACAGTGTACGCTGTCAAAACTGAATAGTGGGGTAAGATTGCTGGGCACTTTCACAGCAGGGTGAAGGTAAGTCAGCAGCTGAAGGAGGAGCAGCAAAAGGCAGGCTTATTCCATCATTGTGTACTTCACATCGTAGTCACCCTGGACATGATGGAATAGATCCTAGAGCAACGGTGAGCTTTTCACTCCATGTCCTCTGAGCAGAACATTGGGATATCCAGCCCATTCAGCAGAGAGGAATGGGCATTAATAGGCAGGTGGTGACTTTCCTGAAGCCATTCAGGGATGTCACCGGGAATTTAACCCAGAGCACTGTTACTTTGGGCCAGGTTGCCCCCTTTCTTACCTACCTTAAACAAAACATGAATACATTCCTTGAATAAAACTAGGTCTTTCCGGGTGACAAGTTACATGTAAAGTTTAGGAAGCTGATAAGCTGGCTGATAGAGGAGCTGACAATTCACATGCAAGCCATAAAGGACATTCCAAAGTATATGCCAAAACCTGAAGGGACATGTTTGTCCATGGCATCATTATTTCCTGCCTTGACTATTGTAATCCTGCCTTATCTGGTCTCCCTTGTACCTAATCTTGCCCCTCTACAATCCACCATGAATGCTGCTACCAGTCTTATTTTCCTCTCCATCCCTTTACTTACACCTCTTGCCTCTGTCTCTTCGGTTGTTGCCTGTGGAGTATTGTGAGTATTTTCACCAGAGTGTCAACACTTCTTTTCTTCAAGAACTTTATTATTTTTCCATGTACTACAAGCCACATTATCAAATAAGGAGGCGTATATGTAAACTCTGCACATTGTGCTATCGACAAAATAAAAAAATCATCAAGTTTACATGTACAAACACTAAAAAAGAATACACAATTAAGCACTTTATACATTATAAGTCTAAAAACGTCATATATCTAGTTTTCAAAAATATATGGTTTGATGGGGTAAATTGAAGTAGCTGGCTTCAAAGATGTTCCAAAGGGGAGATAGAGGCAGAATGACCAAATGACCACCTGAATTACGCATGCCCCAAAAGTAGCCTTTTACCAGCCAAATAATCTGACAAACCTTTGACAGTGACATATACCAGGACCATTATATTTAGAACTCAATTGCAATTCGTGTGAAAAAACAATAAAAAAAAATTACTATTACAAAGTTTGACAAAGTGTGGTTGTATAATTAGTGCATGGAAAGGGTTAAAATACCAGCATTTAAAATACTCTGGGGTGTCTATTTTTCAAAAATATATGGTTTGATGGGGATAAATTGAATTGACCGTCTCCAAAGATGTTCCAAAAAGGAGATGGAGGCAGAATTTTTTTTTTCAAATGATCACCATGTTTTATTATTTTTTTATAGTAAATAAGATGATATGATAAAAATAATGGTATCTGAAGAAATCCCATCTTGTCCTGAAAAAACCAATATATAACATATGTGGGTACACTAAATGGATGAGGAGAAAATTACAGCAGCACACAAGCACTACAAAAATGTTAAAACAGCCTCGGTCCCAAAGGGTAGAAACAGCCCGGTCCTTAAGGGGTTAAAAAAGCACCTAACTTTTAGGGTGCGGCCTATAATCGAGCCAATACGGTATATAGCATATGTACCACTATAACATTAATGTGTATTATCATTTCAATAAAGGGGTATCAGTAGTAGTACATTCAATCTACAAAACTGGTGAAATGGTTAAGAGGGTCTGGTTAAGCATCTATTTCCATATTCCATTTCCAAGTAATTCACTAAAACAGACATAACAATCCAGCAGAAGAAGCAGAGGACTCCACTGAGATAGCAACACCACTATTCTTGGCTTCAGGGCTAATTTCAAAAGAGACACTGGGAAAGGCATAACCTTAAAACACTTTGCTCAAATGAGGAAGACAAGCATGAAAAAAATCAAAAGGAGACAAAGTGTCCTGGGAACTCAAATAAGCTTATGAAACAATCACAGTAGTCATTCGTGTATGCGTCATGTATGTGTGCTTGTTTAATGTATTCTACAATGTAAATAAAGGAGAAATAGAATGGGCACAACAAAAGACATCTTATATAACAATTTATTGTAAATATTACATTAAGAAATTATACCAAATATTGAATTTAACTCAAAATTGTCCATGTTAATTTATATGTTTATACCCAAATGTAGCATTTACAGTAAGTCATCTATAAACCCTATCTTTGTTTTTAGCTACAAAAAAAAGTGGCTGGCTTTGGGTTCCATAAAGCCTTCTGAAAATATATATCAATCTAACTATACATTCATAAAACATTTGCACATTTTGATTGGTTAGGAAAAAAATGTATACTTTGATGTACAGCGCTACAGAATCTGCTGGCACTAAATAAATACATTGTATGAATGCCTTACAATGACAATAGGTGGTAATATCTTCATCCTTTATATAGACATTTTGCTGCTTCTGGTAGATAAATCTAAAGTATAATTAAAATGTGTGTTAACAATTCTCTAATGCAAGAATCTATTTTTTTCTACAGGAGCTGATGTGAAATTGTGGAAAATCATGCAGTTTTCATGGCAACTAACATGGAAACAAAATCATACCAACTCTAGTCTTTAGCATAGCTGGGCTGTAGGCAGGACTGACACAGCCTTGATACATTCCAGTAAATATAACAATTTTATTTGGCGTGCTTCGTTCTCCATGATTGAGGGGGGGCTTTCTGCTATAGATCCTTGCTCACCACTACTGATTCCCCTTGTGCACCACCTACAACAGGACTACAGTGCCCTCACTTTACCAGTCTTGTGTGTTATTGTTGAGGGACAAGCTGTCCAAGGCAGCTTGACAAACCATCGACTTCTCCTCTGACATATAATCCACCACAAGTGCACAGCATGCCTTTCTTTCACTGATGGCATATTGGTGGCTGCCCAAATATTTGGAGGAGAGTATCACTGTAGCTGATGTAGGCACACCGGGTAACAGGAGGGGCAGAACCAGGACAAAACAAGGCAGCAGAGTTATATTAAGGGTATGGATGAGCAGCACACATGAGCTCACATTTTGACCACTCTTAGGAAGATGCTGGTGCAGTGGATTAGACCACAGGGAGGAAAAATAGTAGAAATGGGAATAGTGGAGACTGACAGGGCAGCAAACATTATTAAAGCTGTTAGAGATGGGGACTTTGTGAGTTTGCATTGTGGAGCACATATACTGTACTTGGTGGCAAGGGCAGCTATTCCAACTGACATACAGTGTACGCTGTCAAAACTGAATAGTGGGGTAAGATTGCTGGGCACTTTCACAGCAGGGTGAAGGTAAGTCAGCAGCTGAAGGAGGATCAGCAAAAGGCAGGCTTATTCCATCATTGTGTACTTCACATCGTAGTCACCCTGGACATGATGGAATAGATCCTAGAGCAACGGTGAGCTTTTCACTCCATGTCCTCTGAGCAGAACATTGGGATATCCAGCCCATTCAGCAGAGAGGAATGGGCATTAATAGGCAGGTGGTGACTTTCCTGAAGCCATTCAGGGATGTCACCGGGAATTTAACCCAGAGCACTGTTACTTTGGGCCAGGTTGCCCCCTTTCTTACCTACCTTAAACAAAACATGAATACATTCCTTGAATAAAACTAGGTCTTTCCGGGTGACAAGTTACATGTAAAGTTTAGGAAGCTGATAAGCTGGCTGATAGAGGAGCTGACAATTCACATGCAAGCCATAAAGGACATTCCAAAGTATATGCCAAAACCTGAAGGGACATGTTTGTCCATGGCATCATTATTTCCTGCCTTGACTATTGTAATCCTGCCTTATCTGGTCTCCCTTGTACCTAATCTTGCCCCTCTACAATCCACCATGAATGCTGCTACCAGTCTTATTTTCCTCTCCATCCCTTTACTTACACCTCTTGCCTTTGTCTCTTCGGTTGTTGCCTGTGGAGTATTGTGAGTATTTTCACCAGAGTGTCAACACTTCTTTTCTTCAAGAACTTTATTATTTTTCCATGTACTACAAGCCATATTATCAAATAAGGAGGCGTATATTTAAGCATGAAATATGAAATGTTTAGGAATTCTTGAAAAAAACATGTAAATGAGAAACCTACTGGTTTCTACCACTTGAAGTTCAGGGACAGAACATTACTGGATACTGTGATGGAGTTCTTCTAACCCACCCAAAGATGAGTAGGGAAAATTTGAATGTCTCAAAATCAGATATGCTACATAGTTATATAGGCTGAAAAAAGACATGCGTCCATCAAGTTCAGCCTTTCCTATATCTGTTAATTTGTTGCTGTTGATCCAACAGCAACAAATTAACAGATATAGGAAAGGCTGAACTTGATGGATGCATGTCTTTTTTCAGCCTATATAACGATGTAACTATTGCTTATGTGAGGAATGTGGAAGTAGGTGTAAGATTATTATTTTTTATAAAAATATTGATAGTGGGAACATGTTAAACAGAATAAAAAGTTAAGTGGGGTTCAGGGAGCACTGAGTCATAGGTTGTGGTGTTGGTGTCTATGTCTTATGTTGTTAAAAAACTATTACTATGCTTCAAACAGATCTCTGATTTGTGCATAAAAATAGGTTCTTTTTGTCTTCATTGTGAAAAATTAAAGTTGAAACAATTAAAAATGGTTACATTGTACAAAATCAACAAATTTAAAAGTGTATCATTGTCAAAGCTGCCAACAGAGTGTATGTGTGGTTTGGACAAAAGTCAAAAATGTTTTGCCTCCATAAGCTGCATTTGATGATGTAACAGTGTCTTCACAATATAAATCGTATGTCTAGGAAAGCTAGTTTTGCAGATCTCCACCTAACAGGTCGAGTTGCAGACTTTGATAACTACAGGCATAATGAAATTTACACCCGCCATTTTGCTGTTAGGGCTTAGTCTCTGCAGTGCATATGTTCCAGGTAAGCTTAAACCAACATACTGGTCAAAATAGGCGATATATTGTATACATTAATAATTTTGATCAGTATTATAAATTATATGCAATTAATAAACTTTACTCTGTAGCAGATGCAGACTTTCAGCCAGATGTATCACGCCTTAAGAATGCATTGCAGGTGAAGTATCAATCTCAATAACTTCTTCATTGTAGAAGACAATAAAGGTTTACCAAATTTTCTTTTGGGGGTGTTGGGGGAATTTGCTTTACACACAGAAAATCATATTAGATAATTATACATTTCCTACTTCTCTACAACTTGGTAGGTAGCAAACATGAAAAAATAATGGGACGTGGAGCTTACTTAATAGGACTTGGTAGTGTCTCTCTGGAGTCATACAAGTCAAAATAATAATTTTATCAGTTTCATCCAAAACTCTTTATCTAGTCAATATATACAATTATATACATATACACGAGCAACATGGGCAATTATGTTGAATGTTCCTTTACAATGTGCTTGCTTTTTTTATATAATCATAGACTTCTAAATCAGTGGACCTTTTATTTCCTCTACAGACCGTGCCAGAACTCCTCCAAAGTCTGACAAAACTCCTTTGCAAGTATCAACATGCAAAGGTTAGTTTCTTGATTTTATCTGTTTTACAATGACTAACAAAATGGTAAATCTATGAGCGCCTAAACTTTAATATGTAATGGTTGGTTAACTGGGTTATTTATAACATTAAACAAAACATTATCGTGTTATTAGAATGTGTGATGTGTTAACATTCATTGACAACTAGCCTCTCATATTCAAATCTATTATTTGTACAACCCTGTGGAATATGACGGTGCTATATAAAACAAAATATAATAATAATAATAATAATAATAATTTCAAAACCCACTTGCATCGTTTTACAAACAACCATAATGCAGCTTCCAGATGTTATGAATACATAAAAAAATGTATCTGGGTTATTTCAGAAATCCCAAAATGTTCTGCTATCACTGTATCAAAACTATAACAGAAAATGCAATATATAGTAGTTTTTTTTAATCAAGCTGATTATTGCCTTGGCTTTACAGGACACAAACAATGACAAACTATTCCAAGAAGTATATGAAGACCTCAAAGTTCTTTTGGTAAGATAAAACCTACCTTAATAAACTTCTGATCTTATTTAACATCATGCCTCTTCATTACAAGTTACACTAAAAGCTGCTCATAGATTGTATATTTTAATTTATATATTAGACTTGAGCATTCGGATTTGTAAAATTTTTTATTTTAACAAAATTTGCCAATTTCATCAATTTGAAATTGAGGAGGGACCCTCATGAAACAAATGAAAACTAAGCAGGCAGTCATGAATTGCCATTAGCATTTCGTTGTTTGTTCCACTCACTTTAACTCCTGCTCTCTTACACTCTTTCTCAAGCCCTTTCACACTCTCATTCACGCTCTCTCATGCTCCCTCTCATTGTCTTTCTCTACCAGTTGGCATACATTCTCCTATTCAAATTGGAAATTCAATAAAAAAGCTATTTATTGTACATTGTGTTAATTAATTGAACAGTTTAACTTAAAACATTTTTATATTGATGTTTACTTAACTTTACAGGAAAAGGTTGGATGTACTATTGATGATCTCATAGATATAAATGCGGTAAGAATTTTATTTTTAATGTTTTAATTTATATCCTCAATTAAAACATATGAAATAATATGACTATACAGCAAATTATACTTATTATATTCCTGGTCTGGGTAGTCAAAGAGAATAATTGGGTAGTGGGCAAACCTTCCCTAGCGCCATCCTTTGTGGCTTGGAGATGTCCCTGCTAGTGATTTCTGCCGCGCACCCCTCAGCATTAGTATGCAGACAACCCCTTCAATGGGAAGAGCAAAACATGCCAACAGATTTTTGTAAGCACTAATAGCACAGGAAAATTTTAAACCATATACACATGTGATATGTTATGATGAATATCCTTTCTGCTGATCAAGAGATGATAGTGTGAGCAGCAAACTGTAGTACGCTGTATACATAAATGTGAACGGGTGGGAGAGGAAAAGTTTGCAGGGAAGTTGTCGTATCCCTCCTCTTTACATAAGAATGGATCAGAAGGAAAAACAGTGCAACAAAAGGCACAGAAAATATTTGTTGCAGTTCTCATTGCTAGTCATTATGGTGGGCCATTTGCACAGATGTTGCTTGGTTTAACACTAAACCTAGTCACTACGGCAGTAACGTTTTCTGGCCTAGGCCAACTAGACCCCTGGTGCAAAATTGAAGGACAGAATGCCCTCTTGGGTAATCTGGCTCCCCAGTGTAAGGCTGCTCAATGGGGCAGTTACAAGGAAGACCCATGGTCTCCCAAACCAGCCCTTTCACGGGATGGCAGCCCTGAAGGGGGCAGCCGGGGGCACTGCCACAAGTAAAATACACTACTGTAGTATGTACGTTTGTCTTAGTTAAAGAGCACCTTTGGATTTAGTGAATAGACTCCATAGTCTGTTATATATATATACGCCAAATATGGGAATTACATTTTGATTTGTATAATTATTTGTTCAGCAATACTTCATCTGGATCGTTATGTAATTTGAATTCCATTTAACTAAATCTAGGAGTCACTTACTGAACATCTTGGGGAAGTTCTAGAACATCTTATTGATGACATATTAAAACCACTTTTGGTAAGTTGATTTCCTATTTTTTCATAAAAATAAAATATTTGTAGCATAAACACTTATTATATACTGAATATGCAGCATATTGTGTGATTTTAAAGAAAGGCATCACACACATTTTAGATCTACATACTACACATATTAGTAAGAAAAAATGTATTAAAACTGCAAATTAAAAGCAATCCTTAAAGATTATGTACAGCAGAGGCTTTTGTTTTTTTTTGCCACAGGTATGTTTTTATGAAATAGGTTTCTTAATCAAATGTTTCACTGATTACAAACTGAAAAAAATGTGTAATTATCAAAATTAAGTTTGTCTAATGCCAATAAACATCTGTTCATTTCTCCATAGGCAGATTTAGGAGTTACAGAAAAACTTTTTCAAGCTGTATGCGCTTTGGTACGTAATTGTTTATTTTGCTGTGAAATATATAAATATATAACATTAATAAAAAAAAAACAAGAACTTGTTTAACCCCTTAACGACAATCCCCGTACATGTACGGGGTTGCCGTGCAACGGGTTAACGACAATGCCCGTACATGTACGGGCTGCCGTTAAATAGCTGCATTGCCGCGATCGCGGCGTTTTCGCCGCGATCGCCGGCTTTGCAGCATCCACGGAAGCCTCACAACTGAGGCTGACCGTGGATCCGGGGAGGGCAGCCCTTGGCAGCCCTCCCCGGAAGAAAAATGGCCGCCGCCGCACCGATCATCAAAGATCGCGGCGGCGCCCGGCTAAAACTGCTTAGGAAGCGATCGGAATCGCTTCCTAAGCATAAACTGTGTTGCTGACATGCCTCAGTATCGAGGCATGTCAGCAACACAACCCCCCGACCCCCGATCGCCTTGTGATTGCTCCGAGGAGCAACCACAAGTGCCATCCTGTGAATGACGTTGCCGTCATTCACAGGATGGCATTAACGATAGATCTTAGTTCACAGAGGGTCTATCCAGACCCTCTTGAGAACTCTCGAGCTCCTCCTGCAGGTTGAATGCAGGTACTGCATCCAACCATGCAAGGTCAATGGAGCCCAGCTCACTATTGAGAGTGATTAGTAATAAAAAAAAATAAAAAAAATTGGTCAAAAATGTTTAAAAAAAAATTAAAAAAAATATGGTAACATGTAAAAATCCCCACTGTCGCCAAAAAAAAAAAAAAAAAAAAAAAGTTTTTAATAAGCAAGTCCTAAAATTCTTTATCTTTACAAAAATTCCAGCATGGAAAGAGTTAAAATATTGGCATTACAAATGCCCATAGGGTGTCTAGTATTAAAAAATATATGATTTGATGGGGTAAATTGAATTGGCCGGGTTCAAATATGTCCCAAATATGGGACATGGGGCAGATGTCTAAATGGCAAAAAATACACACCTCACAAAGGCGGCATTTTACTTCCCAAATAACCCTACAAAGCCATGCATGGGGGGTATCACTGCGCTCAGGAGATGTTACTGAACACATATTGGGGTGTTGTTTGACACGGACATACACCAGGAGCGATAGATTTATACCTGAAGTCCAACACGTGTGAAAAAAATACAAAAAAAAATTACTACCATAAAGTTTCACTAAGGGTGGTGGTAAAATTAGTGCATGCAAAGGGTTAAAATACCAGCATTTCAGATGCCTTGGGGTGTCTAGTTTTTAAAAATATATGACTTGATGGGGTAAATTGCATTATCCGGCTTCAAAGATACCCGAAATGGCACATGGGGGGAAGAATTACCAGATTTGGAAAAAATGGTTTTGAAATGGCAAAACGCTACCTGTACTTATTGCCCCATAATGTGCAGAAAAAAGCAAAAAAACATAAAAACATTGGGTATTTCTAAACTCAGGACAAATAGTAGAATCTATTTAGCAGGTTTTTTCATTCGTTTTTGCAGATAAGTAAAAGTTTTCTGTTTAAAAAGTGAGAAAAAGTAATTTTTTAACAAAAAATCCCCATATTTTATCATTTTTTTTATACTAAATTAGATGATATGATAAAATGAATGGTATCTAAAGAAAGCCCTGTTTGTCCTGGAAAAAACAATATATAATATGTGTGGGAGCACGAAATGAGAGAGAAGAAAATCACAGCTAAACAGTAACACTGAAAAACGTTAAAAGAGCCATTGTCCCACAATATACTACGAGTAAAAACCCCTATTGTCCTTAAGGGGTTAAAATACTTAAAGTAGGTACATCTGTCATTTGGTCTTGAGTCTCATATTTGATTTATGTTGTTTTTCTCTGGGATTTATTATTTATTTAATATGTGAATAAATGCATTTTGTTTAGTTTATTCACATGGGCTTTTCAATATTTTTACTTATTACACTAGCACAGGACTCGACAAATCCCAGGCGCCAGGTCGCCATGGCGATAGAGAATTTTGTCCTGGTGCCTAGGTGTTTGTCAGCCTGTTACATTCACAAACAATTGCTGCAGGAGTCTGGGCAGACAGCACAGCCACTCCGAGCCCGCCCCCAAGCCTGTGATCACTCCCACGGAGTGATCCTGTAGGCTGAAAACGCGGTTGCAGGAAAACCAGCAATCGCGTTTTCAGCTGCCACAGGCAGCTTCAGGGAAGGGGGTGATGTGTTGATTGGGTGTGGGGACCTGACACAACATCCCCCTGCTGCCTGATCGCTCCATGAGAGCGACAGTGCAGCGTTAACCCCTTCGATGCCGCAAATTGCGGCATTTAGGGGTTAATTCCCGTTTTGTACGGGGCTCTGCTGCTGGTGGTCTGCCTGGAAGCCCAGGCAGACCAGCAACAGCAAAAACAACCCCTTTGATGACTCCTGTAGGCATGGAAGCATACAGCAGTCATCAAAGAGACTCCCCCTGCAATGGCTGGTCTATAGACCAGCAATTGCGTCCCAGCTTCCAGAGGCAGCTTCAGGGACAGGGGAGAGGGTTCGTAGGTCTCCACATGAGTGTGGAGACCAGCCCCAACACCCCCCTGCTGCCTGATCGCTCCCTGAGAGTGCAGCGTTAACCCCTTCAATGCCACAATTGTGTATGACACATTCGTGGCGTTGCCGGGTTAACATTTGTCCCCACAAGCTTGTGGGGACTAAATATCATGCAATGCTGTGCTCCAATGGAACATCAGCATTGAAAGAGTAAAAAAAAACCCAAAAAATAATAATAATTTTTCTTTAAAAAACAGCACTGACCTGAAAGTCCAGGGTGCTTCCAGGTCAAATGCTGTGATTTTAGTAAGTGGGATGATGATCAGATCACTCCTGACCAACTGTTAGTTTAAAAAAAAAATCCTGGCGCCTAACTTTTTTAGCTGGCGCCTAGATTCACAACAAATTTGTCAAGCCCTGCACTAGCAAATGAATGAAACTGCTACTTCATTAGGATTTTAGCTATGCGTAAACATAATTTATTTTATTAATATTTTCAATGATTGGCAGAAGATAAAGTAATTGGCCTTCACATACACAATAATAATTTTAGAATGTAGTTTGTAAATTCTTTGGAAATAATCAAGACTCAAGAGACTTGGTCAGTTTCTTGAGTCAAATCAGTAGATTCCCTTCATTAACACATTCATAATTAAAATGATATGCTATATTCCTTATTTATTATTTCAGAAACCTTATATTGTGTCAGTCTTGATTGTAAATTGCTCATTTTGTGGTTTTTTTTTCATTGGTTTACATGATTATATAATATTACATTTCATTTTCTGAACTACCACATTACTCAAACATCAACTAATTCCTCTCAGTTATTCCTTTGCATGAAATTGTAGTTCTTGTATATCTTATGTTAAGTAAAAGAGTAGAAAAAAGTGGAAATGTGCTGAATAGTAGGGCGCATAATGAAATGTCAATATATGAAGGTTATATACATGGTGTAAACAAAATAATAACGTAGTACAACATATTTTTATTACAGTTGGGTGATCTACTTGCCTCAGAATGCGTGGAGAAACTTTTGGCCGTATGTATATCTTGTTTATATATCTTTTTCTGTCGCAAAATAACCAACAATTTGTACACCATAATTTCTGTTTGCAAAGTTTGTCAGTTTTTCATATTTACATTTTTTTTTGAAAATGCCACAACGAGTCTCAGCCCCAGAACGTAAGCCCAGGGAGGATGATTATCATGAAGCTTTTCTGGCTGTAACCTCCCTCTATTGATCTTTAAGCTCACCCTCCATATTGAAAAGGAAGTTAAGACTTTGTTGTTCCAACATATCCTATAGCATCTGGGCAGAGAGAAACATTTGTGGCACCTGAGTCCCCAAGAGTGCAGGTCACCATGGACTTTGTTTTTCTTGCCTGTCTTTATGGTTGGGAAATTACAGGATTTGAGCTTAGTGCACTGTGGTTCATCAATTTAATCTAAACATGCATCATTTGCCTCAGTAAAAACCATGTAGTAGATGAGCTACATTATTCTTATTATTCTACAGAGAGCATTGCACATGTGCTTGTAGATAATTTTCATCTTTATTCTTACAATACTTGCAACATAAAACTAAGAGCTAGAAGAATTCCACTAGAATATATTTTTATCTACACATGGTTAACACATTTTCCATGTGAAATGCGATGCCCCCAAAAGTGACGCCATTATAAATAAACTGTTATAAATAAAACCAGATGTCTAGGAAACTTGACTTTTGAAGTCTGGGTTACATTATTAGTGTGTCTGTTATTGCAACATAAATTTATGTTGTGTACCTAAATGTTTATGTAGTGTATAAATCATAAAAACACCCAAACAGTGTCTAAACTATGTCATACTTTAAGAAGAGATGGTTATGCATTGCTTTCCATTTTATTTTATATTTTTTTTCCTACAAATTTGTTAATATTTATTTATATTCTATATGTTGAAAAGTATGCATTCTTTTTACATTGCAGCAAAATGTTCCAAACCTTGTAGATGAACTTCAAGCTATTGCATGTAAAGTAAGTATATATGTCAGTTGACATAAACCAAGGCCCGGGAAAACCAAGTATAAAAATGCCTCAGGATCCATTTTCCAGGGTCACATCAGAGTGAGGCATTCAACGTTACGTGGCCAGATCTAAAGATACAGCCACTTCAGGATAGTTTGGGGATGCGGTGAGATAGCACTTAGCTTATCAGTCCATAATATAAATGGGATTTATATTTTCATGGTTTCTTTACGCACAGAACAGTGTGAAAGAAGCAACCAGCGACCAATTGAATTATAATTTTGTTATTGAAAGGGTAGTGGTGGTGCAGGGTCTGGATAAAGATGACCTAACAATGACAACGCCAACACATTTAATTAAGCACCATTAGCATCCCGATTATCACTACCTACGCTATTATTTATTATATAAAAATATATTCATTAAAGCTTGTATATTCATACAGATGTAAAGATCATAGAGGAATGAAAAAAGAAAATCGTATTTTGTCATAACAAAACATGATGATTATTTTTTTCAGGCTAACGACCCTGATAGGCTATATTTTGAGCTCTATGATGCCTTAGTAAGTAAATTCAATTAATTGTTTTAAAGCAACTATTTATTTGCATATTTGTTTAAATAAAGAAGATTAACAAAGGCCCTAATTATAGGAAATTGTACAATATCACTAGGTAGATTGCATTTTGTATAATACTTTAGTGAAATAGTAATAAGATCCCAAATTGATGTACTTTCTCCTAAAGAACATTATTAGAAAAGTATTATGCCAGAAAGGAAACCTGTACCAGAATGGCAGCTGCTCCTCAGTGTCTCAAAGTATAAACAGCTTACAATGTAAGTATAGAGTTAGATAAAATAAACAAATGGGACAATTAAAGTAAAAAGTATACAGGCTTGGGTGTGGGTCTCTTGATCTAAAAAAACCCAAAACACAATTTGTAAATTGTAAATAACTTTTTGGTCTCTGGCATTACATTGTGATATAATACTTACCTGTTGAGATTAAATACAAATACACAATGAACAATTTATTTGCCCGGAGGCAATTTTTGCACCACCCTGTTATTTCTAGTCATGCTCCTGATTTGCACATTTCTAGGTCTGGCTAAGATTATTTTGTTAAAAATGTGACAGTATATGTTTTTTAACCACCATATTCATCCATGTAAAAATTGACCAATCACCTATATTAGCCAAATTTGAAATTCTCTTTATTCTGTTTTCCCTTTTTAACAGGAGAATCTTGGTTGCGGCCTAGATGAACTGCTAGGAACTCGGGAGGAACTGGTAAGATTTATTTTTCAAAAAAAAAAAATACACAGGATTCTTTTTTTTTTGATCCAACAAGATTTTTCTTTAGAATATCAATCCTCTATAAGCTAAAAATATGTTTAAAATGGGAAATTCTTCAAGTAGCATTTAAACAAACAGTTTACAATTAATATTGTATAATATTTAGCCTTGTGCTACAAATCATCACTGGATACCACTGCAATATGTTACAAGGTTATCTTCTTATGATTTGCATAATAGTATATTTGTATTAAACAAGCTTGTAAATACAATATCCTTTTGTTGCCCTGGCATTGGTTTTATGCTATATAAAAATATCACATGGTGCTTATATATTAGCACATAGAAACATAGAATTACATAGAATTTATTGGACAATAAAAAACATCACCCCATTTAGTCTGCCCATGATTCATTCCATAATGAGTTCAAACCTTGTATTATTCAACTTTTAATGAAAACAGAAACTGTGCCCTGGTGTAATAATATGATTTAATGCTTGATAATTGTACCCATAGCAAGATTATTCGGACAACCAGCAGCAACACTGACGCAGACGTTTATTTTTTCCTTCAGTGAGATTACCATGATTTGGGTGTTGTAATAATAATAATAATAATATAAATATATAAAGCATTATGGAATTTTTTGATATTTTCAGATACTATATTTTACATATATTATTACTAGCAAAAAAATACACCCTATGAAAAATGGAAGTACGCAAACCTTGAAGTAAAAATGAATGTAGTTAATCTCTTTTATTGCCCCCTCTAACATTCCTATTTTTCAGGAAAACCTTTCTGTAGAAGCTGCCAAGTTAGTGGATAACGCAACACGTGAACTTGTGAGAAAGGTTTTGGTAAGTTTATATGGCATCACTATTTTTTTGTGTATTAAAGGTATTATTGGCCTCCCTCACACTTTACGGCTCTGTAACTTAAGCATTTGTTTTATATATTATATAATATATATATTTTATTTTGTTTCCTAAGTAATAGCTAAGTAGTGAAGCTAAAATGTGTACAAAAAAACAGTATACATATATTTAATTGCTATGATCCCTCGCTTTTTGTCATCCCTGTTAATTGTCAGTGTCGTAAAAGTCAGGTTGCGGGATTTATCGGAGAGTGCAAACTTAACAAAAGGGGAGCAATATCTGAAAGGGGTATAAAGCCAAGAAGAGGAAATTTGAATCTAGAAATATATATATATATATATATATATATATATCGTATACATACATTTTCTAATGCAATATTACATACATAATATAGATCTTTAAGAGTATTGTTTAAGGATAACTAGAACACATACTACTCAAAATAACTTTGCCAGTGTGTAGGCCTTTGCTAAGTTGTTGGCTGTTGCATGTTAAATTACATTATATTACTATTCTTATGTTTTCTTAAACATTTTCAATTGTTATTTGTTTAGCAAATCGACTTAATCCAGGCACTTGTAGGTACCCTGCTATGTCCCGTGGTAAGTGTATCATGCTTATGCCCTTTATATAAAGAATTGTACTTTATATAAAGCAACATTTGAAAAAAATAAGTAACAAATAGTAATGCTCTAAACATAAAAAGTAGCTTTAAGAAAATATATATAGTCACAGTAAGCCCTAGGTTTAGTGTTAATTATATTTCTGAACCACTGTCCCATTTTCTATTTGGCTGGCCGCCTATTGATACATATGCCAACACTCCAAAGTGGGCTCAGGGCAAGTTGTGGCTTCTACCAAGAGAACTTCCTGCATGCTGTCTAGGTTACCTCTATGGTGGGCTGCAGATGACAAACGTGATTTCATAGAAAAAATATCTAAATATGGGTATAAAATAGAAAATAAAATTTAAAAGTATTTCTGACCAAGTGAGTGCTTTACACCATTATCATTAAAATATTTCATTATTATGATATTGCACACAAATGGATGTTTACAGGCAATTGTTTTAGATGCTCCTTAGGAAAACTTTATATTCTTTCCGATCAATGGCCACATTGTACTTTGTTCTGATAAATAAGACAGACCCAGACTTAAGCACCACAATGGAAAATCACTGATCTTTGCTTAATGAGTAGTGGCCTTCAGCATAACATGTATAATAGTTTTGAAGCAGTTAAGAGCAATAATACTATATACTACCGTAACAAAATGATGCAAAGTCAGAACTAGAAACATACATTTGGAATCCAGTGAACAAAATGGTTCATAAAATGAAAAAGATAATTAAAATAGACAAACAGTTATCAGGTTACATTGCATACAGCAGATGCATAGAAAAGCCTGTATCCCACAGCTCTATATGTTAAGAGTATCTAATGAATAAAGTATGTCTTATTTTTTTGTAACCTCACAGGATCTTCACCTTTAGGATATATATATATTATTCCAAAATATACTTTTGTGAAATTAAAATTAAATTAAAATTAAACTTGAAATTGTGTTAGTAGAAGTAACTTTACTAGTACAGGTTGTATCTTTGATGGTATACATATTGCCATTCATACAACTATATACTGTATATCAGCCTTGATTTCCCATTGCTTGGAGCCCATCTTCCAGTAGATGTTCACTAGGGATTACCCATGATAATACATAGTGTTGCCAAGGAGTTGGAGAATTCAAGTGTTCTGCAAACTCACTCTAGAGAATAGATCGATTGTAAGATTTTCTTTCCTATACAGGTGGAACTTGTTGATGACCTTCTTAATGGTGATGGTGGATTGCCTATCTTAGGTGGCTCAGGTGGCTTACTTGGCTAAGCGAAAGAGTAACATACTTTACTGTAAGTTATTTTGTAATATTTCTATCTGTATTTTTTACATTTTGTAACAATTTCTCTAATTACATAGTAGTTTTAGTACAATAATGTATTATTTTGTTTAAAAAAGCTGATTAAACCATTGTAGTCCATAATTTTACCTAAAACAAACTACTTTCTAAACCTTTTAAACTAAAAATATATCTATAGTTTTGATTCTCAAAAAAATGAGAATTCATTCTCAAAAGCATTTATAGACATTTATTTACACAGCAATTTATTTACACCGCTTTCATGTATGTACATGACTAACATATGGTGATATGCGGAAAGTGATGATACAAAATATAGGATGAGTTAAAGAGAAAAGCAGTGATAGAGGCCTGGGCGATAAAGAAGCAGAGAAGTGCTATCACTGGAAGCTGGATTTATGAAAGGACATGCACAGCGTGAAGCAGAATGTATACAAAATGACAACAAATTTATTGTATGGTCAGAAGGGACCAAAAGTAAGGCTATGCATACAAATACTTGAAGTTTACAGAAAATGTTTGTTCACTGATTTAACTTAAATTACAAATAAACATAGTTTGGATTTGGTTGCCATTGCAGTTGTGGTTTTGTGAATCTCATAACTGGGATATAGCCACAACAGTGTGTAGAAAGGATAGAAAGGGAAGGAAAGGAGACAGTGTTACCCAATATATGTTAGGTCACATAGTATTCAGGGTGTTACAGGACAACATTTGGTCGATACAGAAACTAAAAATAAATATTTAATTATTATTTTTATTATTATTATAGACAGATCTCCAGTGGCGGAACTGGATAGTATGTTAGTAGAGGAATTTATTAAGCAAGCATTTGATTTAAATATTTGTTAATGTGCCATATGGGGGTTGGAATGTCATTTTTCCTCTATGAGAAAGAAGCAAGTCCTTATAAAATCATTGTTACACCTTATAATTATGGAAGCAATGTCTAAGGAAGCCAGGAGGTCTATTCACTAAAGAAAGAATGAATGCAAGTATACAAAGTGATTTGATTTAGTCTTACTGAAAAAAAGATGTCAGGAAAGACTTAGAAACCATATTATGTATATCTAAGGAGTAAGATGAGAGAGCAAAAACAACTTCAAATATGTAATAATGTTATTAGTACATATTATTCTGTTATAAAGTCCATATTAGTATGAATGCAGGTAATACCATTTTCTTGCTACCATTGACTACTTATGAATCAAGAGTTAATTGTTTTCTATATTGTTAAATGTATTCTTTTTAATGCATTTAAATAGTATGCTTTTAAAGCAAACAGTTTGAAATATAGTGTTTTTATTGTGCATCATAAACTACTAGACTAAGTTTTTTCCTTCTAATAACATTGATCACTGATTTGGATTTCATATTTCTCCCACAGTGTTCCTTTACTTCGATGCACCATGAAGAAAGCTATGGTTGCTGTTTTACGTAATTACCTTATTTGATTTGATATTCTTATAAATCATATTCATAATTATGTTCTCTTATAATTCTAATAAATACATTTCTTGCAAACTGAAATGCACCTCTGTTTTGTTTTTCATTTTATTGCATGTTTTATTAACTTTTTGGTGTTGTTAGGATACTGTAGAATGTTCTTTAGTTTAAATCAATTTGTCTCTGTTGGAAATTAAATACTATGCTGTGCGTTTAAGGCTATGATACTCACACCAAAGTAGAAGGGATGTCAGTTCTTTGCACCCTTATTTGCCACTCAGCCATCAGCACAGCCCTACCAAAAGTCCTCACCCAATAGGCCACCAATTCAAAAGACGTATACGACACGGTGCATAGCTGGGGATCAATACCATCATTGACCAAGCGGCTCCTAAGGAAGCACAAGTGATAAATTAAGTGGAGCTTACCCGCTTCTTTTTTAGGGACAACCCCCAAAGTAGAGATACACAGACATAGACACATCAAACTAACATCCTTAGCCAACTTATTATTAGATGTATGCACTCTCAATCTCTTTTTTAAGCAGAAAGGTCTTACCTGTAATGGAGGGCCAAGTCTTCTCTTAAGCCAGTGTCCATGGAAGGGCTACAATCATTTCTTGCTCTATTTCAAGAAAGCATGACAGTGTTAAAGACTTTATAGTAATTAAGGTGCCAATATTCTTGAGATAGTGTGGTGCCACACACCCTTGGCTATTGTGAGCTACCCTGTGGGACAAAGACTAGGATGACCACAGTGGCGATGTTTTCTTCCAAAACAAACAGAGATTAAATTACAATATGAACCATTGGGCCCATCTATCCAGTGTGTTGGGTTTCTTAACGCTGAAGCCCTTGTCTATACCGACCAGAACAGATATGGAAAGACTGAGCTTGGACATAGACAGAAAGGAATAAGGGACAGTGGAAATCCCCTGATAAAGGGAAGTGAGAAGAAGACGGTGCACTAACAGCCAGAAATGATCATGGCATGGCAGAATATGGCACAGCTACATGAAACCGGCTGGCGCTATATAAATAAATGTACTGACAAGGGGGAAGGCAAAAAGATTAAGAGAAAGAACATTTGGCCAGGGAACTAAAAGCAGAGTGGAAACTAACTGTTGAGAGAGACTTCTCAATTTAATAGAAGAACTGAACGGGACATACAGTACTGAGAGGTGGGAAGTTCATAATAATAACATTAAAATGCTAAATGAGGCGTAGAGAAACTGGTAGATCTGTTTCATATGGGAATCTTTGCCTAATTTCAAACATTACAAGAAGTGGGATAAAATGATAACAATGGCAATATTATTAATTATTATAGGTACCCATGCTGTCCTGGGCTAACACAAGCTCCATACTCACATGGTTTCATTTCTATATGTTATAATATATATATATATATATATATATTTTTTTTGTGTGTGTGTGTTTTTTTTTCTTGTCCCCAAAAGTTTTTAGGTTTATCAGGAAGTGGGGTGTCATAGCTTAACATGCAATATTCTCCAGAAATTTGGGAGAGGGTTTTATTCATTTAGCAAAAGTCTTTAGATACAAACCATACAATGGTTCAAACCATACAATGGTTCAGATTGGATACAACATGGCACTTACAGGCATTGGCTCATATGTTTCAAATGTGTACTTTGATTACATTATGTCTGCTATACTGAACAAAACAACAGGTTTCATTATCTGGCATATGTACAATGGATATTAACTCATGCTGATGCAACAGGTTCCTTGCAACAACAACAAAAACCCCTCAACAACAAAAAGTTATTGGATGGGCTAGAAGAGTAAGATACAGACCTTGGAGAAAGGGATGAAGACATTGGGGAAAAGAAAACAAAAGTGAAGAATACAAAAGATCTCTGTATTCTCTGAGCGCTAGATGAGTTACAGTGAAAGGAAATGTTCAACTTACCATTGTAGATAAGAATAATGCAGGCTCAGGATCAGGAAAGACTAAGGTACCTCAATATGTATAGGTTTGGAGAAAATACTGCAAATCCTTAAAGGCATTTAACCAATCACAGGAGGGATGTTTGTTTCAAAAGAGGAGATGTGGTTAAACAATGCCATAATCTGAAACTAGTGAGTCAGAGGCTTAGATGTAATATAAAGAAGTTTTACTCCGAGAGTGGTAGAGAAATGGAACAGCCTCCCAGCAGAAGCGGTAGAGGCTAATAAAGTGAGAGAATGTAAACATGCATGGCATAGGCATAAAAACCAACATAAGGCCCAGGACCGATTGAGGTCTGACGTTATGAAGAGGACGTTTTGGTGAGCTTTTGTGCAGGAAGAATTTGGCTAACCTGTACAATGGAGAGTTTAATAATCTTCAACTTCGCACAAGCCCCTTGACTCTTGTGTTATCTCTTGGAGAAAGCAGACAGTGTTGGCCCTGGCTAACACTGTCAAAGTAAGGTATTGGGAATGGAAACCCTTCTGAAAACTCTCGCCTTAGTGAATAAACCCCACTATTTGTACTGTAGCACCTGCCTTCTAATGGGCCTAGTATGCACACATCAAGCCAGTTAGCTACAGAGACACAACAGAAAGGGATTGAACATGACACATTCAAACAATGGAAAGGAGAACTCATGATAAGCTAAGGAAAAGACATTAGCATTATTGAAGACAATAGGGTCAGAGAAACCTTGTACCTTCAGTAAGAGCAAAGGTGGAGGCAGGAAAAATACCAAAACAAAAGAATAGGGCCAATGGCAATATAAAACCAGAGACAGGGGAAATACTGTAAAAAGATAAGCCCTAGCCTAAAACAAAACAGAGATGAGAGACAGTTGAATAAAGGACTACCATGAAATCGAACCCAGGTAGTGAAGCACCCGAGTTCCACACCTTAACCACTACACTACAGACACTAACAATGCCTTTTCCCTGAAACTATCCATTGTTGTTTTACATCAATGTAGTCTTGTAGCTAGCCTTCCTCCCAAACAAACACACTAAATAAACCAAAAAATGGCGGCTTGCAAGGGCAGAGATTGAGTGGCTTGTGTTTTGGTCTATGTCCAAGAAAAGGTAAAGCATGAAGGAATTGAACCCAGAATCTCAGGAACCAAATCCAACATCTTTAACATTGCACCACAGAGAACAGGAATAAGTGCCAACAGAAACGATCCTTTCGCCCCCCCCCACATATAGTCATTTACTTGGCCTGACTCCCAAACAAACGCACAATGAAGACATAGGGAATTGAACGCAGAACCTCTCTGGCTTGTAAGGGCAGAGACAAGATGTCATGTTTTGGTCTACATGGTTACTAAGAATCGCTTTTCTTCTCAAAAAAAAAAAAAAATGTTAACAGATGTAGGTAAATATGAACATGTAGGGAATTAAACTCAGAATCTCAAGAAACCACATCCACACCCTTAACCAGTACACCACAGAGAACATGCATAATGGCTGTGAAAAACAATCCCCCATAGAGTCGTTTACCTAGCCTGACTCCCAAACAAACACACTAAATAAACTAAAAAACAGTGGCTTGTAAGGGCAGAGACAAGATGTCTTATGTTTAGGTCTACGTGGTTACTAAGAATCGCTTTTATTCTCAAAAACAACCAAACAGATCTAGATAAAGATGGAAACACAAGGCATTGAACTCAGAACATCAAGAAACCAAGCCCAACACCTTAACCACTACACCAGAAGAGAAGAGGTGTAATCGGTTGGAAAAACAATCCCCTATATGGTCCTTTAGCTGACGTAACTCCCAAGGAAACGCACTAAATAAACTAAAGAATGGTGGCTTGTAAGGGCAAAGACAAGATGGCTTATGTTTTTGTCAACGTGGTTGCTCAGAATCGCTTTTTCTCCCTTATCAAATGCAAAAAAGCACACAAAAAAATAAAACATCCAAAAAAAAGATGAAATTTAAGCCTCAGGGAATTGAACCCAGAACCTCAAGAATCCAAAATTAACACCTAAACAGTTACGCTAAAGAGACTATCCATTACCCCCAAGAATATCCTGAAACTTTAGCCTGGATTCATGGTTAAGTTGTTGGACTTCCACCCAATTGCTAGCAAGTTCAAATCTGGCTACTGTCAGCTTTTCCCACGGGAGTTATGTTGGTTGTTAACTATGTTAACTCTCTGTTTGGTGCCCATAAAACCAAGAAAGAAAAATTAGTTGCTCATAAAAAATAATAAAGTGGCATGCAATATGGTACTATGTTGGTTTCACCACTTTTTGAGTGGTCAGGTGACACCACCAACCAATCAGGAGGCTAGGGCTCAGGGCCAGCTAATGATTGGCTGAGCCTAGTCAGCTGACACCAGCAACCAATCAGCAGCCGGCCCTGGCTCACCTCTCTCTGATTGGCCGGCCCAGGTTCACCTCTCTGTTTGGTCAGCCCTTGTTAGGTGTCACCACCCACCAATCAGGAGGCTAGGGCTCAGGGTCAGCTTCTGACTGGCTGAGCCCTGGACTCCAGCCACCAATCAGCAGCCAGAAGGCTTCACCAAGCTGGTTCACTAACCAAATTAGCATTTTCTATAGCCTCCCTTTAAAGGTGCAAGTGCTAGCACTTCCTATCATCTGCAGTGCCAACTACAAAGCAAAGGAATATATAAAAAAAAAAAAATACACACACTTAAATCATTCATTTTATTTCCATAAAAGATTAAAAATGTGAGATGTTCCTTTATGTTCCACACCAAGTCACTTCCTAGGTAGGAGTTGAGTCTCTCTATCCACTTTCCATACTTCCGTTACCTCCGTTACCTCCGTTACCTCCGTTACCTCCAAACTGGGATAGCAACAGTGGCGGAACTACCGGGGTCGCAGGGGTCGCGACTGCGACCGGGCCCTGGAGTTCTGCCAGTCAGGGGGGCCCAAGGGGTGCCGAGCGGTCGTTTTCAGCAACCGCTCGGCACCCCTTGGGCCCCCCTGACTGACAGAAATCCAGGATGCCTCCGCTCCCCGCCGCTGCTGCCGCCGTCGCCGCTGCCGCAGCCGCCACCGCCTGCCTCAGCGCTGCCCAGAGTGCAGTGTTGGGAGCGTGAGGTGTTTGTCTCGGGTGCCGGCGCTTCACGCTGAGCGCCGGCACCCGAGACAAACGCCTCACGCTCCCAACACAGCACTCTGGGCAGCGCTGAGGCAGGCGGCAGCAGCAGTGGCGACGGCGGCAGCGGCAGCGACAACGGTAAGTGACCTACAAAGTGGGTAGATCGTGAGAAGGGGGGGTAGGGAGGGAGTGGGTAGATCGTGAGAAGGGGGGGTAGGGAGGGAGTGGGTAGATCGTGAGAAGGGGGGGTAGGGAGGGAGTGGGTAGATCGTGAGAAGGGGGGGTAGGGAGGGAGTGGGTAGATCGGGAGGGGGGTAGATCGTGAGAAGGGGGTAGGGAGGGAGTGGGTAGATCGTGAGAAGGGGGGTAGGGAGGGAGTGGGTAGATCGTGAGAAGGGGGGGTAGGGAGGGAGTGGGTAGATCGTGAGAAGGGGGGTAGGGAGGGAGTGGGTAGATCGTGAGAAGGGGGGGTAGGGAGGGAGTGGGTAGATCGTGAGAAGGGGGGGTAGGGAGGGAGAGGGTAGATCGTGAGAAGGGGGTAGGGAGGGAGAGGGTAGATCGTGAGAAGGGGGATAGGGAGGGAGAGGGTAGATCGTGAGAAAGAGATAGATGGGGTGGGGGGGCCCTTAACAGATTCTCGCACCGGGGCCCTGAGGTTTCTAGTTACGCCCCTGGATAGCAAACTCCACTGAGCTGTTAATGCGACAAAATAGACAAGGAAATTCAGGCAGGACACACCGCTTGTCATATCACGTGGGGGTGTTTTGTGGCCATCAACTTGTAGCAGAAAAACACCACTTTACTACCAACAAGAACGGGTATTGCCTCTATCTTCTCTTTCTAACCAGTTCACTATCCCTGAAAATCAAATCTAGCATTTTAGCATTTGTAACATTTTTACTCATGGTACATAGACTGTGGAGGACCAAATTATAACGTGCTTTTCTGACAAGCTTAATGCGGTTCATAGATGTTTTTCTCATCCAGCTCCTCATCAATCTGTGCGTTGCCAAAGGATTTCAAGCAGGTTCTCCAGGGCACAACATTTGTTCCAAATTGACATAGCAGCTCATCCTGCATTGACCGCGAAAAAGGAAAAAGAAATAAAGTTTAGCGCGAAAGGGAAGACACATTCCAGTAAGATTTGAATACCCCAACCAGCCTGGAGGCCTGATTCCAAGGTATGAGGGGTGCATGGTTTCATTGGCTGATGCTGGCAGAGTGACAGGGTTAAGGCATTGGTCTTCCACCCTTTGTAAGGTGTTTTCAAGGTCACCAGCGGTCACCAGCAAGGGCAGCTAGCTGTGATGTATCCCTTTAAAATGGATTGAAAAGTGGAGGCGGCTTATCCATGGTGAATGGTTTGCAGGAAGCAATTAACTACAAAGAGTAAATACATATACCTTATAGGAGAGAGGGAAGGTGTGATAGAAAGATTGAAAGGAGGTGGGTTTTTTTTTTTTTTCAAAGCAGGAGAAATGTGGGAACAAGAGGTCATAATCTAAAAGAAAGGGGTCGGAGGTTTAGACGTAATAAAAGAAAGTTTATTTTAATCAGAGAATGGAAATCAATGGAAATCAATGTGACACCCGGCCAGTTTTCAAAGTTGTTAACAACAAGGGTAAGGGCCCTGACAATTTTAGGCTGGTAGTGCATTTAGCTGTAACATGGCAACTAAGATCAGACGGTTAAGGGAAGGAAGAATGGATAGAGCCTAATTGGGAATACTATGTTAAATAAGGAGGGGAGAATGGGCAAGGGGCGGCCAGTATGGGTTGTTAAAAGTAATGGTTGGTGAAAAAAGCAGCAAAGGGGAGTATCTTCCTTATAACTTCCAGGCAGGGAAGTATTAGAGGTCTGAACTATATTGGGTGAGGGAATTATTTTGGGGGGGTCGCAACACTTACGGGATTAAGCAAAGAGAAAAGCATGCAAAAGGGGAATAAAAAGGGGAGGCAAAGAAGCAGTTGTATCAAGGGAACCAGAGGTAGAGGAGAGCAGCAGAACTGTTTGATGGGAGCAAGGGACAGAAGGATGGCAAGGAGAGAGAGAGAGCTGCGCAGACGGTGTTGGTACTTAATCAATAAAAATAAACCTACATGTCCATACTGACTGGTTGAAAGGATCACTCAAAGGCTGGTTCCACACTCTGGTCACACACAATGGTGGTTTTGCAAATGTTTGCACAACTACGGACCATCTTGCCTCTGATCGCAAGTTCTGGTTAGTCTTACCTAGAATGTCAGATCTTCTCATCACTGTCGCTTGTAAAGCAGAAAAAAAACAAGTTAATGAGCCACCTTAAAAGGCCACACTACTGAGGCAAGCAATTTTACTTACTACCTAGCCCTCTTTTACCCAATAGTGCACTGGCCCAGACAATAGCCCGATGCATAGACGACCATGCAGCATGTAGGAGCATCACAGACCTTAATGGCAATCACCCTTGCTTTTAAATTAAATATGAAAAAATTGTAAAAATTACCGTATTTGCTTGATTATAAGACGACCCTGATTATAAGACGACCCCCCAAAATCTGAATATTAACTTAGGAAAAAAAGAAAAAGCCTGAATATATATAAAAGCCTGAATATAAGCCTGAATAAAGGAAAAAAGTTTTACCAGTAAATGTTAATTCATGTAAACTAATTTTTTTAATAAAAGCTATGATTGAGAAAAATATTTTTTTTGTTTTTATTTCTTGTATTTTCCAACCTGTCCCCCAGTTACGCACATCTGCCCCCAGGCTTGCCACTCCAATATGGCACTGTGGCCCATGATATGCCTTTTAACCCTCTATATGCCACTGTGCCCCATGGTATGCCTTTTGACCCCCTATGTGCCACTCTGCCTCCAGAAATGCCTTATACTCCTATATCCCATTCTGGCATTTAGGGGGTTAAAATGCATATTATGGGGCAGAGTGGCATATAGGGAGGTATAAGGCATTTCAGGAGGCAGAGTGGCATTAAGGGAGTTAAAAGGCATTGTATAGAGCACTCTGCCTCCAGAAATGCCTTATACCCCTATATGCCACTCTGCCATTTAGGGGGTTAAAAGGCATATTATGGGGCAGAGTGGCATATAGGGAGGTATAAGGCATTTCAGGAGGCAGAGTGCTCTATTAAATGCCCCCTTAACGCCACTCCAGAAATGCCCTATGCCCCCATTTAACACACACACACACACACCCTATACCCCCATTTAACTAACTAACACACACACACACACACACACACTCTCTCTCTCTCCCCCCCTCTCTCACCCCCCTTCCCCCGCTCTCCCCCCTCTCTCACCCCCCTTCCCCCGCTCTCCCCCCTCTCTTACCGGTGCTTCCAGCCGGGGCAGCGGGTTGACGTCGCCTTCTGCTGCAGCCGGAAGGAGGTGTGGCTAGCAGCGGGGGTTTGTATGCGTCCGTCGCGTATACTTTCCCCGGCTGTCAGAGATCTCTGATCAAAATATTTTTCTCAATAATAGCTTTTATTAAAAAAATTGTTTACATGAATTAACATTTACTGGTAAAACTTTTTTCCTATAGGGTCGTCTTATATTCAGGCTTTTTCTTTTTTTTCCTAAATTAATATTCAGATTTGGGGGGTCGTCTTATAATCAGGGTCGTCTTATAATTGAGAAAATACGGTAATAATAAATTTTATTAATTTAGTCATTTTTTTATTTAATTTTTTTTCATTGCTTCTGTGATCTGTCTGTCATCAACTGTGTAGTGCTGTTGAGTTGACAGTGCACCCAGTGCCTCACTGGCACTGGGGTGCCCTTGCCCTGGACTGGCACTGCCTACTGCCTGTCCTGTCTTCACTTAGGTAAATTAAATAACAGAATTTATAAATAGTAATTTAATAGAATATATAATAATTTAATACATTATAATATTATATATATTTGTCAGATATATATATATATATATAAATATACACGATAGTATACTAGTGTAGAGTGTACTGTAGACATTCAAGACATCTACTAGTGTCTAATCTAAAATCATTATAGTAATATTATATAATTCATTTTAGCTATCTTAATAATTAATTAGCTATAAATAAAATTAATAATTACTACTAGCTTATAATTCAGCTAATCTTATTAGTACTGGTGCTGCAGCTCTTTAGTTTGTGCTTTGTTTTAGCAACAGCAAGAGACCAAGTCAATTTTTCTTAATTAATAATATTTAAGTTTATTTCATTTGTTTTGCTCACCTCAGTCCATCAGTGAAGTGAGCTTGTTGGGCTAGTGAGTGCAGCCGCATAAGTGCGGTGTGTTTTTGTTCAGCAAGCAGTGACGTTAACTGTTTTGCAAAGATTTTCTCATTTATTTTACATTTTATTTCAATTTTATTAAAAGTACCCTTAGTGTTTTGCTCACCTCAGTCCATCAGTGAAGTGAACTTGTTGGGCTAGTGAGTGCAGCCGCATAAGTGCTGTGTGTTTCAGCAAGCAGTGAAACTAACTGTTTTGCTGTGACATTTTATTTTATTTCTAATTTCTTTTCAAGAAAAATTGACTGTGTGACGACAACAACTGTACTAAGCAAAGCTACAAGCTACTAGCTGTAGTACTAAAATAATTCTAATATTTAATCTTCTTAATCTATAATATATTATATAATATAAATTCTAATTCATAATCTATAATATAGTAACATAGTAACATAGTTCATAAGGTTGAAAAAAGACCAAAGTCCATCAAGTTCAACCTCTATACATATTGTGTCCCTACCGTGTTGATCCAGAGGAAGGCAAAAAACCCTTATGAAGCAGATGCCAATTGCCCCATACCAGGGGGAAAATTCCTTCCCGACTCCAAATATGGCAATCAGAATAAATCCCTGGATCAACGTTCTGTCCCTATTAATCTACTATCCATAACTTGTGATATTATTGCTTTCAAGAAACACGTCCAGGCTCCTTTTAAACTCTTTTATTGAGTTTACCATTACCACTTCCTCTGGCAGAGAGTTCCATAGTCTCACCGCTCTTACTGTAAAGAACCCCCGTCTGTGCTGGTGTAGAAACCTTCTTTCCTCCAGCCGTAGAGGATGTCCCCTTGTTATAGATACAGCCCTGGGTATAAATAGGTCCTGGGAGTGATCTCTGTACTGCCCCCTTATATATTTATACATAGTTATTAAGTCCCCCCTAAGCCGTCTTTTCTCCAAACTAAATAACCCTAATTCTGATAATCTTTCTGGGTACTGCAGTCCTTCCATTCCCCTTATTACTCTGGTTGCCCGTCTTTGAACCCTCTCCAGTTCCACTATATCTTTCTTGTACACTGGTGCCCAGTACTGTACACAGTATTCCATGTGTGGTCTGACTAGTGACTTGTACAATGGTAGAATTATTTCCTTGTCATGGGCATCCATGCCCCTTTTGATGCACCCCATGATTTTATTTGCCTTAGCAGCAGCTGCCCGACACTGGTCGCTACAGTTAAATTTACTGTTAACCAAGACTCCTAAGTCCTTTTCCATGTCAGTCGTCCCCAGTGTTTTCCCATTTAATACATATTCCCAGCCTGGATTTTTCTTCCCCATGTGCATAACCTTACATTTATCCGTGTTGAACCTCATCTGCCACATCCCAGCCCAAGCCTCCAACCTATGCAGATCCATTTGTAATCGTGCACTGTCCTCTATTGTGTTAACCACGCTACAGAGCTTAGTATCGTCTGCAAAGATTGATACTTTACTATACAATCCCTCTACAAGGTCATTAATAAATATATTAAAAAGAATAGGACCCAAAACTGACCCCTGTGGTACCCCACTAGTAACAGTCACCCACTCAGAGTATGTACCATTAATAACCACCCTCTGTTTCCTATCACTGACCCAGTTACTTACCCACATACACACATTCTCCCCCAGCCCAAGCATTCTCATTTTATGTACCAGCCTTTTATGTGGTACCGTATCAAATGCTTTGGAAAAATCAAGATATACGACATCCAGCGATTCACCCCGATCCAGTCTTGAGCTCACCTCCTCATAAAAGCTGATCAGGTTAGTTTGACAGGACCGATCCCTTGTAAACCCATGCTGATATGGAGTCATACATTTATTTTCATTGAGATACTCCAAAATAGCATCTCTTAGGAAATCCTCAAACAGTTTACATACAACAGAAGTTAAACTAACAGGCCTATAATTCCCCGGGTCACTTTTGGTCCCCTTTTTGAATATTGGCACAACATTTGCAATGCGCCAGTCCTGGGGAACAGACCCGGTCACTATAGAGTCCTTGAATATTAGAAATAGGGGTCTGTCTATTACATTACTTAACTCCCTTAGAACGCGGGGGTGAATGCCATCTGGACCTGGTGATTTGTCTATTTTGATTTTTTTTAGGCGGCACTGCACTTCTTCCTGGGTTAGACAGGCGACATGTACTGGGGCATTTATCTCATCCTGCTGTATATTACCTGGCATTTCATTTTCCTCTGTGAATACAGCAGAGAAGAATATATTTAATAGATTCGCTTTTTCCTGATCCCCATCTATAACGTCTCCCTCATTACTTTTTAAGGGGCCAACGCTTTCATTTTTAACCTTTTTACTATTTATATAGTTAAAGAACATTTTGGGGTTTGTTTTACTCTCTTTGGCAATGAGTCTTTCTGTCGTCACTTTTGCTGCTTTTATCTGATTTTTACATATTTTATTTTTTTCCCGATAGCTTCTTAGTGCTTCCTCACTGCCTTCCTGTTTTAGTAGCTTAAATGCCTTTTTTGCCATTTATTGCCACCTTTACATTTTTATTTATCCACATTGGTTTTTTCTTGCTCCTGACACTTTTATTCCCATACGGTATGTACTTTTCACAGTGAGAATTTAAGATATTTTGAAAAATCTCCCATTTAGTATCTGTGCTTTTGTTTTTAAGGACATTTTCCCAATTTACAGTGTTAAGGGCTTCTCTTAGTTGATCAAACTTTGCCTTCCTAAAGTTCATAGTTCTTGTGGCTCCTCTAAGAGTTCCCTTATTGAACGACAAGTTATAATGTATTATATTGTGATCACTATTTCCTAGGTGCCCTCTGACCTGCACATTAGTTACTCTGTCAGGTCTGTTGGTTAATATTAAGTCCAGTAGAGCGCCCCCTCTGGTTGGGTCCTGTACCATTTGGGACAGATAATTATCTTTACTTATAGTCAGAAAGCGGTTTCCTTTATGAGATTCACAGGTCTCGGTTTCCCAGTTTATGTCGGGATAGTTAAAGTCCCCCATAATAACCACCTCATTGTGATTTGCTGCCTTGTTTATTTGCTTTAATAATTGATCTTCTGCTGCTTCAATTATATTTGGTGGCTTATAGCAAACCCCGATCAGTATTTTATTATTTTTCTTTCCATATATTTCTACCCATAATGACTCCACATCATCATTTCCCTCACATATATTCTCCCGCAGTGTGGCCTTTAGGCTGGACTTTACGTAAAGGCAAACTCCTCCCCCTTTTCGTTTTTTTCGATCCTTCCTGAATAGACTATAACCCTGTATGTTAACCGCCCAGTCATAGCTATCATCCAACCATGTCTCTGTTATACCCACTATGTCATAATTTTCTGCAGACATTATTAACTCCAGTTCGCCAGTTTTATTGGTTAGACTTCTGGCATTAGTAAGCATACAATTTAGAGGTGTATGGTTTTTTCTCCTATCAAGCCTATCCCTATTAACTATTCTAACCCCTCCCCCCGCTCCACCCCCAGGTACATTTATATGCCCCAGCTCTCTATACTATCTTTCCCTTCTATATTGTAGTTTCCCTCCCCCCCTTTCCCTAGTTTAAACACTCCTCCACCCTTCTGGCCATCTTCTCCCCGAGTACAGCTGCACCCTCCCCATTGAGGTGCAGCCCGTCCCTACCGTAGAGCCTGTATCCGACAGAGAAGTCGGCCCAGTTCTCCATGAACCCAAACCCCTCCTTCCTACACCAGCTTCTGAGCCACTTGTTTAGCTCCCTAATCTCCCGCTGCCTCTCTGGTGTGGCACGTGGTACAGGTAATATTTCAGAAAATACTACCTTGGAGGTCCTTGCCTTGAGCTTGCTACCTAAGTCCCTGAAATCATTTTTAAGGACACTCCGCCTACCTCTTACTTTGTCATTGGTGCCAATGTGCACCATGACAGTTGGGTCTTCTCCAGCCCCTCCCAGTAATCTGTCAACCCGATCCGCGATGTGCCGAACTCGAGCGCCAGGCAGACAACACACTGTTCGGCGATCCCGGTCTTTGTGACAGATTGCCCTGTCTGTCCCCCTAATAATAGAGTCCCCTACTACCAGCACCTGTCTGGCCTGCCCTGTGCTCGTCCTTCCCTCCTTACTGGAGCAGACACCGCTCTGGAGGTCAGAGGCAGTGACTTGCTGCAGTATTGCTAACTCTGAACTAACATCCCCCTCATCTGCCAACCGGGCAAACTTGTTGGGGTGTGCTAGATCAGGACTAGCCTCCCTGGCGCTTTTCCCCCTACCCCGCCTTCTAACTGTAACCCAGCTAGCTGCCTGACTGTCCTGTACCTCCATCCCGCTATCCTCCCCCACCTCTACCCGCGAGAGAGCTTGCTCAGTGAGCAGCAGACTCCTCTCCAAGTTGTCAATAGATCTCAGTGTTGCCAGTTGCTCCTCTAGACTCAGGATTTGTGCTTCCAAATGAGCAACCTGCACACATCTCGCACAGCAATATGCACCCTCGAAGCGCTGATCAAGGATTGCATACATTGAGCAAGATGTACACCTGACCGCATTGTCAAACATGGAGGACATCTTGGCAATGGGGATAGCTCAAATAACTGGCAAAAACAGACAGTAAGGTGCAAAATATATATAAATATATATGGAATAACAAGGATGTATACTTTCCCCTCCTTTTTGCTTTTTAACTCCTTCTTTGCTTGTAACTCCTCACTTAGAGATGTCACTTAGGAGATTCGCCCCAGCTCAGGATTCGCTTGTGTGTCCAAGCTAAATGCAACTGCAAAAAGCCAAGCAGAACTCACAGAGAAGGTTACTTAATTAGCAACACACCTGAAATAGCCCTTAACCCCTTTTTTTTGTTTTTCTTTTTTCAACAAAACTTTACACTGAACACTCCACAAACAAACACAGTGCTCCCCTTGCAATAGTAATGAATATACTCTCCTTCTTTGCTTGTAACTCCTCACTTAGAGATGTCACTTAGGAGATTCGCCCCAGCTCAGGATTCGCTTGTGTGTCCAAGCTAAATGCAACTGCAAAAAGCCAAGCAGAACTCACGTATATATACGTAATTCTTTCTAATTCATAAACTATAGTCTATCTATAATCCCTAATATAAGTAATTCTAATCTATTAATAATATAATATTATATATAACTTAACCTCACTTTAGCTTAGTTGGCTTGAGAGCGTCTGTCTAGAGTTAGACTAGAATACTAATATAGCTTTAGGTTTAGCATAGTAGTAGGATAGGCTCTTAGGCCCGTGTAAAGTCTTTAATTTTTTTATCCCCCCCTTTTTTTTTTAAAGTTTTTTTAAACACTACACTACACACACAATGCAAAATATGAAATGGATCCTCCTTTTGGGACTAAGGAGGGACAAGCTCCATCTACCACCACCACCAGCAGCACCACCACCACCAGTTCTAAGATGCAGCCTTTGCGTCAGTCTAGTCGGCCAAGTAGGCCAAGCTCTCGCTTATCATTTGGGGAAGCATTGCTTGAAGGATCATCAAGTAAAGGAAAGGCACCAAAAGCAGGCAGTAGTAGTGCGGCTAGGCCCAGAAGCTCTATGGTTTTTTACGGAAAGCCTAAAGCACCAGAAGCACGTTCAAAGTTAAAGGGTAGCACAACTAGTACTTCTACTAGCCCAGTGAGTAAAAAGAAGTGCCTTTTGCCCCAAGCAGCATCTTCCCCATCCACGAGCAGCATGCAAGGTACCAAGCAGAGCCACATTAGCAGCAAGACTCAGAGGGGTCCCAAACCAAAGCGATCACATTCCTTTGTAGGGAAAACCACCACCACCTCCACCTCTACCGCCTCTACCACCACTAGTGCTGCGCCTACTGTTCCCACCGGTACCGCCACGCCATGTCCTCCTAGTACTTATAGCAAGCCACCAAGTCCTTGCAAATTTTTTGTAAAGACAGTTAGAGAGAGGGCTACACATAGTGGAACTCCACCTAGTGAAGTAGCAGAGGAGCCTGAGACTGAGAGGCCATGTGCAGAGTCTGTTCTTCCTGCTCGCACTACTACTAGTCACGAGTCTCACGACGATATCAGTCTTAGCTCCAGCCTAGCAGGAATTCCATTCGATCTAGCTAATGAAGAACTAGACTATCAGCCAGAGGAAGTAGTGGAGATGAGTGGTCAGGAATCAGATTCCTCAGGGAGCAGTGTCCAAATGACTAGTGCACAATTTTCCCCTGAGCCTCCACCTTCTCCGCTAAGATCATCACCATCACCACCACCAGCAGCAGCAGCAAAACCTAGCAAATCTAAAGCTAAAGCAATTAGCAGTCCCACTATGGCCAGTACTGTTACCACCAGTCCCACCACCACTAGTTCTGCCTCTGTTCATCCACCCCGAGCAGTAGGAGCAGCACCCAAGGCACACTCCAAGGCTCTGCGCGCCCCAATTTGGTAGCACTTTCAAAATGTTGAAGAAGGGCGCTATGGAAAGTGCAAACATTGTGGGAAGCTAATAAGCAGAGGGAAAGTGTCTGGCCATTTTACCAGTGCTAGCATGAAGCATCACCTCAGCACTCAACACAACGCTGTGCTATTAGGGAAAGATGCAGAAGTAAAACTTAGTGCAGGCAGCATAGCTGGTGGCCGTGGAAAAACCCCAACAGCTTCTTCTTCTGAGCCAATAGCAGCAGCAGCTAGTGCTGGCAGCCAGAGACCAAGGCAGGTTGGATCACTGCATGTCCAGCCCACCCTGGAACAATTTGTGGCATTCCAATCCAAAAGGTCAATGCCCAAACAGCAGGCCAATAAAGTAACGCGACTGGTCAGTTTATTGCTGTTGGAGGGGCATCCTTCTCTATGATCGAAGGGGAGCCTTTCAAACAATTGATGGCGGCTGTGGCTCCACAATATACAGTTCCGTCACGTTCCACTTTCAGCAGGAACATTGTCCCCTCATTGTATCGGTCCTGTGTTGCAGCAGTGAAAGAGGAGCTTTCCAAGGCTGCTGGTCAGTGTGTTCATTTCACTACAGATTCGTGGAGTGTACCTAGCGGCCAGCATGCCTTTCTTTCTTAGACAGCACACTGGTGGCAGCCCGGTGTGTCTAAGGAAGCTGCTGCAGCAGGCTACCGATCTTTCCTTCTCCATGCAGAAGTGATGGATGAAAAGCACACTTCCCAAAATATTCTGCATGCAATGAGGAAAATGTTTAGCCTTTGGGTGGGAGCAGAGGCGGGCACCAATGTTGAAGTTGGTTTTGTGGTAACTGACGGAGGTGCCAATATGGTGAAAGCGCTGCGAGATGGTCATATTGTTGGTGTGCGCTGTGCAGCCCACATCATCCATCTTGTAGTGAAGGCAGCAATGTCAGAAGGAACTAATGTGGTAGCAGTAGTTCTGTCCCGCTGCAGAAAGATCGCTGGGCACTTTCACCATAGTGTTAAGGCTAGCCAACTTTTGAGGGAAGAGCAAGAGAGGTCAGGTCTTCCTGTACACTGCCTACGTCAGGATGTCAGTACACAGTGGAACTCCACATTAGACATGCTGGAGAGGATTTTGGAGCAGCAGAGGGCAATCCATAATCTTGCCTCAGAGCACAATATTGGGATTACATCTCCATTGAATAGGGAGGATTGGACAGTGATCGCCCAGCTAGTGGCAGTCCTTAAACCATTCAGGGATGCCACAGAAAATTTAAGCTCAAACACTGCCAGTCTGGCCCAGGTAATCCCAGTGTTCTCCCATCTAGGCAGCAAGATGGATGTGTTCCTTGAAAATTGTGAGGCTGTTCAAGGTGGCACTCTACATCCTGACGTAGCAGCCATAGTCAGGAAGCTGAAGGATCTGCAAAAAGTACACCTACGCAAACTCATGGAAGATAGTCCCGAAATGATGCTAGCGTGCCTTTGTGATCCAAGAATTAAGGGAAAGCTAGCTTTGAAATTTAATGTTCTCAGTAGCTACCGGGAGCAATTGGTCAACAAGGTGCGTGACTGGCAGCGTAAAATGAGAATGCTGTCCGAGGAGGGAGAGGTGCAGGAGGAGGAAGAGATGATGTGGTCTGCTACTCCTAGCAGCAACATCAGCAGCAGTGCCACAAGCAGCACAACACAGCTGAGTGGAGCAGCTGCGTTTTGGGAAGAGGCACTTGGGAGTATAGTTGGACCATCTGACAGAGCTAGCAGCAGAAAGGAGAGTAGTGCTGCTGAAATGGTCAAACTTTACCTCTGTGAAGTTCCTTCTGCGCCTAATGTTGATCCTCATAGCTACTGGGATGAAAAGAAGAGTGTGTGGCCTGCACTCTCATGGGTTGCGCAGCAGCTTCTATCATGTCTGCCAACCACTGTTCAAAGTGAGAGAGCGTTTTCTATGACTGGAAACATACTGAGTCCACAGCGCTCACGCATGGCACCTCATCTCATGGAGCAGATTGCCTTTCTTAAATTCAATCTGCCCAAGTTGGGTTACCCAGCTCTTAGCTTGGAAAGTAAATTTTTTTTCTCTCTAATGTTTAAGGTAGTTTCTCCCCTTGGTTGCACGTGTTTGTGGTGTGGCAACGTCTGCTACCCCCGCCGGTGTAGCCAATTTACTCTAGGGCCTAGTGTCTGAGTTCTGTAAGTCCGCTCCCAACCGCCAAGGACTGACAGTGTTCGGATGCTTTGCCCTGGGGTGAAACAGGTGAGCGGGTCGTCAATTGCCCACTCATTCACCTTTTTCCGTTTCCAACGCTGCTGCTGGTGGTGGTGCCAGTATCTTTTGCCAGTTCGCTTCCTGGCTGAAATCATGCCTCAAATGTCCCTAATGGAAAGGGTAGTTTCTCCCCCTGGTTGCACTTGCTGCGGTGTGGCAATGCCTGCTACCTCCGCAGGTGTAGCCAGTTTACGCTAGGGCCTAGTGTCTGAGTTCTGTAAGTCTGCTCCCAAACGCCAAGGACTGACAGTGTTCTGATGCTTTGCCCTGGGGTGAAACAGGTGAGCGGGTCGTCAATTGCCCACTCATTCACCTTTTTCCGTTTCCAACGCTGCTGCTGGTGGTGGTGCCAGTATCTTTTGCCAGTTCGCTTCCTGGCTGAAATCATGCCTCAAATGTCCCTAATGGAAAGGGTAGTTTCTCCCCCTGGTTGCACTTGCTGCGGTGTGGCAATGCCTGCTACCTCCGCCGGTGTAGCCAGCTTACGCTAGGGCCTAGTGTCTGAGTTCTGTAAGTCCACTCCCAAACGCCAAGGGCTGACAGTGTTTAGATGCTTTGCTCTGGGGTGAAACAGGTGAGCGGGTCGCCAATCGCCCACTTATTCGCCTTTCCCAATTCTGGGGCTGCTGCTGCTGCTGGTGGTGGTGCCAGCGTCTCTTCAATGCCAGTTCGCTTCCTGGCTAGTGTCATGCCTCAAATGTCCCTAATGGTAAGGGTAGTTTCTCCCCCCTGACTGCCTCTGTCTGCGGTGTGGCAACGCCAGCTACCTCCGCCGGAGTGGCCAGCTTACGCTAGGGCCTAGTGTCTGAGCTCTGGAAGTCTGCTGCCAAACGTCTAAGACTGACAGTGTTTGGGTGCTTTGCCCTGGGGTGGAACAGGTGAGCGGGTCGTCAATTGCCCACTCATTCGCCTTTCCCAATGCTGCTGCTGCTGCTGGTGGTGCCAGTGTCTCTTCAATGCCAGTTCCCTTCCTGGCTAGTGTCATGCCTTAAATGTCCCTAATGTTAAGGGCAGTTTTTCCCCCCTGGCTGCGTCTGTTTGCAGTGTGGCAACGCCTGCTACCTCCGCCGGTGTAGCCAGCTTACGCTAGGGCCTTGTGTCTGAGCTCTGGAAGTCCGCTGCCAAACGTCTAGGACTGACAGTTGTTTGGATGCTTTGCCCTGGGTGAAACAGGTGAGTGGGTCGCCAATTGCCCACTCATTCACCTTTCCCATTTTTCAATGCTGCTGGTAAATAGTAGAAATATATTCAGACATAAAATGAAAAATGCCCTGTGTGACGGATCGTCCTGTGCCCCAGACTAGACACATCCGCCCGTCATCTCCTTCCCTCTCCCAGTAAGCATACACGCTGTGGCTGTCCGAAGAAAGCAGTCACAGACCAGCTCTTCCCTCAATCATGAGACAGGACTTCATGCTTTGAGGTTAAAACAGAACTCTCTTTATTGCAAACACACAGAACTTATATACAATCTCCATTCACTGTGCACCGAACCCAACCCCCAATCCTATCAGCCACATCCCCTCACAAATCCCATCAGCCACATCCCCTCACAAATCCCATCGGTATACAGGGGATGTATCAAGTGAGGGGATTAAGGGATACAATAGGTTCCCCCACCTGTGTTATCCCCCCTGTAGTGCGGGTGCCGTCTGGGCAGACAGGGCTGTGCTGGCTGATTAAGAGCCCCAGCCAGATTATAGGATCGTCTCTTTGAAGGCTGGAGCTGCAGCCACATTCAAACAGGGTACACATAAATATAAAAAGACAGGGTTCTTCACATTACTCCCCTCTTGTGCAAACGTCCGGCAGACACAGCCAGATCCCTAACGGATCGTCTTGGGGATGACCGGGCCTCTACTGTCTCTAGTCCTGCGGGGTAGGGAGAGCGGGCATGTGGCCTCTGGGGCACCCTGGCAGCCCCATGTCAGTCACCCAGGCTCCTAGGCCTGGCCCGTAGTCAAAGGGTAAGAGGCCAGCCCAGAAGCCTCTCCAGTGGGCAGCCCTCTTTAGTCTCCTCTGCAAGCATGGGAGACCGTTCTCCAGGGCTTCCTTTCCCCTCTGGGCCCTCAGCCCAGACTCAGCTCCCTCCCAACCTGATGGAACCCTCCCATGGTTACCCTGACTACAGGCTTGTCCTGAGTCAGCTCCACATTCCCTCACCCAAACAACAAGAGCCCACTCCAAAGCAGCAGCAGTTTCACTTACCCCTACCTGGCTCTCCGAGCTGGGGCTCGTTTTGCCCACTTGACCATGCGGCTGGGGAGGAGTGCCGGTTGCCCTTCCTCCCATAATTGGTGACGGCCGCTGGGGAGGGTCGCCGCCTGCGCCCCCTCCCGGATGCTCGTGCTGGGGAGAGCCAGATAATGGGGGTGTAAGCAGTGCAGGGCAGAGGTCAGCGACTCTCTGCCCGGTTGCCAGTGCTTCTGCTGGTGCAGGGAACGGTGCTGGGCAGAGAACAGCGTCACTCTGCCCTGTGGCCAGCTCTTCCGCTGGTGGTTGCCTGTTAGCAGGTGGGGACCCTTCGCTGTGGGGCGGGCAGAGGCCAGCAGCACTCTGCCCTGTTGCCGGCGTTTCAGCAAGAGCGAGGATTGCTGGTGCAAGACAGAGGTCAGCGACGCTCTGCCTGGTTGCCAGTGCTTCTGCTGGTGCAGTGAACGGTGCTGGGCAGAGAACAGCGTCACTCTGCCCTGTGGCCAGCTCTTCCGCTGGTGGTTCCCTCCTAGCAGGTGGGGACCCTTCGCTGTGGGGCGGGCAGAGGCCAGAAGCACTCTGCCCTGTTGCCGGCATTTCAGCCAGAGCGAGGATTGCTGGTGCAGGACAGAGGTCAGCGACTCTCTCTCCGGGTGCCAGCACTTCTGGCAATTCTTTCCAATTTGAAAAATGCACACGTCCCAAATGTGGCCTTTTAGCCACAACAAACCCATGCATGGGGGTATCTAGGGAGACCACACGTCCCTGATTTATATAATATTGTGTTACTTTACGGTGATGATGCTGGAACACGTGAGAAACAGGAGGGAAAAGCCTTTCATACTTCCTGCAGCTCTAATGTGGGTCTTCCTCTCTCCCTCCTCTCCAAGATGCAATTCCTTTTTCCACTTAAGGCATGGGATTAAATCCCCTTTTGCCTTGCCCATTCTCCCCCTACTCTCCTCCCATTCCCTGCCTCCAAACATGCTTTCCCTAAAAAACTAGAAAAACTGGTTTTGGCCATGCTTACAGTAGTGACCAGATAGAACTGGTCACTACCTGTTTCCGGGACAGTAAAGGCCACTTCTTTTGTTTGAAATTAACCCTTCCAGTGCTGGAGACTGCCACTTACCCAGGGAATATCTACTAAATGGGGAATCTCAGAGTTTATAATATAGGGAGTTATGGGCGCAAAAGCACAAAGAGCGCCAATAAATGTACCTCATTTTTCATGTCCATAACATATTGTTATTGATTTTTTGTCCAATTTTGGTATGTTACTTACTTTTAATAAAATTGTGGTTAACACACCAAAATTGGACTCATTTATGCCTCTCTTTCACTTACTCCCTGTAGTTCAGGTATAGATCAACTAAACAACACATGAAACAGCACTTGCATGTATAGATCAACTGAACAAGACATACAAACCCTATATTTGCAGGTATACATAAATAATGTTTGGCTTTGCATGTATAGATCAATTGAAATTCACATGTGAACTCAGCACTGAAGGTATAGATCAAATAAACAGAATCAGACATATAAATACTGTATTTACAGGTATACAATAATAATGTATGGAAACATAGCATTGGGGTATAGATCAACAGAACACATAAACCCAGCATTGCAGGTATAGATCAACTGAAAATCACATGTAAACTCAGCACTGAGGGTATAGATCAAATTATCAACACATGGAAACAGCACTGCAGGTATTGATCAATTGAATAAGACATATAAACCCTGCATTTGCAGGTATACATAAATAATGTATGGAAACAAAGCATAGCAGATATGGATAAACAGAATAACACACAAAGCCAGCTTTGCAGGTATAGATCAATTGGAATTCACAAAAAACTCAACATTAAAGGTGAAGATAAAACCCCCTAGATTACAGGAATAGATCACAGGTTGCACACCCCAAAGCCAGCCCTGGTGTCCGCAATGCCCACATAGAACCTGACCAGCACCCAAATTACACACATAGGACTTGCCATCTTTGTCCCCAAACAGCCCGGCCTGCTATGCTTTGTCCCATAAACACACTACCTGTGCCATCTTTGTCCCATACACACTTAAGAGATGGTCAAGCCATGGCTTGAGAAAAATCCTATTGGGTTCAGACGTCGCCACTCGTGTGGAAATAAAACTGCACTGATTTACTCACTATCTACACCCTCTCCTCCCCTTCTCACTAGCTACTCACTCCCCCCGTTCCTCACTAGCTACCCTCTCCCCCTTCTCACTATCTACCCTTTCCCCATCTTCTCGTTATCCCCCTTTGTAGTTCACTTACCTTGTAAGTCCTGCGGTGAAAGCACAAGGGCTCTGTGTCGCTACTCTGCCACTGTTCGCGACCAAGCTAGAGGTGGAGAGCGACCTCCGCATCAATCAGTGTTCCCTCAGCTTTACGGCGTTTCAATTGGGGAGGCACACAGGGGGCACAGCATGATATAGGTCGGCCGTGGCCCCCTCTGCCCCCCCCCGCCGACGTCACTGTGACAAATACCTGGACCTGTAAATACGTACTTGAAATAAAATGTGTGTGAAAAAAAACCGCAAAAACATTATCATGTTGGAATACTGCCCTGCGGCCCAGTCTCTGAAGGGAGGGGATCATGCTCTGCTTCAGTATGTCACAGTACATGTTGGCATTCATGGTTCCCTCAATGAACTGTAGCTCCCCAACACTCATGCAGGCACAGACCATGACACTCCCACCACCATGCTTGACTGTAGGCAAGACACACTTGTCTTTGTACTCCTCACCTGGCTGCTGCGACACACGCTTGACACCAGGGCCGGCCTTAGGGGTGTGCGACCTGTGTGGCCGCACAGGGCGCCATAGCAACAGGGGCACCGTCCGGGACTTAAATGAAAACATCTTTTTTTTGTAACTTCATTTAACATCCTCCATGTTAAATAAAGTTAAACAAAAAAAATGGTGTTTTCATTTAAGTCCCGGGCAGGGGCGCCGAACGGTTGCTCATGAAGTTTTCAGCAACCGCTCGGCGCCCCTCACTCTCTGTGACTCCGTTGCGGTGCCGGCGTTTCATGCTGAGCGCCGGAATTATTCTGGCGCTCAGCTGTGAAGCGTGCACCGCGGCAGAGCGGGAAGACGGACGCCTCCCGCTCCCACTGCAGGATTTCAGCAACAAGGTGTAGACAAGGGGGTAGATAGTGATAAGGGGCAGGGGGGGTAGATAGTTATAAGGGGCAGGGGGGAAAGGCAGTGAGAAGGGGCAGAGGGGGGAAGGCAGTGAGAAGGGGCAGAGGGGGGAGATTTTTTTGGGGGATGGGGGGGCGCCAGAGGAGTAGTCCGCACAGGGCGCCAGAACACTTAAGGCCGGATCTGCTTGACACCATCTGAGCTAAATAAGTTTATCTTGGTCTCATCGGACCACAGGACATGGTTCCAGTAATCTATGTCCTTAATCTGCTTGTCTTCAGCAAACTGCAGGCTTTCTTGTGCATCATCTTTAGAAGAGGCTTCCTTCCTTCTGAGCACTGACAGGCTGACCCCCCACCTCTTCAACCTCTGCAGCAATATTGGCAGCACTCATACGTCTATTTCCCAATGACAACATCTGGATATGACGCTGAGCACGTGCACTCAACTTTTTTTTTTATCGACCATGGCGAGGCCTGTTCTGAGTTGAACCTGTCCTATGAAACTGCTGTATGGTCTTGCCCACCGTGCTACAGCTCAGTTTCAGGGTATTTTTTATAGCCTAGGCGACCTTTATGAAGAGCAACAATTCTTTTTTTCAGATCCTCAGAGAGTTCTTTGCCATGAGGTGCCATGTTGAACTTCCAGTGACCAGTATGAGAGAGTGTTAGAGCGATAACACCAAAATTAACACACCTGCTCCCCATTCACACTTGAGACCTTGTATCACTAATGAGTCACATGACACCAGGGAGGGGAAATGACTAATTGGGCCCAATTTGGCCATTTCCACTTAGGGGTGTACTCACTTTTGTTGCCAAGGTTTAGACATTAATGGCTGTGTGTTGAGTTATTTTGAGCGGACAGCAAATTTACACTGTTATACAGGCTGTACACTCACTACTTTACATTGTAGCAGAGTGTCATTTCTTCAGTGTTGTCACATGAAAAGATATAACATAGTTACAAAAATGTGAGGTTTGTGAAATATTATATATACACACACACATTGAGTGTATATGTAGCTTTTTATAATTGCCCCCCCCTACTTTGGTCCCTGTCCCCCCATGTGCCCCCCTAAATATGAAAGCTGGAGATGCCACTGGTGATGTGAGGCTTGCTTCATTCCATGAAGCTCCCACCACACAGTTTTTGTGCTGATATTGTTACTAAATGCTTCCAACAATACCACTTACAGCTGACCGTGGAATATGTAGCAGGGATGAAATTTCATAACCCTTATTGCAAAGGTGGCATCCTATCACAGTACCAAGCTTGAATTCACTAAGCTCTTCAGAACGACCCATTTTTTCACAAATGTTTCTAAATGCAGTTTGCATGGGCTTGATTTTATACACCTGTGGCAGTGGGTCTGAATTCAATAATTTATAGTTGCGTCCCAATACTTTTGTAGTAAGTGTGTATAATTTGTGCAAGTGTGTTTACATATATGTGTCAGAGTTTATGTTGGAAGGGGGGGGCAAGAGAGAAAAAAGACACAGACAATTGTTTGGGGGCAATTATGGCACAGGCCAGCTATTTTCCCACCAGAGCCCTGTGGTTTCCAGTTACGCCCCTGGGTAATACATTCAATCTACAGAACTGGTGAAATGGTTTAGAGGGTCCGGTTAAGCATCTATTTCCATATTCTTTTTCCAAGTAATTCACTAACAAAAACCCCAGAACAATCCATTAAAAAAAGCAGAGGACTCTATTGAGATAGTAACACCGCTACTCTTGGCCTCAGGGCTAATTTCAAAAGATATACTGGGAGAGGCATAACCTTAAACACCTTGCTCAACTGAGGAAGACAAACATGATCTGAAACAATCTTCAAAGAGACAAAGCGTTCAGGGAATTTTAAAGGCAGCTTGTTCACAAAAGTTTAGGAAACAATGCCAGTATTCAGTCATGTATATGTCATGTATATGTTCACGTAGAGATGTTTTCTGTTCCTTTTCAATAAAGGAGAAATTCAGGGAATGGGCACAACAACAAACATCTTACATATCAATTTATTGTAAATAATGAATTAAAAAATGAAACTAAATATTCAATTAATCTCAAAAAAGGGTAGCAAATTACTCCAATTAATAAATCCTAAAATATTTGAACTTTCTCAGAAGTACTCCGAGAGTTATGTGAATGTAAGGTATTAAAATGATTAGCTGGCAAAAATGAATACAGCTACATTACTCGGAAGAAGAACATTATATTTGTATGCAAGGGGTGGTCCAAAAGTGGTTGACAATATAGCTGCTTATACGTGCTTTTACATGGGACATCTGTTCACTAGGCAGAACCTAAAAGATTCTGTTGTTCTGTAGTGACTGGAGTAACAGGAGAGTAGTAGCTCTACCAAGGAGTACAATGATGATGAACATACCTGGGAACTTCTGGGCCGCTGCCCGCTGACGTTAATGGGAGTTCCTGCTGATGTCGAGGGAGTTCCCGCTGACATTGGGGGCATTCCCGCCGACGGCAGCGAGGAAACATTCCCATTTAAAGGGTAAATGGGTGGGGATGATGAGTGAACATTTAATAGTGACACATGCTAGTTAAATCCAAAGTAGCAGACTCGGCTTAAGGCAGTATTGGGGATAGCAGGTTTTTTATAAAATGTTTTTTTATTCTTTTGTGGAGCATACAGAGAGGGTGAGAATGGAGGCACTGGACAATTTACCAAAATTTTGTTTTCTCCTTATGCACTGACAAGGCTAAAACTATTCTTTTATATTTTAACATTGAGTGGGACCTTTCTAACACAGCCAAGAAAACAACTCATTCAGGTATTTTGTCATCATCTGGCTATTAGTGATATGTTTTCACTTTTTGCGATTCTCAGCCATGTTTGGTCCTTATGAAATAACAAAGGTAATTAGTGACAGAGCTAAAAAAAAAAAAAAAAAAGTTGTGGGGAAAAAAACAATTGTAGCAAATATATACTTCCCAAAACGTTTGTTTCACAGATGGTGTAAGTTCTCAAGAATCCTAGGTAGCTGAAAGAAAAAAGGAAAAAAAAACAAGTAACTTTATGGTGTAGTATGCACAATAACAAGTGGTATATGTGATAGCATATAGGTGAGACTCTTACACTTTGCAGGTCAATGTCTGGCCTCTTTGTATTTCATTTCTTTACAATGTAACTTGCAGGTGTTCCTGACGGCGTGCATGAAACCATATTATGTAAACACATAACATGCCATACCAAAAATGTAATTTATATGCTCACCTGTCCATGTGTGTTACAATACATAGGGAGAACCACAAGATCTTTGCACACGAGAATAGATAACATTTCCGAAATATCCGAAAAATTATGACAAACAGAGCGTATCAACCCATTTTATAAAATATCACAATAGTGAACCTATTTAGCACAGTTAATTCCATATAGGGTTTTTTTGACATCCCATTCTAATTACTTATACATTGATATGTAGTTGTTCCCTCCTTTGGAGCTATGATAACTTCCACTCTTCTGGAAAGGCTTTCCACAAGATTTTGGAGTGTTTCTGGGGGAAATTTTGCCCATTCATCCAGTAGAGCATTTGTGAGGTCAGGCACTAATCTTGGATGAGAAGGCCTGGCTCGCAAGTTGTCAGACAGGTCAGGCCTTTGTGCATGCCAGTCAAGTTCTTCCACAGCAAACTCATCAAACCATACCTTTACCGACCTTGCTTTGTGCAATGGGGCACAGTTATGCTGGAATAGAAAAGTGCCTTCCTCAAAGTTGGAAGCATAGCACTGTTTAAAATGTCTTATTGTGCTGAAGCATTAAAAATTACCTTAACTGGAATTAAGGGGCCTAGCCCAACCCGTGAAAAACAGCCCCAAAGCTTTATTTCTCCTCCACCAAACATTACAGTTGGCGCAATACAGTCAAGTAGGTAATGTTTCCTGACATCTGACACACCCATACTACCAAACAGAGAAGCATGATTTGTCACTCCACACAGGGCCGGCCCTACACTTTAGAAGGGGCGGCACTTTGCCGCCCCAAGCGCTTTTTTTTTTGTTTTTTTTTTGAAGCGGAGGAGAGAGAGAGAGAGGGGCACCGAGTGGTTTTCGCTTACCCGCTCGGCGCCCCTCTCTCTCTCTCCTCTGCGGCGAGTCTCCGTGTTCAGTCTCGGTGCCGGCTTGTAATGCAGAGCATTTTCGGCGCTCAGCATTACAAGCCGGCACCGTGGCAGAGCAGGTAGACTCGTCGCAGGACTGTTTAAAGGTAAGTACTGGGGGGGTGGGTAGATTATGGCGTCGGCGAAGTTTAAAATGCCGCCCCCCCCGGCGTCGGCGGGGGGGGCGGCATTTTAAACTTCGCCCCAGGCGGCGTTAAGTCTTCGGCCGGCCCTGACTCGACAGAACACATTTTCACTGATCCAGAGTCCAGTTGCGGTGTGCTTTACACCACTCGATCCAACGCTTGACAATGTACTTGGTGATGTGAGGCTTGCATCTAGCTGCTTAGGCATGATAACACATTCTATGAAGCTCCCTTCACACAGTTTTTGTGCTATTAAGACCAGTGGAAGTTCAGAACTTGGTGATCCCGCTTTGTGACTTTACATGGTCTTTCGGTTTGTGGCGGAGTTACTGTTGTTCCTAAATGCTTACATTTTCCAATAATAGCACTTACAGTTGACCGTGGAATATTTAGCAGGGATGAAATTTCATAAACTGACTTATTGCAAAGGTGCCATCCTATCACAGGACCACGCTTGAATTCATTGAGCTCTTCAGACCCATTTTTTTCACAAATGTTTGTAAATGCAGACTGCATTACTATATGCTTGATTGTATACACATGTGGCAATGGGTCTGATTGAAACACCTGAATTCAATAATAAAGAGTTCCCAATACTCTTAATTACTTTTGTCCATATAGTGAAGCCTTTCCACTTTATTGAATGCCTTAAGTTCTACATGATGCCATTTAAGTTAAATAAGCACATATCCATTTCTGGTTTTCCTTCAGAAGTATCTGCTAACATAGTGTTTAAGGGTCCTTCAATATATATCATACAATTTAAGATTTAAAATAATTCACAAAGCTTCATGTTTCAAAGATCAGATCATTTTAATGTGTTCTTCGATTTTTAAGTAGTTGTCAGATAAAATGTAATTTATTGGATTTCTATTTTAATCTATATTGTAAATTACACTTAATTGTTTCTGAATTATATAGATCATTGAAAAACTGTGTGTAACATCTGATTAATGCCAATGTAATTTGAGAGTTATTATATTGGAATTTTAGGTAATGTCTATCCAGTGTTAGCATATTAGTGCACTATACAGTATATCTTTTCTCATTTGCCAATCAGGTTTCTGGTCCTCTAAAATGTCACATTTTCTATGAATTGATTTTTTTACACTTTTTTGGTTGTATCTATTAATTGTGCTCCTTTATACTGTTAGGTAAGAATGGCCTTATTTAAATTCAAGGCAACTGTGGACATAAAGCACCCTGACACAAAAACTAATGTGAAACTTGTTATAAGTGGGATATAGACCTCAAATGGATATAAATGAGGAGCGTGTTTAATGAACACATGTTGCCTGCCTATCTTTAATATCACCCTCTAGTCATGTATTGCCAATGGCACTGCTTTGTACTGCTGCTTGGTATATTGTACACTGTGATATATATCTATGTATTCAAACTATATTTTATATGTGACTAATGACTATTATAACAGCATATATTATTCCCCTCTAGGTGGAATATGACTATGATTTTGTAGAAATGGTATAGCAATATAAGAAAACCCTGAAGTCATTGGTGTGTGTGTGTTTTCTTACCTTGCAGTTCTTCGTGACCTGGCTGACATTGATTTGGGGACCTGGTTCCAGCTGCGGCACCACCTGGCGAAGGAGTGGAGTGTGGCCAGACCAGTTCATGGACCCAGGGTCCTCCCAACCACCTCAGCCCCTACGCGGATGTGATCCCCAGCTCTCAACCTGCATGCCGTTCGTCTGCTGCAGGGTATCAGGACGTCGCAAGGTCACGGAAGCGGCCTGCTTCCCAGGAGCGTGGGACCCCTGGCAGGCAGTGGCACAGTCCTCCAGCCTGGTGAGTCTTTGGTGACCTCTCCTTTCTCCTTACTTTGTTCCCTGTTTCTTTTCCTTCATCTCTTTCTGGGTTAATGGTGGGCAGAGCCGGCCTTAGGTGTTCTGGCGCCCTGTGCGGACTACTCCTCTGGCGCCCCCCCATCCCAAAAAAAGAAAGGAATAAAAACTTGTAACAAAACTTGTAACAAAACCCCAATCACTATATACTACGCCAAACATTGATGTGGTGTAGGCCTACCACTTCATTGTCTGGCTTAGTAGTAGGGATGCACCGAAACGAATTCTGGACTGTAACCGAAAGTGCAGCATTTACCTGGCCAAAACCGAATATGACCCCCCCACACCATAAAAAAACACTTTTATTTAAAGTAAGTAACACACCAAAATAGGACAAAACAATTAAATAACAATATTATATATATATATATATATATATATATATATATATATATATATATATATATATATTATATATATATATATATATATCTGATTAACAGCAATCACATTCCTATCATGCCCAGGCATACCCAGATTCCAGGATGTACTCGCAGACTTGGCATGATAGGAGTATGATTGCCCTATCTACCCCTTCTCACTCCCTTCTGCCCTATCTACCCCTTCTCACTCCCTTCTCCCTATCTACCCCCCTTTCCCCTGTCTCAGTCCCTTCTCCCTATGTACCCCCTCCTAACTAATTACCATTTCCATCTTTGAAGTTCACTTACCTTTCAGGAGTCCTGCGGTGGGGGTGCAAGGCCTCTGCCTCCCAGCTCTGCCACTGTATGGAACAGTATAGAGTGATGGGAGTTATGATATACTTTTAGAGCATGAAAAAGACATTGGAAATGGTACAGCATAACACCCATCACTCTCACACACTTACCAATCCACACGTATACACCAATCCACACGTATACCCCAATCCACACATATATACCAATCCACACATATATACCAATCCACACATATATATACTAATCCACACATATATATACCAATCCACACATATATATACCAATCCACACATATATATACTAATCCACACATATATATACTAATCCACACATATATATACTAATCCACACATATACACTAATCCACACATATACACTAATCCACATTTACCAATCCACACACATACCAATCCACACACATACCAATCCACACACATACCAATCCACACATGTACCAATCCACACATATACCAATCCACACATATACCAATCCACACATATACCAAATCACACATATATACCAATCCACACATATATACCAATCCACGCATATATACCAATCCACACACATACACCAATCCACTCTCACTGAATGTTTTCCTACCTTTCCTCTTTTCTCCTTACAGCTCCTCTTCCTTCTCTTCGCTCCTCTTCTTCAGTTCTTCTGTCTTCTTCCGGGTCAGAGGGCACGGACAGCGGTGGGCGCGGCTTCAGTGTTGTGCGCCGGGATCTGACAACAAACCCCGGTGCACAGCAGCTGTTGCCGCGCGGATCACAAGGGAGCGATATCGGAGGTCTTTAACAGACCTCCGGCTCCCTTGAGCGATTTTAACCCGGGTTCAAGGGAGATCCTTGAACCGGCTTAAAATCACTCAAGGGAGCCGGAGGTCTGTTAAAGACCTCCGACACTGCTCCCTTGCGAGCCTGCTCCTCCAGCGGCGGACATTACTGTCCGTCTCTGGAGGGGTGCCGGGTGCCCCCCTGATGAGCGGCACCCGGTGCGGACCCCCCCCCTGCGCTAGGTACGCTACTGGCGGCAGCGTACCCCGCGGCGGCGGACCGCGTGTCGGCGCCCCCTGGAGTGTGGCGCCCTGTGCGGTCGCACAGGTCGCACACCCCAAAGGCCGGCCCTGATGGTGGGTTCTGGGTTGTTAGAGGGTACGACTGGGAGTGATTGGAGTTGTAATTGGGTGGATGTGTTGGAAGGTTTGAAGTAATTTATTTGATTGTGTGGGCCAGGTCAGGCTTCAGGTGTTACTGGTCCTCAGTTGCCAAATGCTGTTTGGGACTTACCTGGTTTGTGGCTAGCTCAGACTCGGTAGGGGATACATCGGCTGAGGCGGCTCCTCTTGTCAGTAAGGATAAGAAGGTGCAATGTTTATCTGATTTTGCTGCTGGGGGACCCATCTTAGAAACAAAGTTAAGGAATATGGAAGGGGAGTATGTTGAAATGTTTTCATTGTTATTGTTAGAATGGTGCTTAGAAAAAAAGTGGAAAAAGAGGAAAATTGAGGAATCGGCTTTATTCTGTTATCAGGATAGTATCGGTAAAGCCCAAAGGAACTATGAGGGCGTGGGATGGCTGATGTATGACAAACAATTTCGTCAGCGTAAGGCTGTTCGACCGTCTTTGTGGTGGGATCAGAAAGAGATTGTGCATTGGTTGAAGGTTATGATTCCCTCCAGGTCCGGATGCCGGGGGCGGCAAGAAGTGGGAAAAAAGGGCATATGCTGGCAGTTGAACAACGATCAGTGCTTGTGGGGAAGTGGTTGCATGTACTGGCAGGACTGTAGGGGCTGCAGCAGCAGCCATTCCTACTATAAAAATTTAAAAAAAGGATAAGCAGCCCAAACCAGAACCTGTTAGTAAAGGGAGTGATCGTAGACGCGATGCTTCCTTGGCTTTGTGAACACCCTGAAAGGGAGACGGCTGTTTTGTTGAGGAGGGTTTTTTGTTAAGGTTTAAGATTCTGTTTGTTGGTGAGGCTAGTTGTTTTGTTGCTACGAATTTGAAATTTGATGCATCCTCAGGTTGTTACGGATAAGATTCGGAAGGAGGTGGAGGTGGATAGCTAAGACGATTACGTTGGTGCAGTGGCAGTCTTTATTGGGCAAATTAAATTTTGCCTGCAGAATCATGCCCATGGTTAGGGTGTTTTGTAGGCATTTGTTTATGGTGACAACTGGGGTGTGATTGCCTCATCATTTCGTCCACTTGACTCATGAACTAAGCAAGGATCTTAAGGTTTGGGATTTGTTTATATCCTGTTACAACGGTCACAGATGGGTCATGAGTCAGGTAGCCCGGTCTTTTGCACCTTCTACCCTTTAAGCCTATACAAAGTACTTGCAGGAATGGGCGTCATCTTTACGGGAGGTTGGTGGTCCTGCTTCTCGTGAGGGTAGGCTGTCGGTTTTGTTATATGTGGTAGGCACAGAATTTGCACAAGGGGTTTTTGTTGCAACTAATAATAATCACCTTGCAGGGGGTGTGGATTTGATGAATGATTTCTTGGTTTCTCAGGCTATGAAGGGTTATCGGCGGGGTCTGAGGAGATTGGATAGCTGGCGGCATGTCACATTTTATTTATTGGGTTATTTGTGTGGTTATTTGTCCCAGGTTTGTTTTTCTGAATATGAGGTTGTTCTATTTCGGCATAGTTCTGCTTTGGCCTTTTTTGGCCCTTTAACATTGGTGAGTGACAGTAAGAAGGCAAAACGGGGGTTGCAAAGGGAAGATGTTTTGGTACGTGTACGCTCTGTTTCTATCTTGACTCGTCATTCCAAGACTGATCAGTTCGGCTTTGCCTGTTTGAGTTGGAGGGGTCCGAGTTGTTCACGTTCATTTTTGACTGTTCGGTCACCTGAGGATGGCTCCCTGTCGGTCCACGAGAATGGGAGTTCGGTCTTTCGCTTTCAGTTCCTGGTGGTTTTCAGTAAGTGCTTGCTGGCATGTGCTTTAAACTCGAAGAATTTCTTCACACATCCGGATTGGTGCCACCACCCAGGCGGCTATGTGGGGACTGGGTAAGGAAACTATAAGGCGCATAGGGAGATGGGAGTCAGGGGGTTTTCAGAGCTATACCTTGTATGATGTGTTTTTTTCTGTTGTGTTCATCTTGCTTGGTACTGCCTAGTGTGGATCCTAGGCCATTCTTATGTTTACTGGGCGGAGCGTAGGGCTGGTATTCATCCTCATGGACGGCTTTTAGGCTTGGATTCAGAGTTGGTACAGGTCAGATGACTTGGTTTCCAAGGTTTGAAGTGGGAAGGAGTTTTTTCTGAAGTTGACTTCCATGTGGTTAACCATGGTACCCCGCACATTTTGGTGATTCACGCAGGTGGGTATATGACCTGTGTTCCAGGCCGGCCAGGAAAATCATAAAGTGTGATTGTCTGCGACTTTGGGATCATTTTCCTGGGTTGCTTTTAGTTTGGTCAAAGATTACCCCTTGGATGTTTTGGAGGGGTGCAAGGTTGTTTGCTGATATTGATAGGGCTTGGCATAGAGTAAACCATGTGGTTTCTCATTTTGTGGCTCAGCATGGGGGCTTGGTAGTGAAACACACGCATATTGAGTCTGATCCGATGGGTTTGTTTGCCCGGGATGGTGTTCATTTGAATGTTGTAGGTATGGACCTATGGTGTCTTGAGGAGGGGCAGGATTGGAGCGGGCAGTTGCTGTGTTTTAAACAATTTGTTGTCCGAAAAGATTGAATAAAATGACATTTGATAAATAACTGTCTCGGCCTTTCCTAAATCCAATCCTGCGTGTGTCTTATGCATTATTGTGGGTATGGGAAATTGGAGGTGGTGTGAACCTCCTGGGTATGGGAAGTGCAAGTGTCATATGCAGTCCTTGAACAACATACCGTATTTGTCCGAACATAGGCCGCACCTTTCCCCCCCCACTTTAAGTCTTTAAAGTGGGTATGTGGCCTATATTCGTGGTTTAGTGCAGGAATGCGCAATTCGTATCGCCCGACGCCCGTGACATGCAGTTCAGGGCGCCGGACAGGCAGCAGGGTTAGGGTCCAGATCCCCCGCAGCGATGCAGGGGACCTGGATCCTACTTTCCGGCAGCCGTGGACATCTACGCGATGCCTGAGACAACCTCACCTGCCAGCACTTCCCACGGAGGGGTGCCAGCAAGAGAGATTGTTAAAGTACATTGTGCAGACGTGCCGGCAGCGGAGGTTGATTACGCTTGCATCGCCGCGATGTACTTTAACAACCGGAAGTTGTCCGTCGGTCCCGCTAGACACCAGGGAGACTGCATTGGTAAGTCGGGGGCCATATCTAGGGAGCAGAGTGGCAGCATATCTCGGGGGGGCAGAGTGACAGCATATCTCAAGGGGGGCAGAGTGATAGCATATCTCGAGGGGGCAGAGTTACAGCATATCTGGGGGAGCACAGTGGCAGCATATCTGGGGGGGAAGAGTGGCAGCATATCTGTGGGGGGGCAGAGTGACATATCTGGGGGATCAGAGTGACAAATCTGCTGGAGCAGAGTGGCATATCTGGGGGCAGAGAGGCATATCTATAGGTAAGGTGCATTAAATTGGCAATTGGTTTTCTGTTTGTATGTAACATATGTTGACTAACTGTTAGTTAGAATACTGTTTTACTATTCCACTAATGTGTATTTTTTGTAAAAATCTAAATTTTTCTTTAACCCCTAACGACCTTTGATGGTTCAGGGCCGCCACGCAAAAACGGTCACTTGACCTTAAAAATACCAGCATTTGAAATACTTTGGGGTGTCTTTCAAAAATATATGGTTTGATGGGGTAAATTGAAGTAGCCGGCTTCAAAGATGTTCCAAAGGGGAATTACGCATGTCCCAAAAGTAGCCTTTTACCAGCCAAATAATCTGACAAACCTTTGACAGTGATATATATATTTAATATTTATATTTATAACTAAATTACAATTCGTGTGAAAAAAATAATTAAAAAAAATACTATTACAAAGTTTGACAAAGTGTGGTTGTATAATTAGTGCATGGAAAAGATTAAAATATCAGCATTTGAAATACCCTGGAGTGTCTGTTTTTCAAAAATATATGGTTTGATGGGGATAAATTGAGTTAACCGTCTCCAAAGATGTTCCAAAGAGGAGATGGAGGCAGAATGAGCAGATTTGAAAAAAAAAAAGGTTTGGAAATCATAAAACGCTACTTGTACTTAATGCCCAGTAACTTACAAAAAACAGCAAACTCAGGACAAATAGTAGAATCTAATTAGCTAGTTTTTTTACTTCCTTTTGTAGGTGAGTGTGACGGCCCCGGGTTAATCGGTGCCGTCTGTGATAGTTCTTGTTTGTGATACCTGCATTTCCCAGTATATGTTGTAATTATGGTGTGTGCTTTTGTTCCCCTTGTTTGCTACCCTGTCCAGGTGCCACATGTCCTGCCCCCTCCCTCCTTACACAGACTACAGTAGAGACCCCCTACTGGGCTGAGTGCTAATACTCAGTCATATGCAAAGGAGGGCAGGATGTAATTCCCTTGTGTCTATTGGACGCAATTCCCTTGTGTCTATTGGACGTAACTCAATCCTTTGTACTGTTTAAATACCCCTGTGTTCCCAAATAAAGGGAGTTCCTGTTTTCACCTCAACATGAGTGTTGCCTGATGCTTGGGGTGGGCTGATATGATCCTGTATTGTCCTTTTCAGGACAATAACCACGCTGTGTAGCTAAGCTTCGGCTAGCCACAGTGCCAAGGTAGCTCCGGTGCAGCGAAGCCCCCCTTCTATCTACAACGCTGGTTCTGCCTGGTGCTGAAAGGGCTAATTGTTGGTGTCCCGGCAGGAGGAAGCAACGTTAGGCGGGAGTACCCAGTCGGGGTACAGGTCGGTCCCGTCACAGTGAGTAAAAGATGTTTCAAAGAAAAGTCATAAAAGGTGTTTTTTTTTTCAAATGTTCACCATGTTTTATTTTTTTTTAATAGTAAATAAGATGATATGATAAAAATAATGGTATCTGAAGAAATCCCATCTTATCCTGAAAAAAACAATATATAACATATGTGGGTACACTAAATGGATGAGAAGAAAATTACAGCTGAACATAAGCACTACAAAAGTGTTAAAACAGCCTCGGTCCCAAAGGGTAGAAAAATAAAAAATGAGCCCGGTCCTTAAGGGGTTAAAAAAGCACCTAACTTTTAGGGTGCGGCCTATAATCAAGCCAATACGGTATATAGCATATGTACTACTATAACATTAATGTGTATTATCATTTCAATAAAGGGGGATCAGTAGTAGTACATTCAATCTACAAAACTGGTGAAATGGTTAAGAGGGTCCGGTTAAGCATCTATTTCCATATTCTATTTCCAAGTAATTCACTAAAACAGACAGAACAATCCAGCAGAAGAAGCAGAGGACTCCACTGAGATAGTAACACCACTATTCTTGGCTTCAGGGCTAATTTCAAAAGAGACACTGGGAAAGGCATAACCTTAAAACACTTTGCTCAAATGAGGAAGACAAACATGAAAAAAATCAAAAGGAGACAAAGTGTCCTGGGAACTCAAATAAGCTTATGAAACAATCACAGTAGTCATTCGTGTATGCGTCATGTATGTGTTCTTGTTTAATGTATTCTATAATGTAAATAAAGGAGAAAGAGAATGGGCACAACAAAAGACATCTTATATAACAATTTATTGTAAATATTACATTAAGAAATTATACCAAATATTGAATTTAACTCAAAATTGTCCATGTTAATTTATATGTTTATACCCAAATGTAGCATTTACAGTAAGTCATCTATAAACCCTATCTTTGTTTTTAGCTACAGTTGCACGTGTTTAAAAGAAGAAGTGGCTGGCTTTGGGTTCCATAAAGCCTTCTGAAAATATATATCAATCTAACTATACATTCATAAAACATTTGCACATTTTGATTGGTTAGGAAAATAATGTATACTTTGAAGTACAGCGCTACAGAATCTGCTGGCACTAAATAAATACATTGTATGAATGCCTTACAATGACAATAGGTGGTAATATCTTCATCCTTTATATAGACATTTTGCAGCTTCTGGTAGATAAATCTAAATATATGGGGAAAAAATAAACAACAATAATAGTACAATATGTAAACATCAAAAGAAAAAATAATAGGGTATCAGATCCACTCACAAACAAGCTGGATAAAGTAGGCTCGTCAAGGATTCAATAGGATTTAATGGCTTCTAAAATCTATAAAAACAAGGTTGTTTTGTCTTCACATTCACATTATTTTCTTCCTTTATTCCTGGTTTCACGTGGTGTTATGGCTTATTCCAATAGCCATTATACTAGCACTAGAGAACAAAGATTCCAAAAAAATAATATACTAGTATTTACCTCAAATAATGAGGACACATACTCATCTGCCAAATTTTTCAATCATTTAGAAAGATTGGCTGAAAAAGAAATTAAAAAGTGGTGGGAAATAACTTTTTTAGACTATTATATTAAAAATAATTTAATTCCTAGTTTAAGAATTCAGAAATATCCAGCGTTTGGTCAGGATAATGAAGAATTTATGGCTAAGTGGAATAATATATTGGAAAAATGTTCAGTGGCTCTGATGAAGATCCTAATTGAAATACAACAACAGCATCTAAATGAAATTGAGATTAATATTAGACATACAGAAGAAGAAATACAAAAGAAATTTGATTCGTCCGACATAGAGAAGAAAAATTAAATCCTCAAAGAAAAAATTTCAAAAATAGAGGAATCTATTATAGAGAATAAAGAGAAAAAGCTAAAGAGAGACAAAGAAGATTATAAAAGGGCAACACATAAAATACCCCTAAAAAACAAGACACTTCTATATATATAAAGAGAGAACACATTTGGGAACACAACTAAATAGGAAAACACATGTAAACAATAGGACCTCTTTAAATAGTTATGAGAGAGGTTACAAACACCACCAATCTAGAGAAAAAAGACATCCCTATCATTCTGATAGACAGCACAGTGAGGTTTCACAACCCCCGATGAAATTTAATAAGGCAAGGATAGACAGTCAATTTGGAGGTAACAAACAGGGAGCGAACCCGAAGGAAGGGACCAATAGACACACCACCCTATATCCCTATGTTGGAAACCAAGAACAGGTTTTCCACGTTTCTCCATTCGCCCCTAAAGAGACGCAAAACAACATGAGGGCTAGAGGACATCGAGTACAGGGACACAGATTAAAAGTAACAACTAAAACACCCACCAAAGACATCATAAAAATTTCCCAAACCCCCTAGATCCAACAGAAATTTCATTATTGGCAAAAGGTTTAAAATTTGCACCTAATAAGGGCCCTAATGGTTTTAATCTCTTTATTGACACTCAAAAATTTCTTAGAAAACTTACCTTCAAGCGTTTCTTTTTGAAAAAAGAATCAACGCATGTTGAAAATAAAGACAAGATTACACCAGACCCTTATATCCACACGTCATTTAGGTCCAAATCTAAATTTTTCCCAGAACAGGAAAAAAGTGAATATATACAAGTTTTTTCAGATATGCTGCTTCAAAAATTGAATCAAGTAAAAAATGAAAATTCAATATATCCAAAAAGGAACAAGAGTCTCTAAAGAAGCGGAAAGATAAAAAACAAATAGTAGTAAAACCCGCTGATAAAGGTGGAGCAATAGTTATTATGGATAGGACATACTATATAAAAGAAGCTAATCGCATTTTGGGAGATGAGGTCACCTATCAAAAATTGCCGGGGAATCCAACAAAATCTTTTCAAACAGAAATTATGAGATTACTACAAGAAAGTAAAGATAATAAGGTTCTAAATGTACATGAATACAACTTTTTGAAAACAGATTCGCCTAAGGTTGCAATCTTCTATTTTTTACCGAAAATCCACAAAAGCATCACTTCACCTCCTGGTAGACCCATTATCAGTGGGATTAATTCCCTTACTAGTAACACCTCTCAGTATGTAGACTCTTTTTTACAAAGGTATGTACGCCTTATTCCATCGTATATTCAAGATACAAAACATATACTTAATATTTTACAAAATATAAAACGGCAGCTGGGCTATCTGTGGGCGACTATAGACGTGTCTTCTCTCTACACCGTTATTCCTCATAATTTAGGAATAGAGGCCATAAGGAAGGTTCTGCAAAGGGACGTTGAGATGGATTTTTTGCAAAGCCAATTTACTTTGAATTGTATAGACTTCATCCTTAAACACAATTTCTTTTGGTTTGAACACACATTTTACTTACAACTCTGTGGCACCACCATGGGGACCAAATTTGCACCAAGCTATGCTAATTTATATGTGGCCGACTGGGAAGCCGATTCTATCTGGTCCCATAATCCGTTTGGTGCAAATTTGGTCCTCTGGCGTCGCTACATTGACGACGTATTAATTATTTGGAAGGGCTCGATAAGCGAACTAAATTAGTTTTTAAAGTATGTTAATGAAAATCAACACAATTTACAATTTACATCCTGTATCAACCAAAAGGAGATACATTTTTTGGCTCTCACACTCTATACACAGGGTGATAAAATACAGTCCAAAACATACTTTAAATCCACCGATGGGAATAGCTACATTGAATTTTCAAGTTGCCATCATCCCCAGTGGTTACAAAACATACCAAAGGGGCAATTAGCCCGTATACGTAGAAATTGCACAGAAGATGTTGATTTTTTCACTCAAAGCCAATCACTAATCGAGTTTAAAGAGAGGAAGTTTCCTGACGAGCTATTACAGAGTAGCTTCAAAGCCATAAAAGAAAAGAAAAGGGATTTTTTCTTGAAAGATAAAAAACATAAATCAGATAAGACATTCGATTTCGCATTTTTAACGAAATATAACGACAAGGCTTTTGACATTAAAAAGGCGATCGCCAAGTGCTGGCCTATTCTAAAACAAGATAGTATTTTGAAAGACTATCTTCCAGAAAAAACAAAAGATCATCTATCATCTATATAAACCATCTATAAGAAATCAGAACATTTTAAATCAATTTTGGCCCCAAGTGTCTTACCTGAGATAAAAGAAATTAAAGACAATGATAAATCTTTATTCAAGAAAAGTCCAGGTTTCTTTAGATGTGGAAAATGTAAACTCTGCACATTGTGCTATCGACAAAATAAAAAAAATCATCAAGTTTACATGTACAAACACTAAAAAAGAATACACAATTAAGCACTTTATACATTATAAGTCTAAAAACCTCATATATCTAGTTTCCAAAAATATATGGTTTGATGGGGTAAATTGAAGTAGCTGGCTTCAAAGATGTTCCAAAGGGGAGATAGAGGCAGAATGACCAAATGACCACCTGAATTACGCATGCCCCAAAAGTAGCCTTTTACCAGCCAAATAATCTGACAAACCTTTGACAGTGACATATACCAGGACCATTATATTTAGAACTCAATTGCAATTCGTGTGAAAAAACAATAAAAAAAAATTACTATTACAAAGTTTGACAAAGTGTGGTTGTATAATTAGTGCATGGAAAGGGTTAAAATACCAGCATTTAAAATACCCTGGGGTGTCTATTTTTCAAAAATATATGGTTTGATGGGGATAAATTGAATTGACCGTCTCCAAAGATGTTCCAAAAAGGAGATGGAGGCAGAATGACCAGATTTGGAAAAAAAAATAAAAAAAAAAGATTTGGAAATCCTAAAACGCTACTTGTACTTATTGCCCAGTAACTTACAAAAAACAGCAAAAAAAAACATAAAAATATTGGGTATTTCTAAACTCAGGACAAATGTAGAATCTAATTAGCTATTTTTTTTTACTTCCTTTTGTAGGTGAGTAAAAGATGTTTCAAAGAAAAGTCATAAGAGGTGTTTTTTTTTTTCAAATGATCACCATGTTTTATTATTTTTTTATAGTAAATAAGATGATATGATAAAAATAATGGTATCTGAAGAAATCCCATCTTGTCCTGAAAAAACAATATATAACATATGTGGGTACACTAAATGGATGAGGAGAAAATTACAGCTGCACACAAGCACTACAAAAATGTTAAAACAGCCTCGGTCCCAAAGGGTAGAAACAGCCCGGTCCTTAAGGGGTTAAAAAAGCATCTAACTTTTAGGGTGCGGCCTATAATCGAGCCAATACGGTATATAGCATATGTACTACTATAACATTAATGTGTATTATCATTTCAATAAAGGGGGATCAGTAGTAGTACATTCAATCTACAAAACTGGTAAAATGGTTAAGAGGGTCCGGTTAAGCATCTATTTCCATATTCTATTTCCAAGTAATTCACTAAAACAGACAGAACAATCCAGCAGAAGAAGCAGAGGACTCCACTGAGATAGTAACACCACTATTCTTGGCTTCAGGGCTAATTTCAAAAGAGACACTGGGAAAGGCATAACCTTAAAACACTTTGCTCAAATGAGGAAGACAAACATGAAAAAAATCAAAAGGAGACAAAGTGTCCTGGGAACTCACATAAGCTTATGAAACAATCACAGTAGTCATTCGTGTATGCGTCATGTATGTGTTCTTGTTTGATGTATTCTACAATGTAAATAAAGGAGAAAGAGAATGGGCACAACAAAAGACATCTTATATAACAATTTATTGTAAATATTACATTAAGAAATTATACCAAATATTGAATTTAACTCAAAATTGTCCATGTTAATTTATATGTTTATACCCAAATGTAGCATTTACAGTAAGTCATCTATAAACCCTATCTTTGTTTTTAGCTACAAAAAAAAGTGGCTGGCTTTGGGTTCCATAAAGCCTTCTGAAAATATATATCAATCTAACTATACATTCATAAAACATTTGCACATTTTGATTGGTTAGGAAAATAATGTATACTTTGATGTACAGCGCTACAGAATCTGCTGGCACTAAATAAATACATTGTACGAATGCCTTACAATGACAATAGGTGGTAATATCTTCATCCTTTACATAGACATTTTGCTGCTTCTGGTAGATAAATCTAAAGTATAATTAAAATGTGTGTTAACAATTCTCTAATGCAAGAATCTATTTTTTTCTACAGGAGCTGATGTGAAATTGTGGAAAATCATGCAGTTTTCATGGCAACTAACATGGAAACAAAATCATACCAACTCTAGTCTTTAGCATAGCTGGGCTGTAGGCAAGACTGACACAGCCTTGATACATTCCAGTAAATATAACAATTTTATTTGGCGTGCTTCGTTCTCCATGATTGAGGGGGGGGCTTTCTGCTATAGATCCTTGCTCACCACTACTGCCTCCCCTGTTGCACCACCTACAACAGGACTACAGTGCCCTCACTTTACCAGTCTTGTGTGTTATTGTTGAGGGACAAGCTGTCCAAGGCAGCTTGACAAACCATCGACTTCTCCTCTGAACAGCATGCCTTTCTTTCACTGATGGCATATTGGTGGCTGCCCAAATATTTGGAGGAGAGTATCACTGTAGCTGATGTAGGCACACCGGGTAACAGGAGGGGCAGAACCAGGACAAAACAAGGCAGCAGAGTTATATTAAGGGTATGGATGAGCAGCACACATGAGCTCACATTTTGACCGCTCTTAGGAAGATGCTGGTGCAGTGGATTAGACCACAGGGAGGAAAAATAGTAGAAATGGGAATAGTGGAGACTGACAGGGCAGCAAACATTATTAAAGCTGTTAGAGATGGGGACTTTGTGAGTTTGCATTGTGCAGCACATATACTGTACTTGGTGGCAAGGGCAGCTATTCCAACTGACATACAGTGTACGCTGTCAAAACTGAATAGTGGGGTAAGATTGCTGGGCACTTTCACAGCAGGGTGAAGGTAAGTCAGCAGCTGAAGAAGGATCAGCAAAAGGCAGGCTTATTCCATCATTGTGTACGTCACATCGTAGTCACCCTGGACATGATGGAATAGATCCTAGAGCAACGGTGAGCTTTTCACTCCATGTCCTCTGAGCAGAACATTGGGATATCCAGCCCATTCAGCAGAGAGGAATGGGCATTAATGGGCAGGTGGTGACTTTCCTGAAGCCATTCAGGGATGTCACCGGGAATTTAACCCAGAGCACTGTTACTTTGGGCCAGGTTGTCCCCTTTCTTACCTACCTTAAACAAAACATGAATACATTCCTTGAATAAAACTAGGTCTTTCCGGGTGACAGGTTACATGTAAAGTTTAGGAAGCTGTGTGAATGTCGGCAAGAAATCTGACGACACCAGTTCAATGAGTTGAGTAAGCAAGAGCTTCTTTATTCAAGTGCGCACAGGGGAGAGTCCAGTTCGCAGACTTCTCTCTCCTCTCCTTAATTTTCTAACAATATATAGGCAAAGAAGCGCAAACAGTTATTAGCATATTGTCTAGCCATCTGTTGGTATATTTACTTTGATTTGCTGACACACACGGTTTAAAAAGGTGAAGAAAAAATATCCCCCCCCAGGCATGTGAAATCTTTACTTACAGAAGGTCAAGAAAGGGACAACTTGTCCTTTGTCGTGGCGGACTCTGATTCTTTTGCAACAAGGCACTTAGAGCAAAGAAAACACACGAAAACATACCATATGTACACATTCTTCCGAGACACAAACAAGACATAAGTAAACTAAGAAATGAGGTAGACAGGTGATTGTAGTGTTATCTTATCTGCTATCAGCAGAATAAGCAATGAGGTAAAGATCATTGTGCTGACATCCAGAATCAGCAAAATTCAACTTCCACAGTCCCCCCTTTTTATTCTTACGGACTCACTGTAAGAATCAATTTCTTCAGAGTCCAGTGGAGTTATAAGTTGGCCAATTCCGTGAGACTTGCTCCTTATATTGATCTTCCAACATGTCACTGTACAAGGTCTCTAGGGGAAACTCATCAAGTGGGAAGTCATCATCATATTTCTCCTCCTGTATCTGTGGCATTGCTCTTGTTGGTCCGAGACACTTTTGAATTAGTGTTTTGCAACAAACAACAATTACAAAGATACACACAAAAGCCACAAGCAACAAAAACATACCAGACATCAGCTTTGCTCCAAGTGAATCAAATAGTCCGCCCAGACCAAAAGGGTCCCAAGTAGTCTCCCTAGATCTAAGTCTTTCCTGAAGTTCGCTCACCTTTTCCATATCATGTTCTATGGATACACTATTGTCTACAATGTAAATATTACCCTGTAAAAGGTATTCCTCTGCAGGGCTCTGCTGAGTATGCGGAATATATCCACAAACACAACAAGGCTCCGAGACAATAGAAGCATTATACACCTTTCTCAACATTTCTACAAAAGGTATTATCTTTTTCCCAAGGAGAAGCATGCAGATCACGTTTAATTCGTGAATGTATCTTATTCTCTGCTATATTTTTAGTAGGTTCTGATCTGAACACCTGAAAAGGACTGCAAGGAAAAAAGAAAAAAATAGCAAATACATTTAGTATAAAACAAGTAACGATAATATACTCAAAACTTCGTATCTTCACGAGGGGCTCTTGCCAATCTCGTTTTATGTTGGTTAACCAGCTGGGATTATTGTGCCCGATGGAATGGTTAATTTAGGAGCGTGGATTGGGTTTTGGCACCAATTTAAGATGAATGCAATGAATCCATGGTGTAATTTCAGCTACCTTTACTTGGTATGGACCTTTCCATCTGAGCTGAAGAGTCTTTTCCCGTTGGAACTGCTTTACCAGGACGTAATCACCTGGTTGGATGTGATGAATTGGTTTTTCGTCCTCGGTGTTCGTGCGCACAGCAGCAACCTGGGATTTAAATTGCTCAAGAGATTTTATTAGTTTTTTACAATACATTTCTATTGTGTCATCAGTTAGAGCATGATCATGTCTTAGTAACTCTAGAGTATTAACAGCTATCATGGGTCGACCCATTATGAGTTCATGAGGAGAACATTTAATAGCTGAGTGTCGGGCATTTCTTATTGACATTAAGGCTATAGGTAATGCATCTGGCCATTTTAAACCTGTCTCGGCACATATCTTGCTAATCTTATTCTTTAAGGTGCCGTTAGCGCGTTCTACTTTTCCTGCGCTTTGTGGATGGTAGGGACAATGTAAATGGTACACAATTCCTAGCCTATGTGCTATCCCCTGCACTATCTCAGCAGTAAAATGAGTTCCTTGATCAGAGTAGATATGCTGAGGAATTCCATACCTAGGAATGAACTCTTGTAACAACTTTTTAGCAACTGTTAGAGCGTCTGCATGTTGGCAAGGATATGCTTCTATCCAGCGGGAATATGTACACACCACCACTAGTACATATTGATAATGTAAAGATCTAGGCATTTCAATGAAATCAATTTGCAAATTTTTGAAGGGTCCTCGAGGACAGGGAGTCTTTCCAGTCCCATCAGTCGTCACCCTTTTCCCCACATTATATTGCTGACAAATTACACATTGTTTACAAAAATCTTGGACTATCTCACGTAATCTTGGGTACCACCAATCTTTTCTTAAGTGGTCCACCATTGCTTGGGTAGAGTTATGTGAAACTCCATGAGTGATCCTTAACATATAAGGTAATAGATCAGGTGGTAGGGCAAAGTTCCCATTTGGGCCTTCCCAGATTTTGCCTACTTGTTTGGCTCCCTTTTTTATCCAATCATCAACAATTTCCTTGGTTATTTGATCATAGAATTTTTCTAGTGCCAATGGAATATCTATTAGGTCGTCGGTCTGTCTCAGAGGATATGATCCCATTTCCTCTATAGGTCGCAGTGCAGCTTCTTTAGCTACTTTGTCTGCTAACCTGTTTCCTTCTGATTCCTTGTCATTTCCTTTAGTGTGTGCTGAAACCTTAACCACTGCTATTTCAGTTGGTAGCAACAATGTATTCAATAGGGCCTGTACATACTTGTGGTTTAGAATAGGAGACCTTGAAGAGGTTAAATAACCTCTGTATTTCCAGATTGCTCCAAAATCATGAACAACACCAAAAGCATATCGTGAGTCAGTGTAGATATTAACAGAACCACCAGCAGCCAAAATACATGCTCTAGTTAAAGCAACTAATTCAGCCACCTGTGCTGAACAGTGAGGTGGGAGAGCATTAGCTTCCACTTTTCCTTCTGATGTAACTACAGCATACCCAGTACAACGCCTGCCGTCAATATCCATAAATGAGGAACCATCTATAAAGTATTCAATATCAGGGTCAGTCAAAGGTCGCTCATACAATCGGTCGCGAGTAGTTTGTAATTGTTCTGTCAAAATCACACAATCATGAGGAGGTCCCTCCTCTGGATCTGGCAAAAGAGTGGCAGGGTTTAACACTGTGCACCGGTGGACGGTGGCATTGGGTGTACCCTGCAAAACAATCTCATATTTAGTCAGCCTACTATTAGTAAATTGTGTCGATCGACAGGTTAACAATGCACTCACTGCATGAGGAACCATCACTTTCAGTTCTTGTCCCTGAACTATGGCCTGTGCTGATTCCAGTAAGGCAGCAGCCGCCGCCACAGCCTGCAAACAAGGGGTTAATCCAGCTGCCACAGAATCAAGTGGAGTGCTGTAGTAGGCAAGGGGTCTCTGTCTCTCTCGGCAAATTGTTACCAGTTTGTCTAGCAGATCTGCAATTTCTAGCCAAATGCCCTGGCTTGTTACAATTAAAACAAATAACATTCTTTCTAATTTCCTTTCTCGAGGAAGATTGTCCGTTATCTCCCACTACATCAGACAGAGAGTTCTGTGAATAGAACTGTCTCTGACTTTCCATCAACATTCTCTGTTCTTTCTCTCTAACTTTCTCTTGACATTCCTTATTCACTTCCATTTGCTTTTCAAAATGTTTAGCAGCTGCTATCATTTCAGAAAGCGGCTTCTCTTCCCATCCTAAAACATTATTAGTGACACCCTTATGGAAGTCTGGTAACAACCCTTTTACAAAACAAGATACAATCAACTGTCTTGCATTCACCTCTGGATCTCTCACACCACTGTGTCCTATTACAAATTTTTGCTACTCTGTCAGCGAATTCACTTACTGATTCATTCTTTCCTGGCATTGTAGAGTTAATCTTTCCCCAGTCAGGTCGCTGTAGCCATGCAGTCTCACAAGCTTGTATTATACAATCTATTGTCTGCTGTCTCTCAGTACTCTATCTCTTAGTAAACAGTTCATTTGCTCAAGGTGTTACATCAGGAATTCTGTTATAAGCTTCAATTAACTGTTTTCTCTCTGCGTCAGTCATAACCAAATCAAACAATTGCATAAAATCCTTTTTCACTGGATCATAAGGAATAGACACACTATGTAATTCTTTACAAAACTGACCAACAATTTCAGGTCTGGGGAATCGATCTTTCAACAGCAATAATTCCCTTGGTGTCCATGGATGATGGACCGATAGCCCCCCCAGTCTCTCTCATGGGCATAGCATGCACAAATGTTTTTTCCTCAGCATCAGAATCTGAATGAGGATCTAAATTGGGCTTTCTGGATCTGGTTCTACTTGATGGTCCTGTGGGCTGAATGTCGGACCTTGATATTCTAGGAGGATCAGGTTGCCTTTCTTGGTCTAGGGGTGAAATAGGAGCTGGTGGTACAAATGGGACAAGCTCCAAAGTAAGTGGCAACTCTGCTTCTGGACCTGCAGGGTGTTGATTAGAACCAGGCATATTAGGGTCTGCTGGTTGAGGTCCATTATATGGGGGTGGGTCAAATAATTATTGAGTCCATAGATCAGATGGATCTAAGGATGGATATAGCGAATTATGGACCTTAGGTGGTCCTGGGGTTACAGACACCTCCTGTGATTTCTTAGAAGTCTCAACAGGTTGAGGTGTTTGAGAACCCTTAAAGTTACCTGCCGGACGGCAAGGATATTGGGAATTGGTAGAACAGGTGGTGTCTAGTAACTTCTGCTGTTTCTGTCTTTTAACATTGTCCCACCCTTCTTGATACCATTTCAAGAAAATCATTCTCTCATTCCTTTTCACATCACACATATTCAAACATTCTTTCAAATTATCTAGTATTTCTACATTCAAACTACCGCCAGCTGGCCAAACATAACGGCTTTCATTATCCTCTTCAGATATTTGCTACCAATGAGACATATATTTTCCTGCCTCCTTTCCATGTTTCCTTATCATATATTCTAAGGGCGTCCCCTTAGGCACATTTTTTGACAACAAACTCCCCATATCCTCCGCTACAATAATCCGTGACTATGTACTTCAAAATATTTACACTAGTTCTCACCACTAGGTACTTTACAATAGCCCGTGATTATGTACTCAAATAGCTACACTAGTCTCTCACAACTAGGTACTTTACAATGGTCCCTGACCATGTAGTAAACAATAATTACACTAGTCTCTCACAACTAGGTACTTTACAATGGTCCCTGACCATGTAGAAAACAATAATTACACTAGTCTCTCACAACTAGGTACTTTACAATGGTCCCTGACCATGTAGAAAACAATAATTACACTAGTCTCTCACAACTAGGTACTTTACAATGGTCCCTGACCATGTAGAAAACAATAATTACACTAGTCTCTCACAACTAGGTACTTTACAATGGTCCCTGACCATGTAGAAAACAATAATTACACTAGTCTCTCACAACTAGGTACTTTACAATGGTCCCTGACCATGTAGTAAACAATAATTACACTAGTCTCTCACAACTAGGTACTTTACAATGGTCCCTGACCATGTAGAAAACAATAGTTACAATTAAACAATTCAAGATCTTATAGGTCTTACTTACTCAACTCTGGATCCCGTCACCCGGATGGAATACCGAGGACGACCTTACCCTCATCCACCCAATAATTAAACTATAGGCATTTCAAAAGGTGCCTTACCTCTTTTTGATGGCCAAGGATTAGGTGGATCAAGGTTTAGTCCGCTCCTTTAGTCCGAGACTGTTGGGATCCCGGACGAGCCCCCAAGTGTGAATGTTGGCAAGAAATCTGACGACACCAGTTCAATGAGTTGAGTAAGCAAGAGCTTCTTTATTCAAGTGCGCACAGGGGAGAGTCCAGTTCGCAGACTTCTCTCCCCCTCCTTAATTTTCTAACAATATATAGGCAAAGAAGCGCAAACAGTTATTAGCATATTGTCTAGCCATCTGTTGGTATATTTACTTTGATTTGCTGACACACACGGTTTAAAAAGGTGAAGAAAAAATAGCCCCCCCCAGGCATGTGAAATCTTTACTTACAGAAGGTCAAGAAAGGGACAACTTGTCCTTTGTCGTGGCGGACTCTGATTCTTTTGCAACAAGGCACTTAGAGCAAAGAAAACACACGAAAACATACCATATGTACACATTCTTCCGAGACACAAACAAGACATAAGTAAACTAAGAAATGAGGTAGACAGGTGATTGTAGTGTTATCTTATCTGCTATCAGCAGAATAAGCAATGAGGTAAAGATCATTGTGCTGACATCCAGAATCAGCAAAATTCAACTTCCACAGCTGATAAGCTGGCTGATAGAGGAGCTGACAATTCACATGCAAGCCATAAAGGACATTCCAAAGTATATGCCAAAACCTGAAGGGACATGTTTGTCCATGGCATCATTATTTCCTGCCTTGACTATTGTAATCCTGCCTTATCTGGTCTCCCTTGTCTATCTTGCCCCTCTACAATCCACCATGAATGCTGCTACCAGTCTTATTTTCCTCTCCATCCCTTTACTTACACCTCTTGCCTCTGTCTCTTCGGTTGTTGCCTGTGGAGTATTGTGAGTATTTTCACCAGAGTGTCAACACTTCTTTTCTTCAAGAACTTTATTATTTTTCCATGTACTACAAGCCACATTATCAAATAAGGAGGCGTATATTTAAGCATGAAATATGAAATGTTTAGGAATTCTTGAAAAAAACATGTAAATGAGAAACCTACTGGTTTCTACCACTTGACGTTCAGGGACAGAACATTACTGGATACTGTGATGGAGTTCTTCTAACCCACCCAAAGATGAGTAGGGAAAATTTGAATGTCTCAAAATCAGATATGCTACATAGTTATATAGGCTGAAAAAAGACATGCGTCCATCAAGTTCAGCCTTTCCTATATCTGTTAATTTGTTGCTGTTGATCCAACAGCAACAAATTAACAGATATAGGAAAGGCTGAACTTGATGGATGCATGTCTTTTTTCAGCCTATATAACGATGTAACTATTGCTTATGTGAGGAATGTGGAAGTAGGTGTAAGATTATTATTTTTTATAAAAATATTGATAGTGGGAACATGTTAAACACAGGGCCGGCCGAAGACTTAACGCCGCCTGGGGCGAAGTTTAAAACGCTGCCCCCCCCCCCGCCGACGCCGGGGGGGGGCATTTTAAACTTCGCCGACGCCATAATCTACGACCCCCCCCGGTACTTACCTTTAAACAGTCCTGCGGCGAGTCTCCCTGCTCTGCCACGGTGCCGGCTTGTAATGCTGAGCGCCGGAAATTAACGTCACTTCCGGCGTTCTGCATTACAAGCAGGCACCGGGACCGAAGAGGGAGACTCGCCGCAGAGGAGAGAGAGAGAGGGGCGCCGAGCGGGTAAGCGAAAACCACTCGGTGCCCCTCTCTCTCTCCTCCGCTTCAAAAAAAAACAAAAAAAAAAAGCGCTTGGGGCGGCAAAGTGCCGCCCCTTCTAAAGTGCCGCCTGGGGCAATTGCCCCAGTCTGCCCCATTATAGGGCCGGCCCTGGTTAAACAGAATAAAAAGTTAAGTGGGGTTCAGGGAGCACTGAGTCATAGGCTGTGGTGTTGATGTCTATGTCTAATGTTGTTAAAAAACTATTACTATGCTTCAAACAGATCTCTGATTTGTGCATAAAAATAGGTTCTTTTTGTCTTCATTGTGAAAAATTAAAGTTGAAACAATTAAAAATGTTTACATTGTACAAAATCAACAAATTTAAAAGTGTATCATTGTCAAAGCTGCCAACAGAGTGTATGTGTGGTTTGGACAAAAGTCAAAAATGTTTGCCTCCATAAGCTGCATTTGATGATGTAACAGTGTCTTCACAATATAAATCGTATGTCTAGGAAAGCTAGTTTTGCAGATCTCCACCTAACAGGTCGAGTTGCAGACTTTGATAACTACAGGCATAATGAAATTTACACCCGCCATTTTGCTGTTAGGGCTTAGTCTCTGCAGTGCATATGTTCCAGGTAAGCTTAAACCAACATACTGGTCAAAATAGGCGATATATTGTATACATTAATAATTTTGATCAGTATTATAAATTATATACAATTAATAAACTTTACTCTGTAGCAGATGCAGACTTTCAGCCAGATGTATCACGCCTTAAGAAAGCATTGCAGGTGAAGTATCAATCTCAATAACTTCTTCATTGTAGAAGACAATAAAGGTTTTTGGGGTGTTGGGGGAATTTGCTTTACACACAGAAAATCATATTAGATAATTATACATTTCCTACTTCTCTACAACTTGGTAGGTAGCAAACATGAAAAAATAATGGGAAGTGGAGCTTACTTAATAGGACTTGGTAGTGTCTCTCTGGAGTCATACAAGTCAAAATAATAATTTTATCAGTTTCATCCAAAACTCTTTATCTAGTCAATATATACAATTATATACATATACACGAGCAACATGGGCAATTATGTTGAATGTTCCTTTACAATGTGCTTGCTTTTTTTATATAATCATAGACTTCTAAATCAGTGGACCTTTTATTTCCTCTACAGACCGTGCCAGAACTCCTCCAAAGTCTGACAAAACTCCTTTGCAAGTATGAACATGCAAAGGTTAGTTTCTTGATTTTATCTGTTTTACAATGACTAACAAAATGGTAAATCTATGAGCGCCTAAACTTTAATATGTAATGGTTGGTTAACTGGGTTATTTATAACATTAAACAAAACATTATCGTGTTATTAGAATGTGTGATGTGTTAACATTCATTGACAACTAGCCTCTCATATTCAAATCTATTATTTGTACAACCCTGTGGAATATGATGGCGCTATATAAAACAAAATATAATAATAATAATGATAATAATTTCAAAACCCACTTGCATCGTTTTACAAACAACCATAATGCAGCTTCCAGATATTATGAATACATAAAAAAATGTATCTGGGTTATTTCAGAAATCCCAAAATGTTCTGCTATCACTGTATCAAAACTATAACAGAAAATGCAATATATAGTATTTTTTTAATCAAGCTGATTATTGCCTTGGCTTTACAGGACACAAACAATGACAAACTATCCCAAGAAGTATATGATGACCTCAAAGTTCTTTTGGTAAGATAAAAACAACCTTAATAAACTTCTGATCTTATTTAACATCATGCCTCTTCATTACAAGTTACACTAAAAGCTGCTCATAGATTGTATATTTTAATTTATATATTAGACTTGCGCATTCGAATTTGTAAAATTTTTTATTTTAACAAAATTTGCCAATTTCATCAATTTGAAATTGAGGAGGGACCCTCACGAAAAAATTTAAAACTAAGCAGGCAGTCATGAATTCCCATTAGCATTTCGTTGTTTGTTCCACTCACTTTAACTCCTGCTCTCTTACACTCTTTCTCAAGCCCTTTCACACTCTCATTCATACTCTCTCATGCTCCCTCTCATTGTCTTTCTCTACCAGTTGGCATACATTCTCCTATTCAAATTGGAAATTCAATAAAAAAGCTATTTATTGTACATTGTGTTAATTAATTGAACAGTTTAACTTAAAACATTTTTATATTGATGTTTACTTAACTTTACAGGAAAAGGCTGGATGTACTATTGATGATCTCATAGATATAAATGCGGTAAGAATTTTATTTTTAATGTTTTAATTTATATCCTCAATTAAAACATATGAAATAATATGACTATACAGCAAATTATACTTATTATATTCCTGGTCTGGGTAGTCAAAGAGAATAATTGGGTAATGGGCAAACCTTCCCTAGCACCATCCTTTGTGGCTTGGAGATGTCCCTGCTAGTGATTTCTGCCGAGCGCCCCTCAGCATTAGTATGCAGACAACCCCTTCAATGGGAAGAGCAAAACATGCCAACAGACTTTTGTAAGCACTAATAGCACAGGAAAATTTTAAACCATATACACATGTGATATGTTATGATGAATATCCTTTCTGCTGATCAAGAGATGATAGTGTGAGCAGCAAACTGTAGTACGCTGTATACATAAATGTGAACGGGTGGGAGAGGAAAAGTTTGCAGGGAAGTTGTCGTATCCCTCCTCTTTACATAAGAATGGATCAGAAGGAAAAACAGTGCAACAAAAGGCACAGAAAATATTTGTTGCAGTTCTCATTGCTAGTCATTATGGTGGGCCATTTGCACAGATGTTGCTTGGTTTAACACTAAACCTAGTCACTACGGCAGTAACGTATTCTGGCCTAGGCCAACTAGACCCCTGGTGCAAAATTGAAGGACAGAATGCCCTCTTGGGTAATCTGGCTCCCCAGTGTAAGGCTGCTCAATGGGGCAGTTACAAGGAAGACCCATGGTCTCGCAAACCAGCCCTTTCACAGGATGGCAGCCCTGAAGGGGGCAGCCGGGGGCACTGCCACAAGTAAAATACACTACTGTAGTATGTACGTTTGTCTTAGTTAAAGAGCACCTTTGGATTTAGTGAATAGACTCCATAGTCTGTTATATATATATACGCCAAATATGGGAATTACATTTTGATTTGTATAATTATTTGTTCAGCAATACTTCATCTGGATCGTTATGTAATTTGAATTCCATTTAACTAAATCTAGGAGTCACTTACTGAACATCTTGGGGAAGTTCTAGAACATCTTATTGATGACATATTAAAACCACTTTTGGTAAGTTGATTTCCTATTTTTTCATAAAAATAAAATATTTGTAGCATAAACACTTATTATATACTGAATATGCAGCATATTGTGTGATTTTAAAGAAAGGCATCACACACATTTTAGATCTACATACTACACATATTAGTAAGAAAAAATGTATTAAAACTGCAAATTAAAAGCAATCCTTAAAGATTATGTACAGCAGAGGCTTTTGGTTTTTTTTTGCCACAGGTATGTTTTTATGAAATAGGTTTCTTAATCAAATGTTTCACTGATTACAAACTGAAAAAAATGTGTCAAAATTATCAAAATTAAGTTTGTCTAATGCCAATAAACATCTGTTCATTTCTCCATAGGCAGATTTAGGAGTTACAGAAAAACTTTTTCAAGCTGTATGCGCTTTGGTACGTAATTGTTTATTTTGCTGTGAAATATATAAATATATAACATTAATATAAAAAAAAACAAGAACTTGTTTAAAATACTTAAAGTAGGTACATCTGTCATTTGGTCTTGAGTCTCATATTTGATTTATGTTGTTTTTCTCTGGGATTTATTATTTATTTAATATGTGAATAAATGCATTTTGTTTAGTTTATGCACATGGGCTTTTCAATATTTTTACTTATTACACTAGCACAGGACTCGACAAATCCCAGGCGCCAGGTCGCCATGGCGATAGAGAATTTTGTCCTGGTGCCTAGGTGTTTGTCAGCCTGTTACATTCACAAACAATTGCTGCAGGAGTCTGGGCAGACAGCACAGCCACTCCGAGCCCGCCCCCAAGCCTGTGATCACTCCCACGGAGTGATCCTGTAAGCTGAAAACGCGGTTGCAGGAAAACCAGCAATCGCGTTTTCAGCTGCCACAGGCAGCTTCAGGGAAGGGGGTGATGTGTTGATTGGGTGTGGGGACCTGACACAACATCCCCCTGCTGCCTGATCGCTCCATGAGAGCGACAGTGCAGCGTTAACCCCTTCGATGCCGCAATTGCGTCATTTAGGGGTTAATTACCGTTTTGTACGGGGCTCTGCTGCTGTACGGGGCAACAGCAAAAACGAGCCCCCACAAGCCCTTTGATGACTCCTGTAGGCATGGAAGCCTACAGCAGTCATCAAAGAGACTCCCCCTGCAATGGCTGGTCTATAGACCAGCAATTGCGTCCCAGCTTCCAGAGGCAGCTTCAGGGACAGGGGAGAGGGTTCGTAGGTCTCCACATGAGTGTGGAGACCAGCCCCAACACCCCCCTGCTGCCTGATCGCTCCCTGAGAGTGCAGCGTTAACCCCTTCAATGCCACAATTGTGTATGACACATTCGTGGCATTGCCGGGTTAACATTTGTCCCCACAAGCTTGTGGGGACTAAATATCATGCAATGCTGTGCTCCAAAGGAACATCAGCATTGAAAGAGTAAAAACAACCCCAAAAAATAATAATATTTTTTCTTTAACCCCTTAACGACAATCCACGTACATGTACGGGGTTGCCGTGCAACGGGTTAACGACAATGCCCGTACATGTACGGGCTGCCCTTAAATAGCTGCATCGCCGCGATCGCTGCGTTTTCGCCGCGATCGGCGGCTTTGCAGCATCCATGGAAGCCTCCCAAGTGAGGCTGACCGTGGATCCGGGGAGGGCAGCCCTTGGCAGCCCTCCCCGGAAGAAAAATGGCCGCCGCCGCACCGATCATGAAAGATCGCGGCGGCACCCGGCTAAAACAGCTTAGGAAGCGATCTGAATCGCTTCCTAAGCATAAATGGTGTTACTGACATGCCTCGATATCGAGGCATGTCAGTAACACTACCCCCCTACCCCGATCACCTTGTGATTGCTCCGAAGAGCAACCACAAGTGCCATCCTGTAAATGACGTTGCCGTCATTCACAGGATGGCATCAACAATAGAAATGAGTTCATAGAGGGTCTATCCAGACCCTCCAGACTCCTGCAGGTTGAATGCAGGTACTGCATCCAACCATGCAAGGTCAATGGAGCCCAGCTCACTAATGAGTGATTAGTAAAAAAAAAAAAAAAAAAAAAAAAAAATAAAAAAAAAAAAAAATAAAAAAAATGTTTAAAAAAAATAAAAATAATATGGCAACATATAAAAATCCCCACTGTCACCAAAAAAAAAAAAACTAATAAGCAAGTCCTAAAATTCTTTATCTTTACAAAAATTCCAGCATGGAAAGAGTTAAAATATTGGCATTACAGATGCCCATAGGGTGTCTCGTATTAAAAAATGCATGAGTGGATGGGATAAATTGAATTGGCCGGGTTCAAAGGTGTCCCAAATATGGGACATGGGGGCAGTAGGATCAGATGTCTAAATGGCCAAAAAATACACACCTCACAAAGGCGGCCTTTTACCTCCCAAATAACCCAACAAACCCATGCATGTGGGGTATCACTGCGCTCAGGAGATGTTACTGAACACATATTGGGGTGTTGTTTGACAGGGACATATACCAGGAGCGATAAATTTATACCTGAAGTACAACGTGTGTGAAAAAAATACAAAAAAATTTACTACCATAAAGTTTCACAAAGGCTGGTGGTAAAATTAGTGCATGGAAAGGGTTAAATTACCAGCATGTGAAATACCTTGGGGTGTCTAGTTTTTAAAAATATATGATTTGATGGGGTAAATTGCATTGGCCGGCTTCAAAGATACCCGAAATGGCACATGGGGGGAAGAATTACCAGATTTGGAAAAAAAGGTTTTGAAATAGCAAAACGCTACCTGTACTTATTGCCCCATAACGTGCAGAAAAAAGCAAAAAAACATAAAAACATTGTGTATTTCTAAACTCAGGACAAATAGTAGAATCTATTTAGCAGGTTTTTTCATTCGTTTTTGCAGATGAGTAAAAGTTTTTTGTTTAAAAGTGAGAAAAAGTAATTTTTTAACAAAAAATCCCCATATTTTATCATTTTTTTTTATAGTAAATTAGATGATATGATAAAATTAATGGTATCTAAAGAAAGCCCTGTTTGTCCTGAAAAAAACAATATATAATATGTGTGGGAGCACGAAATGAGAAAGAAGAAAATCACAGCTAAACAGGAACACCGAAAAATGTTAAAATAGCCATTGTCCCAAAATATACTACGAGTAATAACCCCTATTGTCCTTAAGGGGTTAAAAAACAGCACTGACCTGAAAGTCCAGGGTGCTTCCAGGTCAAATGCTGTGATTTTAGTAAGTGGGCTGATGATCAGATCACTCCTCACCAACTGTTAGTTTAAAAAAAAAATCCTGGCTCCTAACTTTTTTAGCTGGCGCCTAGATTCACAACAAATTTGTCAAGCCCTGCACTAGCAAATGAATGAAACTGCTACTTCATTAGGATTTTAGCTATGCGTAAACATAATTTATTTTATTAATATTTTCAATGATTGGCAGAAGATAAAGTAATTGGCCTTCACATACACAATAATAATTTTAGAATGTAGTTTGTAAATTCTTTGGAAATAATCAAGACTCAAGAGACTTGGTCAGTTTCTTGAGTCAAATCAGTAGATTCCCTTCATTAACACATTCATAATTAAAATGATATGCTATATTCCTTATTTATTATTTCAGAAACCTTATATTGTGTCAGTCTTGATTGTAAATTGCTCATTTTGTGTTTTTTTTTCATTGGTTTACATGTTTATATAATATTACATTTCATTTTCTGAACTACCACATTACTCAAACATCAACTAATTCCTCTCAGTTATTCCTTTGCATGAAATTGTATTTCTTGTATATCTAATGTTAAGTAAAAGAGTAGAAAAAAGTGGAAATGTGCTGAATAGTAGGGCACATAATGAAATGTCAATATATAAAGGTTATATACATGGTGTAAAAAAAATAATAACGTAGTACAACATATTTTTATTACAGTTGGGTGATCTACTTGCCTCAGAATGCGTGGAGAAACTTTTGGCCGTATGTATATCTTGTTTATATATCTTTTTCTGTCACAAAATAACCAACAATTTGTACACCATAATTTCTGTTTGCAAAGTTTGTCAGTTTTTCATATTTACATTTTTTTTTTTGAAAATGCCACAACGAGTCTCAGCCCCAGAACGTAAGCCCAGGGAGGATGATTATCATGAAGCTTTTCTATTTCTAACCTCCCTCTATTGATCTTTAAGCTCACCCTCCATATTGAAAAGGAAGTTAAGACTTTGTTGTTCCAACATATCCTATAGCATCTGGGCAGAGAGAAACATTTGTGGCACCTGAGCCCCCAAGAGTGCAGGTCACCATGGACTTTGTTTTTCTTGCCTGTCTTTATGGTTGGGAAATTACAGGACTAGAGCTTAGTGCACTGTGGTTCATCAATTTAATCTAAACATGCATCATTTGCCTCAGTAAAAACCATGTAGTAGATGAGCTACATTATTCTTATAATTCTTCAGAGAGCATTGTACAAGTGCTTGTAGATAATTTTCATCTTTATTCTTACAATACTTGCAACATAAAACTAAGAGCTAGAAGAATTCCACTAGAATATATTTTTATCTACACATGGTTAACACATTTTCCATGTGAAATGCGATGCCCCCAAAAGTGACGCCATTATAAATAAACTGTTATAAATAAAACCAGATGTCTAGGAAACGTGACTTTTGAAGTCTGGGTTACATTATTAGTGTGTCTGTTATTGCAACATAAACTTATGTTGTGTGCCTAAATGTTTATGTAGTGTATAAATCATAAAAACACCCAAACAGTGTCTAAACTATGTCATACTTTAAGAAGAGATGGTTATGCATTGCTTTCCATTTATTTTATATTTTTTTTCCTACAAATTTGTTAATATTTATTTCTATTCTATATGTTGAAAAGTATGCATTCTTTTTACATTGCAGCAAAATGTTCCAAACCTTGTAGATGAACTTCAAGCTATTGCATGTAAAGTAAGTATATATGTCAGTTGACATAAACCAAGGCCCGGGAAAACCAAGTATAACAATGCCTCAGGATCCATTTTCCAGGGTCACATCAGAGTGAGGCATTCAACGTTACGTGGCCAGATCTAAAGATACAGCCACTTCAGGATAGTTTGGGGATGCGGTGAGATAGCACTTAGCTTATCAGTCCATAATATAAATGGGATTTATATTTTCATGGTTTCTTTACGCACAGAACAGCGTGAAAGAAGCAACCAGCGACCAATTGAATTATAATTTTGTTATTGAAAGGGTAGTGGTGGTGCAGGGTCTGGATAAAGATGACCTAACAATGACAACGCCAACACATTTAATTAAGCACCATTAGCATCCCGATTATCACTACCTACGCTATTATTTATTATATAAAAATATATTCATTAAAGCTTGTATAGATGTTACCGTGAAAGACCAAAATTGGTGAATGTCGACTTTCACCGGTGAATGTCAACACATACCAAATACGTCGGTGAAAGATGGAATATTTCATTTCATTATATTACATTCGGACCCTCACCGGTGTATGTCGACAATCACAGATATGCTCTGGTGGAGGTCAAAAAGAGAGGAGCCGAGGGCTGAGAGAAGCAGCTGCAGCTAATTCGAGAAGCGGCGGGCAAGGCTATACACGCTGTCATTGCAAAAGGAAGTGTTCCACAAATAAATGCAGTTGCAAAAGCAAGGGACTTCTGTGTAATTCAAAATGTCATAATAGTTTAAGTTGTTGCAATAAATAAGTTTCTAATCACATAATTGAATCCTTTTATTATTAATATTATATTTTCTTTTCTTATTGGAAATGTGCTGTTTGTTTTAAGTTCTTGGTCACTCCTCTCGGAAAGAGAGGCGAAAAAGTTACGTCACCCTTGTGATATTTTATCGCCACTGAAATACGGAGAAGAAAATATAAATCTCCGACATTCACCATTAGTACTTGGTGAATGTCGACATTGGCCGGTGTAAGTAAGAAATAAGGGTATTTAGCAAATATTTCGGACATACACCAAGCGACTATGTGAATGTTGACATTCACCGGTGAATGTCAACATTCTACAGATTTCGGTCTTTCACTGTAACATATTCATACAGATGTAAAGGTCATAGAGGAATGAAAAAAGAAAATCGTATTTTGTCATAACAAAACATGATGATTATTTTTTTCAGGCTAACGACCCTGATAGGCTATATCTTGAGCTCTATGATGCCTTAGTAAGTAAATTCAATTAATTGTTTTAAAGCAACTATTTATTTGCATATTTGTTTAAATAAAGAAGATTAACAAAGGCCCTAATTATAGGAAATTGTACAATATCACTAGGTAGATTGCATTTTGTATAATACTTTAGTGAAATAGTAATAAGATCCCAAATTGATGTACTTTCTCCTAAAGAACATTATTAGAAAAGTATTATGCCAGAAAGGAAACCTGTACCAGAATGGCAGCTGCTCCTCAGTGTCTCAAAGTATAAACAGCTTATAATGTAAGTATAGAGTTAGATAAAATAAACAAATGGGACAATTAAAGTAAAAAGTATACAGGCTTGGGTGTGGGTCTCTTGATCTAAAAAAACCCAAAACACAATTTGTAAATTGTAAATAACTTTTTGGTCTCTGGCATTACATTGTGATATAATACTTACCTGTTGAGATTAAATACAAATACACAATGAACAATTTATTTGCCCGGAGGCAATTTTTGCACCACCCTGTTATTTCTAGTCATGCTCCTGATTTGCACATTTCTAGGTCTGGCTAAGATTATTTTGTTAAAAATGTGACAGTATATGTTTTTTAACCATCCATATTCATCCATGTAAAAATTGACCAATCACCTATATTAGCCAAATTTGAAATTCTCTGTATTCTGTTTTCCCTTTTTAACAGGAGAATCTTGGTTGCGGCCTAGATGAACTGCTAGGAACTCGGGATGAACTGGTAAGATTTATTTTTCAAAAAAAAAAAATACACAGGATTCTTTTTTTTTTGATCCAACAAGATTTTTCTTTAGAATATCAATCCTCTATAAGCTAAAACTATGTTTAAAATGGGAAATTCTTCAAGTAGCATTTAAACAAACAGTTTACAATTAATATTGTATAATATTTAGCCTTGTGCTACAAATCATCACTGGATACCACTGCAATATGTTACAAGGTTATCTTCTCATGATTTGCATAATAGTATATTTGTATTAAACAAGCTTGTAAACACAATATCCTTTTGTTGCCCTGGCATTGGTTTTATGCTATATAAAAATATCACATGGTGCTTATATATTAGCACATAGAAACATAGAATTACATAGAATTTATTGGACAATAAAAAACATCACCCCATTTAGTCTGCCCATGATTCATTCCATAATGAGTTGAAACCTTGTATTATTCAACTTTTAATGAAAACAGAAACTGTGCCCTGGTGTAATAATATGATTTAATGCTCGATAATTGTACCCATAGCAAGATTATTTGGACAACCAGCAGCAACACTGACGCAGACGTTTATTTTTTCCTTCAGTGAGATTACCATGATTTGGGTGTTGTAATAATAATAATAATAATATAAATATATAAAGCATTATGGACTTTTTTGATATTTTCAGATACTATATTTTACATATATTATTACTAGCAAAAAAATACACCCTATGAAAAATGGAAGTACGCAAACCTTGAAGTAAACATTAATGTAGTTAATCTCTTTTATTGCCCCCTCTAACATTCCTATTTTTCAGGAAAACCTTTCTGTAGAAGCTGCCAAGTTAGTGGATAACGCAACACGTGAACTTGTGAGAAAGGTTTTGGTAAGTTTATATGGCATCACTATTTTTTTGTGTATTAAAGGTATTATTGGCCTCCCTCACACTTTACGACTCTGTAACTTAAGCATTTGTTTTATATATTATATAATATATATATTTTATTTTGTTTCCTAAGTAATAGCTATGTAGTGAAGCTAAAATGTGTACAAAAAAACATTATACATATATTTAATTGCTATGATCCCTCGCTTTTTGTCATCCCTGTTAATTGTCAGTGTCGTAAAAGTCAGGTTGCGGGATTTATCGGAGAGTGCAAACTTAACAAAAGGGGAGCAATATCTGAAAGGGGTATAAAGCCAAGAAGAGGAAATTTGAATCTAGAAATATATATATATATATATATATATCGTATACATACATTTTCTAATGCAATATTACATACATAATATAGATCTTTAAGAGTATAGTTTAAGGATAACTAGAACACATACTACTCAAAATAACTTTGCCAGTGTGTAGGCCTTTGCTAAGTTGTTGGCTGTTGCATGTAAAATTACATTATATTACTATTCTTATGTTTTCTTAAACATTTTCAATTGTTATTTGTTTAGCAAATCGACTTAATCCAGGCACTTGTAGGTACCCTGCTATGTCCCGTGGTAAGTGTATCATGCTTATGCCCTTTATATAAAGAATTGTACTTTATATAAAGCAACATTTGAAAAAAATAAGTAACAAATAGTAATGCTCTAAACATAAAAAGTAGCTTTAAGAAAATATATATAGTCACAGTAAGCCCTAGGTTTAGTGTTAATTATATTTCTGAACCACTGTCCCATTTTCTATTTGGCTGGCCGCCTATTGATACATATGCCAACACTCCAAAGTGGGCTCAGGGCAAGTTGTGGCTTCTACCAAGAGAACTTCCTGCATGCTGTCTAGGTTACCTCTATGGTGGGCTGCAGATGACAAAAGTGATTTCATAGAAAAAATATCTAAATATGGGTATAAAATAGAAAATAAAATTTAACAGTATTTCTGACCAAGTGAGTGCTTTACACCATTATCATTAAAATATTTCATTATTGCACACAAATGGATGTTTACAGGCAATTGTTTTAGATTAGATTCCTTAGGAAAACTTTATATTCTTTCCGATCAATGGCCACATTGTACTTTGTTCTGATAAATAAGACAGAACCAGACTTAAGCACCACAATGGAAAACCACTGATCTTTGCTAAATGAGTAGTGGCCTTCAGTATAACATGTATAATAGTTTTGAAGCAGTTAAGAGCAATAATACTATATATACTACCGTAACAAAATGATGCAAAGTCAGAACTAGAAACATACATTTGGAATCCAGTGAACAAAATGGTTCATAAAATGAAAAAGATAATTAAAATAGACAAACAGTTATCAGGTTACATTGCATACAGCAGATGCATAGAAAAGCCTGTATCCCACAGCTCTATATGTTAAGAGTATCTAATGAATAAAGTATGTCTTATTTTTTTGTAACCTCACAGGATCTTCACCTTTAGGATATATATATCTATTATTCCAAAATATACTTTTGTGAAATTAAAATTAAATAAAAATTTAACTTGAAATTGTGTTAGTAGAAGTAACTTTACTGGTAGAGGTTTTATCTTTGATGGTATACATATTGCCATTCATACAACTATATACTGTATATCAGCCTTGATTTCCCATTGCTTGGAGACCATCTTCCAGTAGATGTTCACTAGGGATTACCCATGATAATACATAGTGTTGCCAAGGAGTTGGAGAATTCAAGTGTTCTGCAAACTCACTCTAGAGAATAGATCGATTGTAAGATTTTCTTTCCTATACAGGTGGAACTTGTTGATGACCTTCTTAATGGTGATGGTGAATTGCCTGTCTTAGGTGGCTCAGGTGGCTTACTTGGCTAAGCGAAAGAGTAACATACTTTACTGTAAGTTATTTTGTAATATTTCTATCTGTATTTTTTACATTTTGTAACAATTTCTCTAATTACATAGTAGTTTTAGTACAATAATGTATTATTTTGTTTAAAAAGGCTGATTAAACCACTGTAGTCCATAATTTTACCTAAAACAAACTACTTTCTAAACCTTTTAAACTAAAAATATATCTATAGTTTGGATTCTCAAAAAAATGAGAATTCATTCTCAAAAGCATTTATAGACATTTATTTACACAGCAATTTATTTACACCGCTTTCATGTATGTACATGACTAACATATGGTGATATGCGGAAAGTGATGATACAATATATAGGATGAGTTAAAGAGGAAAGCAGTGATAGAGGCCTGGGCGATAAAGAAGCAGAGAAGTGCTATCACTGGAAGCTTGATTTATGAAAGGACATGCACAGCGTGAAGCAGAATGTATACAAAATGACAACAAATTTATTGTATGGTCAGAAGGGACCAAAAGTAAGGCTATGTATACAAATACTTGAAGTTTACTGATTTAACTTAAATTACAAATAAACATAGTTTGGATTTGGTTGCCATTGCAGTTGTGGTTTTGTGAATCTCATAACTGGGATATAGCCACAACAGTGTGTAGAAAGGATAGAAAGGGAAGGAAAGGAGACAGTGTTACCCAATATATGTTAGGTCACATAGTATTCAGGGTGTTACAGGACAAGATTTGGTCGATACAGAAACTAAAAATAAATATTTAATTATTATTTTTATTATTATTATAGACAGATCTCCAGTGGCGGAACTGGATAGTATGTTAGTAGAGGAATTTATTAAGCAAGCATTTGATTTAAATATTTGTTAATGTGCCATATGGGGGTTGGAATGTCATTTTTCCTCTATGAGAAAGAAGCAAGTCCTTATAAAATCATTGTTACACCTTATAATTATGGAAGCAATGTCTAAGGAAGCCAGGAGGTCTATTCACTAAAGAAAGAATGAATGCAAGTATACAAAGTGATTTGATTTAGTCTTACTGAAAAAAAGATGTCAGGAAAAACTTAGAAACCATATTATGTACATCTAAGGAGTAAGATGAGAGAGCAAAAACAACTTCAAATATGTAATAATGTTATTAGTACATATTATTCTGTTATAAAGTCCATATTAGTGTGAATGCAGGTAATACCATTTTCTTGCTACCATTGACTACTTATGAATCAAGAGTTAATTGTTTTCTATATTGTTAAATGTTTTCTTTTTAATGCATTTAAATAGTATGCTTTTAAAGCAAACAGTTTGAAATATAGTGTTTTTATTGTGCATCATAAACTACTAGACTATGTTTTTTCTTTCTAATAACATTGATCACTGATTTGGATTTCATATTTCTCCCACAGTGTTCCTTTACTTCGATGCACCATGAAGAAGGCTATGGTTGCTGTTTCACGTAATTACCTTATTTGATTTGATATTCTTATAAATCATATTCATAATTATGTTCTCTTATACTTCTAATAAATACATTTCTTGCAAACTGAAATGAACCTCTGTTTTGTTTTTCATTTTATTGCATGTTTTATTAACTTTTTGGTGTTGTTAGGATACTGTAGAATGTTCTTTAGTTTAAATCAATTTGTCTCTGTTGGAAATTAAATACTATGCTGTGCGTTTAAGGCTATGATACTCACACCAAAGTAGAAGGGATGTCAGTTCTTTGCACCCTTATTTGCCACTCAGCCATCAGCACAGCCCTACCAAAAGTCCTCACCCAATAGGCCACCAATTCAAAAGACGTATGCGACACGGTGCATAGCTGGGGATCAATACCATCATTGACCAAGCGGCTCCTAAGGAAGGACAAGTGATAAATTAAGTGGAGCTTACCCGCTTCTTTTTTAGGGACAACCCCCAAAGTAGAGATACACAGACATAGACACATCAAACTAACATCCTTAGCCAACTTATTATTAGATGTATGCGCTCTCAATCTCTTTTTTAAGCAGAAAGGTCTTACCTGTAATGGAGGGCCAAGTCTTCTCTTTAGCCAGTGTCCATGGAGGGGCTACAATCATTTCTTCCTCTATTTCAAGAAAGCATGACAGTGTTAAAGACTTTATAGTAATTAAGGTGCCAATATTCTTGAGATAGTGTGGTGCCACACACCCTTGGCTATTGTGAGCTACCCTGTGGGACACAGACTAGGATGACCACAGTGGCGATGTTTTCTTCCAAAACAAACAGATATTAAATTACAATATGAACCATTGGGCCCATCTATCCAGTGTGTTGTGTTTCTTAATGCTGAAGCCCTTGTCTTTGACCGACCAGAACAGATATGGAAAGACTGAGCATGGACATAGACAGAAAGGAATAAGGTACAGTGGAAATCCCCTGGTAAAGGGAAGTGAGAAGAAGACGGTGCACTCACAGCCAGAAATGATCATGGCATGGCAGAATATGGCACAGCTACATGAAACCGGCTGGCGCTATTTAAATAAATGTACTGACAAGGGGGAAGGCAAAAAGATTAAGAGAAAGAACATTTGGCCAGGGAACTAAAAGCAGAGTGGAAACTAACTGTTGAGGGAGACTTCTCAATTTAATAGAAGAACTGAACGGGACATACAGTACTGAGAGGTGGGAAGTTCATAATAATAACATTAAAATGCTAAATGAGGCGTAGAGAAACTGGTAGATCTGTTTCATATGGGAATAAAATGATATCAATGTGTTATTTACAATGGCAATATTGTTAATTATTATAGGTACCCATGCTGTCCTGGGCCAACACAAGCTCCATACTCACATGGTTTCATTTCTATATGTTATAATATATATATATTTTTTTTTTTTGGTGTGTGTGTTTTTTTTCTTGTGGGGTGTCATTGCAATATTCTCCAGAAATTTGGGAGAGGGTTTTATTCATTTAGCAAAAGTCTTTAGATATTCAGAGGTTACCAAAAAAGGTCTTCACCAGAAGTGCACATTATGGTGGCCATCCCTCAGCATATAAAAATAACATTTCATAGGAGGTTACTGGGGTTCCTATTTTTATTTGTAAAGATTGCAAGAAACTGAAACAGACTGATCCACCTGCTATTGGAAACGTTTTGGTGACACTCAAACACATTTATCAGATGGAGAGGATGACCCAGTCTACAAACCATACAATGGTTCAGATTGGATACAACATGGCACTTACAGGCATTGGCTCATATGTTTCAAATGTGTACTTTGATTACATTATGTATGCTATGCTGAACAAAACAACATGTTTCATTATTTGGAATATGTACAATGCATATTAACTCATGCTGATGCAACAGGTTCCTTGCAACAACAACAACAACCCCTCAACAACAAAACGTTATAAGCAAAACAAGTGAATTGCAAAGCAGAGTATAGGGGTACTAGGAGGTATACAATGAGATTGGATGGGCTAGAAGAGTAAGATACAGACCTTGGAGAAAGGGATGAAGACATTGGGGAAAAGAAAACAAAAGTGAAGAATACAAAAGATAAAGTAAAAAAAGAGAAACACTGAAACTGCAATTTAAAACCAATAAACTATTAAGTATCTCTACATGTAAAGAAGAAACAATTCTCTGAGCGCTAGATGAGTTACAGTGAAAGGAAATGTTCAACTTACCATTGTAGATAAGAATAATGCAGGCTCAGGATCAGGAAAGACTAAGGTACCTCAATATGTATAGGTTTGGAGAAAATACTGCAAATCCTTAAAGGCATTTAACCAATAACAGGAGGGATGTTTGTTTCAAAAGAGGAGAAGTGGTTAAACAAGGTCATAATCTGAAACTAGTGAGTCAGAGGGTTAGATGTAATATAAAGAAGTTTTACTCCGAGAGTGGTAGAGAAATGGAACAGCCTCCCAGCAGAAGCGGTAGAGGCTAATAAAGTGAGAGAATGTAAACATGCATGGGATAGGCATAAAAACCAACATGAGGCCCAGGACCGATTGAGGTCTGACGTTATGAAGAGAATGTTTTGGTGAGCTTTTGTGCAGGAAGAATTTGGCTAACCTGTACGATGGAGAGTTCAATAATCTTCAACTTCGCACAAGCCCCTTGACTCTTGTGTTATCTCCTGGAGAAAGCAGACAGTGTTGGCCCTGGCTAACGCTGTTAAAGTAAGGTATTGGGAATGGAAACCCTTCTGAAAACTCTCGCCTTAGTGAATAAACCCCACTATTTGTACTGTAGCACCTGCCTTCTAATGGGCCTAGTATGCACACATCAAGCCAGTTAGCTACAGAGACACAACACAACAGAAAGGGATTGAACATGACACATTCAAGCAATGGGAAGGAGAACTCATGATAAGCTAACGAAAAGACATTAGCATTATTGAAGACAATAGGGTCAGAGAAACCTTGTGCCTTCAGTAGGAGCAAAGGTGGAGGCAGGAAAACACCAAAACAAAAGAATAGGACCAATGGCAATATAAAACCAGAGACAGGGGAAATACTGTAAAACGATAAGCCCTAGCCTAAAACAAAACAGAGATGAGAGACAGTTGAATAAAGGACTACCATGAAATCGAACCCAGGTACTGAAGTACCTGAGTCCCCCACCTTAAGCTCTACACTACAGACACTAACAATGCCTTTTCCCTGAAACTATCCATTGTTTTTTTACATCAATGTAGTCTTGTAGCTAGCCTTCCTCACAAACAAACACACTAAATAAACCAAAAAATGGCGGCTTGCAAGGGCAGAGACTGAGTGGCTTGTGTTTTTGTCTATGTCCAAGAAACGGTAAAGCATGAAGGAATTGAACCCAGAATCTCAGGAACCAAATCCAACATCTTAAATATTGCACCACAGAGAACAGGAATAAGTGCCAACAGAAACGATCCTTTCGTCCCCCCCCCATACAGTCCTTTACTTGGCCTGACTCCCAAACAAACGCACTATGAAGACATAGGGAATTGAACGCAGAACCTCTCTGGCTTGTAAGGGCAGAGACAAGATGTCATGCTTTGGTCTACATGGTTACTAAGAGTCGCTTTTCTTCTCAAAAAAAAAAAAAATGTTAACGGATGTAGGTAAATATGAACATGTTGGGAATTAAACTCAGAATCTCAAGAAACCACATCCATACCCTTAACCACTACACCACAGAGAACACGCATAGTGCCTGTGAAAAACAATCCCCCATAGAGTCGTTTACCTAGCCTGACTCCCAAACAAACACTAAATAAACTAAAAAACAGTGGCTTGTAAGGGCAGAGACAAGATGTCTTATGTTTAGGTCTACGTGGTTACTAAGAATCGCTTTTATTCTCAAAAACAACCAAACAGATCTAGGTAAAGATGGAAACACAAGGAATTGAACTCAGAACGCCCAACCACTACACCACTACACCACTACACCACTACACCACTACACCACTACACCACTACACCACTACACCACTACACCACTACACCACTACACCACTACACCACTACACCACTACACCACTACACCACTACACCACTACACCACTACACCACTACACCACTACACCAGAAGAGGCGTAATTGTTTGGAAAAACAAGCCCCTATATGGTCCCTTAGCCGACGTAACTCCCAAGGAAACACACTAAATAAACTAAAGAATGGTGGCTTGTAAGGGCAAAGACAAGATGGCTTATGTTTTGGTCTACGTGGTTGCTCAGAATCGCTTTTTCTCCCTTACCAAATGCAAAAAAGCACACAAAAAAATAAAACATCCAAAAAAAAGATGAAATTTAAGTCTCAGGGAATTGAACCCAGAACCTCAAGAATCCAAGATTAACACCTAAACAGTTACGCTAAAGAGACTATCCATTACCCCCCAAAGAAGTCCGGAAACTCTTGCTTGGAGTCATGGTTAAGTTGTTGGACTTCCACTCAATTGCTCGCAAGTTCAAATCCAGCTACTGTCAGCTTTTCCCACGGGAGTTATGTTGGATGTTAACTCTCTGTTTGGTGCCCATAAAACCAAGAAATTAGTTGCTCATAAAAAATAATAAAGTAGCATGCAATATGGTACTATGTTGGTTTCACCACTTTTTGAGTGGTCAGGTGACACCACCAACCAATCAGGAGGCTAGGGCTCAGGGCCAGCTGCTGATTGGCTGAGCCTAATCAGCTGACTCCAGCAACCAATCAGCAGCCGGCCCTGCCTCATCTCTCTCTGATAGGTCAGCACTGTTCAGGTGATACCCCCCACCAATCAGGAGGCTAGGGCTCAGGGACAGCTAATGATTGGCTGAGCCTAGTCAGCTGACACCAGCAACCAATCAGCAGCCGGCCCTGGCTCACCTCTCTCTGATTGGCCGGCCCTGGCTCACCTATCTCTGATTGGTCAGCCCTGGTCAGGTGACACCACCTGCCAATCAGGAGGCTAGGGCTCAGTGTCAGCTGCTGATTGGCTGAGTCTAGTCAGCTAACCCCAGCAACCAATCAGCAGCCGGCCCAGGTTCACCTCTCTGATTGGTCAGCCCTGGTCAGGTGACACCACCCACCAATCAGGAGGCTAGGGCTCAGGGTCAGCTTCTGATTGGCTGAGCCCTGGACTCCAGCCACCAATCAGCAGCCAGAAGGCTTCACCAAGCTTGTTCACTGACCAAATTAGCATTTTCTATAGCCTCCCTTTAAAGGTGCAAGTGCTAGCACTTCCTACCATCTGCAGTGACAACTACAAAGCAAAGGAATATATTAAAAAAAAATACACACACTTAAATAATTCATTTTATTTCCATAAAAGATTAAAAATGTGAGATGTTCCTTAATGTGCCACACCAAGTCACTTCCTAGGTAGGAGTTGAGTCTCTATTGGCTCAGCAAGATTCCATTCATTTGTGATTGGGTGTAGCATTTTCCATACTTCCGTTACCTCCGTTACCTCCAAACTGGGATAGCAAACTCCACTGAGCTGTTAATGCGACAAAATAGACAAGGAAATTCAGGCAGGACACACCGCTTGTCATATCACGTGGGGGTGTTTTGTGGCCATCAACTTGGAGCAGAAAAACACCACTTTACTACCAACAAGAACGGGTATTGCCTCTATCTTCTCTTTCTAACCAGTTCACTATCCCTGAAAATCAAATCTAGCATTTTAGCATTTGTAACATTTTTACTCATGGTACATAGATTGTGGAGGACCAAATTATAACGTGCTTTTCTGACAAGCTTAATGCGGTTCATAGATGCTTTTCTCATCCAGCTCCTCATCAATCTGTGCGTTGCCAAAGGATTTCAAGAAGGTTCTCCAGGGCACAACATTTGTTCCAAATTGACATAGCAGCTCATCCTGCATTGACCGCGAAAGAGGAAAAAGAAATAAAGGTTAGCACGAAAGGGAAGACACATTCCAGTAAGATTTGAATACCCCAACCAGCCTGGAGGCCTGATTCCAAGGTATGAGGGGTGCATGGTTTCATTGGCTGATGCTGGCAGAGTGACCCAAATCCCTTTGACCAAATCATGCAATTTTAATGCATGGACTGGCTATTACACCTGTACTACTGAACACTTAAGACATTTTTAATATTGTATAATTATAGATTATAAAGAACATTATAGAGAGAGTTTATACATACCAGGGTTTTTATCCGTTTTCAAATGGCAACCTGTACCTCTGGTTTGGAGTAGTGGTTAAGGCATTGGTCTTCCACCCATTGTAAGGTGTTTTCAAGGTCACCAGCGGTCACCAACAAGGGCAGCTAGCTGTGATGTATCCCTTTAAAATGGATTGAAAAGTGGAGGCGGCTTATCCATGGTGACTGGTTTGCAGGAAGCAATTAACTACAAAGAGTAAATACATATACCTTATAAGAGAGAGAGAAGGTGTGATAGAAAGATTGAAAGGAGGTGGGTTTTTTTTTTCAAAGCAGGAGAAATGTGAGAACAAGAGGTCATAATCTAAAAGAAAGGGGTCGGAGGTTTAGACGTAATAAAAGAAAGTTTATTTTAATCAGAGAATGGAAATCAATGGAAATCAATGTGACAACTGGCCAGTTTTCAAAGTTGATAACAAGGGTAAGGGACCTGACAATTTTAGGCTGGTAGTGCATTTAGCTGTAACATGGCAACTAAGATCAGACGGTTAAGGGAAGGAAGAATGGATAGAGCCTAATTGGGAATACTATGTTAAATAAGGAGGGGAGAATGGGCAAGGGGCGGCCAGTATGGGTTGTTAAAAGTAATGGTTGGCGAAAAAAGCAGCAAAGGGGAGTATCTTCCTTATAACTTCCAGGCGGGGAAGTATGAGAGGTCTGAACTATATTGGGTGAGGGAATTATTTTGGGGGGGTCACAACACTTACGGGATTAAGCAAAGAGAAAAGCATGCAAAAGGGGAATAAAAAGGGGAGGCAAAGAAGCAGTTGTATCAAGGGAACCAGAGGTAGAGGAGAGAGTATGAGCAGCAGAACTGTTTGATGGGAGCAAGGGACAGAAGGATGGCAAGGAGAGAGAGAGAGCTGCACAGACGGTGTTGGTACTTAATCAATAAAAATAAACCTACATGTCCATACTCACTGGTTGAAAGGATCACTCAAAGGCTGGTTCCACACTCTGGTCACACACAATGGCGGTTTTGCAAATGCTTGCACTACTACGGACCATCTTGCCTCTGATCGCAAGTTCTGGTTAGTCTTACCTAGAATGTCAGATCTTCTCATCACTGTCGCTTGTAAAGCAGAAAAAAACAAGTTAATGAGCCACCTTAAAAGGCCACACTACTAAGGCAAGCAATTTTACTTACCACCTAGCCCTCTTTTACCCAATAGTGCACTGGCCCAGACAATAGCCCGATGCATAGACGACCATGCAGCATGTAGGAGCATCACAGACCTTAATGGCAATCACCCTTGCTTTTAAATTAAATATGAAAAAATTGTAAAAATTAATATTAAGGAAGAAAAGAAAAAGCCTGAATATAAGACTACCCTATAGGAAAAAAGTTTTACTAGTAAATATTAATTCTTGTAAACTATTTTTTCATATTTAATAAAAGTTATGATTGAGAAAAAAATATATTTTTTATTTCCTTTTATTTGCCAACCTGCTACTTGAGGTCTGATTAGAAGATGACCTAGATTATAAGACGAGGGGTATTTTTCACAGCATTTGCTCTGAAAAAAACCTCATCTTATAATCGAGCAAATACGGTAAACAAACACTCCTATCATGCCCAGGCATACCCAGATTCCAGCACAGATAACATCACACTCATCCTGGAACCTGGGCATGATAGAAGTGTAATTTTCGGGCCCCAAAATTCTTCAACGGTGTTGAAGGATAGGATTGTTGAGCATCTAAAGTCACGTGGGTTTCAAGACCAAAAACAACATGGGAAGATCATGACAAACTAATATTATTGATTTTTTTGATTGGGTGACTAAAATAATTGATCAACAATCATTGTTGTTGACACACTAAAATATCCACACACATATACTAACATACCCAGACACACACACACACACACACACTAACATACCCAAAGAAGCATATTTTACACACTAACATACCAACACACACACTTTCACTAACATACCCATACACACTTTGAATAACAAACACACTTTCACTAACAAACCCAGAAGCACACACACACACTAACATAATCAAAAACACGTTTACACACTAGTACAGTACATTTTCTGCACATACACTATTAATACTTGCAGTATGGTAGATGAGCCGCAGTCTCAGTCTCAACACTGTTACTGTTGTTGACTGTCTCACACTCCAACTCTCATAAGTCTATAACTGCTACTAACATGTTGAAATGTATTCAGCACACTTATATATCTAATGCTTGTCCCTTTTCCTATCAAATGCTGATTGGCCAGAGTAAAAAAATGAAAGAAAAAACTCACGGGCTGTTGGACCCATCAATCGCAGCAAAGCTCAGTGCGCGGTTTTAAACTTGCCGCTCGGGGGAAGCTCCGCCCCCGAGTGGGATGCTACTGCATCGAGTTTGCGTGAACAGTGTTCGGGGAACAATAAAGTTACAACGTAGCGCGTGCGCGGGCGCTTAGCAGAAGCCGGACAGACAGGGGAGGCAGAGGATGTCGTGCCGGATGCGGTGCCCGCGGGTAGCGGGCACACAGGTAACTTGCCACGTCGGGTCGCCGGACCCTGACAAGTAAACATCTCCTAGCTAATCTACCTGGTCCCTTCCCCCATACAAGTCATTGCCTCTCGCCTACCTTGTCTACGTAGCATCACAGGGGTTAACAGTTGGTTGTACGGACTATTAACTCCTGGAGCCTGGAGACCAATGGTCTCCCCGGGCCAAGTAGCTCCAATGTGTACCATACCCTGCTCCTTGCCAGGGAGACGAAAATCCCCGTTCCTCCCAAGACAGAGCGGTTCCTCTGTAGCGAGTCAGTGTCGTTCTTACTAGACTTGTGCATTCCGTTTTTTTGGTCGTTCCAAAGGAACGTAGAACAGAATACAGTGCCGGCAAAACGTAGGCGAAGACGAAGACTCACAACCACGAAGAATCGTTTTCGCCGCGCAACCGCCAAAATTTCAAACAGGAGTGAGCTGATCCTCGTCTGTCCAATCAGCTCGCTCTTGTGACGTCACGCTAATGTTCTCGTCCAATGCCTGTGCTGCTGTTTTTTTAATTCTGAAACCTCATTTTTCGCTGTGACTGCTTTGGCAACACTGCTGTGCTGCATCCGGGCGTTACAGAGAGAGATTGTTCTGTTCTGTGTGAGACTGGTAAGCCTCAGCCTGCCATTTCTCACAGTGTACTCTTCCTCATTTCAGTTCTACTGAATTACCGTATTTGCTCGATTATAAGACAAGGTTTTTTCAGAGCAAATGCTCTTAAAAATACCCCTTGTCTTATAATCGGGGTCGTCTTATAATCAGACCTCAAATAGGTCTGACTATGAGACGACTAAGATTCAGATCCCTCGCAGCTGCAGGGGACTTGGATCCTCCGGCACCGGCGCGGGGAACTCTGATCTCTGACAGCCGAGGAAGGTCTGCGCGATGGACGCAGACAACCCCCGCTGCCAGCCACACATCTACACGCTGCCCCGGCTGCATGACAGGGGAGTCAGAAGCACCGGTAAGTTGGGGGGGGCGAGGGAGTGTTAAATGGGGGGCATAAGGCATTTCTGGAGGCACCTTCCCCTTAATGCCACTTTGCCTCCAGAAATGCCTTTTTAACTCTCTATACGCCACGCTGCCTCCTGAAATGCCTTACACCTCCCTATATGCCACTCTGCCCCATAATATGCCTTTTAACCCACTTACTGCCAGAGTGACATATAGGGGTATAAGGCATTTCTGGAGGCAGAGTGGCACATAGGGGGTCAAAAGGCATATCATGGGGCACAGTGGCATATAGGGTTAAAAGGCATATCATGGGGCACAGTGGCATTTAGAGGGTTAAAAGGCATATCATGGGGCACAGTGGCATATAGGGGGTATAAGGCCTTTCTGGGGCAGATGTGCATAACTGTTGGGGGGATGTTGGAAAATAGAAGGAAATAAAACCAAAATATTTCACTTAGATAAATTAAATAATAGAATTTATAAATAATAATTTAATAGAATATCTAATAATTGAATACATTATAATAGTATATATATATATATATATATATATATATATATATATATATATATATATATACTATAGTATACTAGTGTAGAGTGTACTGTAGACATTCAAGACATCTACTAGTGTCTAATCTAAAATCATTATAGTAATATTATATAATTCATTTTAGCTATCTGAATAAATAATTAGCTATAAATAAAATTAATAATTACTACTAGCTTATAGTTCAGCTCACCTCAGTCCATCAGTGAAGTAAGCTTGTTGGGCTAGTGAGTGCAGCCGCATAAGTGCTGTGTGTTTTTGTTCAGCAAGCTGTGAAGCTAACTGTTTTGCTGTGACATTTTGCTTTCTTATTTCAATTTTTTTGCTTTCTAATTTTCAAGAAAGATTGATTGTGTGACGACAACAACTGTACTAAGCAAAGCTTCAAGGTACTAGCTGTAGTACTAAAATAATTCTAATCTTTAATCTTAATCTATAATATATTATATAACATAATATAATATAAATTCTAATTCATAATCTATAATTCTAAATTCTAATTCATAATCTATATTCTTCAATCTATAATCCATAATATAAGTAATTCTTCTAATATATATTATATAACATAATATAATAAATTCTAATTCATAATCTATAATATATATAAGTAATTCTTTCTAATTCATAATCTATATTCTATCTATAATCCATAATATAAGTAATTCTAATCATATACTAAATCTGATTTAACCTCACATTAGCTTAGTGGGCTTGAGAGCGTCTGCCTAGAGTTAGACTTAGAATAGTAAGGAAAGCTAGGCTTAGCATAGTAGTAAGCTAAGCTCTTAGGCCCGTGTAAATTCAAATTAAAAATAAAATACTGCTAGTTAATATAAATAGTTAATTTTGAGTTAATAATTTAAATAACTTGAGCACTTTGGCAGATTGCACACAACAGCACAGTGCAGTTGTGCATAGTTTTACTTTTTCAGCAGTAGCACTGAAGAGAACTTCCTCTAATTTTTTTGTCTTTAATTTTTTTTCCTTTTTTTTTACATTTTTTTATATAGTTTTTTTAAACACTACACTACACACACAACACAAAATTTGAAATGGATCCTCCTTTTGGGACTAAGGAGGGACAAGCTCCATCTACCACCACCAGCACCACCACCAGTTCTAAGATGCAGCCTTTGCGTCAGTCTAGTCGGCCAAGTAGGCCAAGCTCTCGCTTATCATTTGGGGAAGCATTGCTTGAAAGATTATCAAGTAAAGGAAAGGCACCAAAAGCAGGCAGTAGTAGTGCTGCTAGGCCCACAAGCTCTATGGTTTTTTACGGAAAGCCTAAAGCACCAGAAGCACGTTCAAGCACGTTCAAAGGGTAGCACAATTAGTACTTCTACTAGCCCAGTGCGTAAAAAGAAGTGCCTTTTGCCCCAAGCAGCATCTTCCCCATTCACAAGCAGCATGCAAGGTACCAAGCAGAGCCAAATTAGCAGCAAGACTCAGAGGGGTTTTCCCAAACCAAAGTGATCTCATTCCTTCACAGGGAAAACCACCACCACCACCACTCTACCGCCTTTACCACCACTAGTTCTGCGTCTACTGTTCCCACCGGTACCGCCACGCCATGTCCTCCTAGTACCTCTAGCAAGCCACCAAGTCCTTACAATATTTTTGTAAAGACAGTTAGAGAGAGGGCTACACATAGTGGAACTCCACCTAGCGAGGTAGCAGAGGAGCCTGAGACTGAGAGGCCAAGTGCAGAGTCTGTTCTTCCTGCTCGCACTACTACTAGTCACGATATCAGTCTTAGCTCCAGCCTAGCAGGAATTCCATTTGATCTGGCTAATGAAGAACTAGACTATGAGCCAGAGGAAGTAGAGGAGATGAGTGGTCAGGAATCAGATTCCTCAGGGAGCAGTGTACAAATGACTAGTGCACAATTTTCCCCTGAGCCTCCACCTTCTCCGCTACGATCATCACCACCACCAGCAGCAAAACCTACCAAATCTGGTAGAGTTAAAGCAATTAGCAGTCCCACTATAGCCAGTACTGGTACCACCAGTGCCACCACCACTAGTTCTGCCTCTGTTCATCCACCCTGAGCAGTAGAAGCAGCACCCAAGGCACACTCCAAGGCTATGCGCGCCCTAATTTGGGAGCACTTTGAAAATGTTGAAGAAGGGCGCTATGGAAAGTGCAAACATTGTGGGAAGCTAATAAGCAGAGGGAAAGTGTCTGGCCATTTTACCAGTGCTAGCATGAAGCATCACCTCAGCACTCAACACAACGCTATGCTATTGGGGAAAGATGCAGAAGTAAAACGTAGTGCAGGCAGCATAGCTGGTGGCCGTGGTACTACAACAACAACTAGTACCATCTCCAGAGAGAGTGGAAAAACCCCACCAGCTGCTTCTGAGCCAATAGCAGCAGCAGCTAGTGCTGGCAGCCAGAGACCAAGGCAGGTTGGAGCACTGCATGTCCAGCCCACCTTGGAACAATTTGTGGCATTCCACTCCAAAAGGTCAATGTCCAAACAGCAGGCCAATAAAGTAACGCGACTTATTGGTCAGTTCATTGCAGTTGGAGGGGCATCCTTCTCCATGATTGAAGGGGAGCCTTTCAAACAATTGATGGCGGCTGTGGCTCCACAATACACAGTTCCATCACGTTCCACTTTCAGTAGGAACATTGTCCCCTCATTGTATCGGTCCTGTGTTTCAGCAGTGAAAGAGGAGCTTTCCAAGGCTGCTGGTCAGTCTGTTCATTTCACAACAGATTTGTGGAGTGCACCTAGTGGGCAGCATGCCTTTCTTTCTTTGACAGCACACTGGTGGCAGCCCGGTGTGCCCAAGGAGGCTGCTGCAGCAGGCTACCGATCATTCCTTCTCCATGCAGAAGTGATGGATGAAAAGCACACTTCCCAAAATATTCTGCATGCAATGAGGAAAATGTTTAGCCTTTGGGTGGGAGCAGAGGCGGGCACCAATGTTGAAGTTGGTTTTGTGGTAACTGACGGAGGTGTCAATATGGTGAAATCGCTGCAAGATGGTCTTATTGTTGGTGTGTGCGCTGTGCAGCCCACATCATCCATCTTGTAGTGAAGGCAGCAATGTCAGAAGGAACTAATGTGGCAGCAGTAGTTCTGTACCGCTGCAGAAAGATCGCTGGGCACTTTCACCATAGTGTTAAGGCTAGCCAACTTTTGAGGGAAGAGCAAGAGAGGTCAGGTCTTCCCATACACTTAACAGTGTAGATAGAAGATCCAGCTCCACAAATAAGGGTTTAAAAATTCAAAATTTAATTAGACCAGTTAAAACATGATAGACTATGTGACTAATTCAGTTTACACATGGCAGAGGAGTTACAGAAGCAAACGACCGAGGTCGATTCTCAAAAATACCAATCTAGATAGCTCCAGTTCCATAAAAAAATCAGTTAATTTTAGTTCTTCAGATGCCGATACAACTGATTATTGCACAGATGCATCAGAGGATGATACCACTGATCGTAGCTACAAATCCAACACCATGCAACCTTACGACCATCAAGGAGCTACAAAAAACGAGATTGGCCCTACCAAAAAACCACAAAAGAGAAAACATACGCAATATCAACAGCTAGAACAAAACGCAGGGGGCACCAGGCAGGACGCAAACATAGAAAGTGGTCGAACCAGACGCACTCGATACCAACAGTATCAACACAAATAAATTATTTATCTGTCATCAATTTATCTGCCAACATATTAACGCATGAGCAAGTGGAGGTCTTGAGAAAAGGGTAAAATTTTGTTCCGGATCGATCCTTCAACTTATACAATACCCTACAGGATGTTAACCGATTTGTTAGATCGCTGACAATTAAAAAAAATTTTTTTACGGATAATTCTCTGAGTCATATCAATACTGCAGATTCTACTAAAACAATCCAAAGTGAAATCAATATTGTGGGATCTAGTCAACTTCCGTTACATTCTTCATTTGTGGATAATGTGTCATTACTCAGCCTTATAGATCTACAGTCTGATCAATATCCAGAAATGGATTCATTTATTGAAGATACTAAAGACAGATTTAAAACTTCTAATCCATTCTTTTATCCTATAAATTCCCGCACTACGTCGATGGACACATTTCAGTATAAGGTGGAACAGGATCTAAAGCAATTAGACGCCAGTAGAAAAAACTCAATCAAAAATCTTACCAAATCACAACATTTGGCGCTTCAGGAACTCAAAACTAATCCTTATTTGATTATTCGTGGAGCTGACTAAGGAGGAGCCACAGTTATCATGGACAGGGCACTATACAAGCAACTTGTTCTTGATATCTTGTGGGACAATGTACGCAGTTGGTTACATCTTAAAGGATGTTACAAATGCTCTAAACCCAGGTGCAACTTGTGTAGTTACATCAAGAAAACTAATTTGTTTAGGTCACTAAGTAATCGCAAAAGCTACTCTATAAAAACGTTTATCAATTCTGATACAACGCATGTCATACATTTAGCAACATGTACTTCATGTAATGTACACTATATCGGGTGCACTACCCGAAAGTTTAAAAGACGTATATATGAACACATACATAATTTAGATACAGCTCTTTCTTCGCTACGATCCATGTCTGTTTTATCCAAACATTTCAGTGAAATACATAATGGTAACACAACAAATTAATAAGGCATAGAACGCGTTCACCCCCCTAAAAGGGGAGGAGATTGGCCCCGTGCTCTTCGCCTAAGGGAAGCTTTTTGGATTTTATGCCTTGACACTAGATTTCCTGTGGGCATGAATTATAGAAATGACCTAGCATATATTTATTAAGCTTTATATATAATTTGAATCTTTTTCATTTGTTATACATACCGGAATTATCATCTGGTATAGAATTTTCATGTGCACCATGATTTGTATCGATTGCACCCGCTCCCTTGATTTGCATTTGATTTGTATCAATTGCACCCGCTCCCTTGATTTGGTTTGTATCAAGTGCACCCGCTCCCTGTGTTGACTAATTATGGGTTAACGAGGGGGTGTGAGCATAGATCAATCTCTAGACAAAGTCATTTATATATAAGGTGCAGTAGCAGCAACATACCGTATTTGCTCGATTATAAGACTCGTCTTCTAATCGGGGTCGTCTTCTAATCAGACCTCAAATAGAGGTCTGATTAGGAGACTAAGATCCAGATCCCCCGCACCGCTGCAGGGGACCTGGATCCTCCTGTCTCACCCCCCCCCATCATACACACACTTACCGGTGCTTCCTGCTGTGTTGCCGGGGCAGCGGGTTGACGTCTACGCGATCCGCGTAGACAACGTCCGCTGCAGCCGGAAGGAGGTGTGGCTAGCAGCGGGGGTTGTCTGCGTCCGTCGCATAGACCTTCCCCGACTGTCAGAGATCAGAGTTCCCCGCACCGGTGCGGGGAACTCTGATCTCTGACAGCCAGGGAAAGTATACGCGACGGGCGCATACAAACCCCCGCTGCTAGCCACACCTCCTTCCGGCTGCAGCAGAAGGCGACGTCAACCCGCTGCCCCGGCTGGAAGCACCGGTAAGAGAGGGGGGAGAGCGGGGGAAGGGGGGTGAGAGAGGGGGAGAGAGAGAGAGAGAGTGTGTGTGTGTGTGTGTTAGTTAAATGGGGGTATAGGGTGTGTGTGTGTGTTAAATGGGGGCATAGGGCATTTCTGGAGTGGCGTTAAGGGGGCATTTAATAGAGCACTCTGCCTCCTGAAATGCCTTATACCTCCCTATATGCCACTCTGCCCCATAATATGCATTTTAACCCCCTAAATGCCAGAATGGGATATAGGGGTATAAGGCATTTCTGGAGGCAGAGTGGCACATAGGGGGTCAAAAGGCATACCATGGGGCACAGTGGCTTATAGAGGGTTAAAAGGCATATCATGGGCCACAGTGCCATATTGGAGTGGCAAGCCTGGGGGCAGATGTGCGTAACTGGGGGACAGGTTGGAAAATACAAGAAATAAAAACAAAAAAAATATTTTTCTCAATCATAGCTTTTATTAAAAAAAAATAGTTTACATGAATTAACATTTACTGGTAAAACTTTTTTCCTTTGGGGTCGTCTTATATTCAGGCTTTTTCTTTTTTTCCTAAGTTAATATTCAGCTTTTGGGGGGTCGTCTTATAATCAGGGTCGTCTTATAATCGAGCAAATACGGTACTTTTAAGCCATGATTAAGAACCGTAAGGTTTGAAACGCGTTGGCGTATTTTTTCTCAATCACTTGAGCACATCTCTTTTTTTCTCTTTTTTTGTCTATCATGTTTTAACTGGTCTAATTAAATTTTGAATTATTAAACCCTTATTTGTGGAGCTGGATCTTCTATCTACACTGTTATCTGGATTAACCGAGGATATGGCTCGGCCTTCTATCCCGTGCTCCCTGCAATTTGAAGCGTCTCTGCAAAACATCTAAAAGGTGAGCTGGAGTTATCGTTGTTTTTTGTTACATTTTCTTCCTGTACACTGCCTACGACAGGATGTCAGTACGCGGTGGAACTACACTTTAGAGATGCTGCAGAGGATATTGGAGCAGCAGAGGACAATCCATAATCTTGCCTCAGAGCACAATATTGGGATTACATCTCCATTGAATAGGGAGGATTGGACAGTTATCGCCCAACTAGTGGCACTCCTTAAACCATTCAGGGATGCCCCTGAAAATTTAAACTCAAACACTGCCAGTCTGGCCCAGGTAATCCCAGTGTTCTCCCATCTAGGCACCAAGATGGATGTGTTCCTTGAAAACCGTGAGGCTGTTCAAGGTGGCACTCTACATCCTGACGTAGCAGCCATAGTCAGGAAGCTGAAGGATCTGCTAAAAGTACACCTTCGCAAACGCATGGAAGAGAGTCCCGAAATGATGCTAGCGTGCCTTTGTGATCCAAGAATTAAGCGAAAGCTAGCAATGAAATTCAATGTTCTCAGTAGCTACCAGGACCAATTGGTTAACAAGGTGCGTGACTGGCAGCGTAAAATGGGAATGCTGTCCGAGGAGGGAGAGGTGAAGGGGGAGGAAGAGATGATGTTGTCTGCTACTCCTAGCAGCAGCATCAGCAGCAGTGCCACAAGCAGCACAACACAGCTGAGTGGAGCAGCTGCGTTTTGGGAAGAGGCACTTTGGGAAGAGGAGTATAGTTGGACCATCTGACAGAGCTAGCAGCAGAAAGGAGAGTAGTGCTGCTGAAATGGTCAAACTTTTCATCTGTGAAGTTCCTTCTGTGCCTAATGTTGATCCTCTTAGCTACTGGGATGAAAAGAAGAGTGTGTGGCCTGCACTCTCATGGGAGCGCGTGTTTTCTATGACTGGAAACATACTGAGTCCACAGCGCTCACGCATGGCACCTCATCTGACGGAGCAGATTGCCTTTCTTCAATTCAATCTGCCCAAGTTGGGTTACCCAGCTCTTAGCTTGGAAAGTTAATTTTCTTTCTCTAATGTTCAAGGTAGTTTCTCCCCCTGGTTGCACATGTTTGCGGTGTGGCAACGTCTGCTACCTCCGCCGGTGTAGCTAATTTACGCTAGGGTCTTGTGTCTGAGTTCTGTAAGTCCGCTCCCAAACGTCTAGGACTGACAGTCTTTGAATGCTTTGCTCTGGGGTGAAACAGATGAGCGGGTCGTCAATTGCCCACTCATTCGCCTTTCCCAATGCTGCTGCTGGTGGTGGTGGTGGTGCCAGCATCTTTTGCCAGTTCGCTTCCTGGCTGAAATCATGCCTCAAATGTCCCTAATGGTAAGGGTAGTTTCTCCCCCTGGTTGCACATGTTTGCGGTGTGGCAACATCTGCTACCTCCGCCGGTGTAGCTAATTTACGCTAGGGCCTAGTGCCTGAGTTCTGGAAGTCCGCTCCCAAACACCAAGGACTGACAGTCTTTGGATGCTTTGCCCTGGGGTGAAACAGGTGAGTGGGTCGCCAATTGCCCACTCATTCACCTTTTTCCGTTTCCAGCGCTGCTGCTGGTGGTGCCAGGATCTTTTGCCAGTTTGCTTCCTGGCTAAAGTCATGCCTCAAATGTCCCAACGGTCAAGGTAGTTTCTCCCCCTGGTTGCATATGTTTGCGGTGTGGCAACGCCTGTTACCTCCGCCGGTGTAGCCAATTTACGCTAGGGCCTAGTGTCTGAGCTCTGGAAGTCCGCTCCCAAACGCCAAGGACTGACAGTTGTTTGGATGCTTTGCTCTGGGGTGAAACAGGTGAGCACGTCGCCAATTGCCCACTCATTCGCCTTTCCCAATGCTGCTGCTGCTGGTGGTGGTGCCAGCGTCTCTTCTCTGCCAGTTCGCTTCCTGGCTAGTGTCATGCCTCAAATGTCCCTAATGGTAAGGGTAGTTCCTCCCCCTGGTTGCGCTTGTTTGCGGTGTTGCAACGCCTGCTACCTCCGCCAGTGTAGCCAGCTTATGCTAGGGCCTTGTGTCTGAGCTCTGGAAGTCCGCTGCGAAACGTCAAGGACTGACAGTGTTTGGATGCTTTGCCCTGGGGTGAAACAGGTGAGCGGGTCGCCAATTGTCCACTCATTCGCCTTTTCCATTTTTCAATGCTGCTGCTGGTGATGGTGCCAGCGTCTATTCTCTGCCAGTTCGCTTCCTGGCTACAGTCATGCCCAAAATGTCCCTAATGGTAAGGGTAGTTTCTCCCCCCTGGCTGCATCTGTTTGCGGTGTGGCAACGCCTGCTACCTCCGCCAGAGTAGCCAGCTTACGCTAGGGCCTTGTGTCTGAGCTCTGGAAGTCCGCTGCCAAACGTCTAGGACTGACAGTTGTTTGGATGCTTTACCCTGGGGTGAAACAGGTGAGTGGGTTGCCAATTGCCCACTCATTCGCCTTTTCCATTTCCTTTTCCATTTCCATTTCATTTTTTTCTGTCTGATACACAACCTACCAAACATAACACATAACACATATAACACAGTGACATAACACATAACACACACACGTACAATTCACAAATCACAAGGACCTTTCCTCCTGTTATTTGCCCTGGCCTTCATTTTTTCTACACTCACTAGCATTAACGCTATAACTCACACTTCCCCCTATAACAATTTTCCATCCACATACCTGCCAACAGACCCAACTTTTTCAGGGACAGTCCTGCTTTTTTCCTGTCCCATCAAATTTAGCTAAACTAGGTATGCTAGGTATAGCTGGGTAGGGTAGCACTACAACATTGGTACGTACACCTTGGTACGTGTGTGCAACTCTATTGGTCGTTTCGGCAGGGGGCTCGCCTGCCATCAACGAATGAAGTGCATTCTGCAGTTCTGCAATTCATTTGTTGATGCCAGACCAGCCCCGTTCCGGCGACCAATAGAGTCGCACACACGTACCTTCATGGCGCGAACGCATCTGCTGCCCCGTATTAACCCCTGCTACACAGCCGGGAGAAAACGAAGATGAAACGAGCACGAGGAATGTCCACGGATATTCGCCCGAAAAGACAGGAACGGGCGAATATTCGCGGAATACGAAGATTTTTTTCCCCCGAAGACGAGCACGAAGATGAACACGAAGAGCCCTCTGGTGCCCAAGTCTAGTTCTTACGGACCTTTAAAATCCTGGTGTCAAAGCTGCTGTGTACTGTTATAGCGTGGAATTCAAAGGTTTTTCTTTTCATGAAGACGAATACAAGGAATTGGCCGGTGCCCAAGTCTAGTCAAAACTATCAACCACCTACCCTTCTACATCAATAGAATGGTCAATAAGACCACCTACCCTACACACAGTCCTTCATCACATCAAAGAATGCCAAAACTGGTTGTAATGGCACCAAAATGTGGCAATTAAACAAACAAATCTTAATGAAACTTCATAAATTTTGCAGCTCATTTTGGTTTGTTTCATTGGGAGCCCCCTCAACAAAGCAGGAAAATTTTGTTAAAAATAAAGGTCAAACGAATGTGAATGTACAAGTCTAATTGTTAAATTAAACTTGCCTAGGGTATTTAACAATGTAATTTGTTAATTGTTTAATTAAAAGGCTAAACAAGGCTGACAAAAACACTTGCTAAAAGTTTTTTTAAAATTATTACAGATCTTATTGTATAAGGAAGACTGTGAAAAGTCACAAAATGCAGAGCTTGGAGAGGCTTTATTACTAATCTGGAGTGGAACAAGTTCCATTGGTATGATTACATTTGTGACAAACAACAAAATAACAAGATTCTTTAATGCATGCTAATTAAATGAAGGTAGCCACTATCAAACAGCGTTCATAGAATTGTATGCTTTCTTCAGAAAAAGGAATGAGGTCGCTCCTGCCTGTAAAAGAAGATATGACAGATATTTACAGTGGCCTCAGAAATCATACCTACAGTAAAGAAGATGTTACAAAGAACACAAGTAAAAGCGTTAAAAGAATAACAATGAAATACATTGTAAAATATAAGTAATCTAAATACCGTATTTGCAAATGCTCTGAAAAATAACCATCGTCTTATATTCGAGGTCATCTTCTAATCAGACCTCAAATAGAGGTCTAACCACAAGACTAAGATCCAGATCCCCCGCAGCGCTGCAGGGGACCTTGATCCTCCTCTCTGACAGCTGGTGAAGGTCTGTGTGATACGCCGGTGTCACATGACCTTCCAGTGCTCATTCATAGAAACCCCAGAGGCAGAGTGGCATGTAGCAGGTTAAAAGGAATGTCAGGGAGGCAGAGTGGCCAATAGGGGTATAAGGCATATCTGGGGCAGAGTGGCAAATAGAGGGTCAAGAGCAATGTTCCATCTAATTTTTCTTAGGTGGCGTGCGCAGAAAATTTCTCTTGTGCAAAAATTTTCCCAGAGACAAAATTTTGTGCGCACAATATCCGCTCCGCATAAAGTATCAAAAAAATAATATATATTTTATTTAATTGGGAAAAACTGTTGTGCGCACAATTTTTGGACATGTGCGCTCTCTAAAAATGCTATGTGCACGTGCACAAGCGCACAGCTTAGAGGGAACACTGGTCAAGAGGCATATCTGGGAGGCAGAGTGGCATATAGGGGGTATATGGCATATAGTGGGTATAAGGCATGTCTGGCGGCAAAGTGGCATATCAGGGAGGCAGAGTGGCATATAGGGGTACAAGGCATTTCTGGGGGGCAGAGTGGCATATAGGGGGCATAAGGCATTTCTGGAGGCAGAGTGGCATATAAGGGGGTATAAGCATACCTGGGAACTTCTGGGCTTCAGCTTCCCAGAGCCTTCCCTTGCGGGACACAGCCAGGACTGCCCACTGAAGTCAGCGGACAGTACCGTGACGTCAGTGGGAGTTCCCCTGGCGTAAGCGGGAAACACCCCCATTTAAATGGAAAATGGGTGGGAGCTGGGCATGTGAAGACCCCGCGATCCGGAGGATTCGGGTCTTGACCCGGAGAAGCGGTGCTTCACCCGGCAATCTCCGGCAAAATCCGGAGAGTTTCCAGGTATGGGTATAAGGCATAACTGGGGACAGGTTGGCAAATGAAAGGAAATAAAAACAAAAAAGCCTTTTTCACAATCATAGTTTTTATTTAATATGGAAAAATAGTTTACATGTGAATTAATATTTACTAATAAAACTTTTTTCTTATAGGGTAGTCTTATATTAAGGCTTTTTCTTTTTTTTTCCTAAATTAATGTTAAAATTTTGGGGGGTCATCTTATAATCACGGCTGTAATCGAGCAAATACGGTATATAAATATAATGAAAAGTTACTACACTTCACTCTTACTACACATTGACATTATGCTTTTGTTTTTTACTGTAAAAGACTTACATTGCAATACACTATGTTATCCAGCTAAAGTTATTCCATCAATTCCGATAACTTTAGTAACCTAAATAAAAAGAACAATGTTAAACATTTTCCCATGGACCACTTTACTATTTAATGTTAAGTGGATATCATTCCCCAGATCATTATATCTTTTTAATCTCACTTCCACCGCACCAGGAATAGGGGTTTGGAAAAGATGAACATGGATAAGCTATCTGCAAGGATAAATGCAGTGGTGGGATTCAGCCAGCTTCTTAATTACCCTATTATAGACCGCACCCCCACACACACTTAAAGTGGGGGAGCGGCCTATATTCGGGGTTTAGCGTAATTCGTATCACCCAATGGCTGAGACATGCAGTTCTGGTCCCGGGCAAGTGTTTTTTTTTTCTTTATTTAGCCCTGCTGCGGGCAAACAGCAGGGTGAGGATCCAGACAACCCCTGCTGCGATCCAGACAACCCCTGCTGCTGCTGGCACTTCCGCCAGGGCTTCTATGAAGGAGCGTCTATGTTACATGACCTTCCGGTGCTCTTCCATAGAAGCCCCAGCCGAAGTGCTGGCAGCAGCGGAGGTTGTCTGAGCGCTCCGCGCAGACTTCCCCGGTTGCCTGAGATGAGGATCCCCCAGCAGCACTGCAGGGGTCTTGAAACTTCCTCTCTGGCAGACAACTTCCGCTGCTGCCGTCACTTCCGCAGAGGCTTCTATGACAGAGCGCCGGCATAGAAGCCCTGGCGGATGTGACGAGCAACAGCAGAGGTTGTCTACTCGCATCGCGCAGACGTACATCAACTGCCCCCACTAGGCACCAGGGAGTCTGGGGACACATTGGTAAGTCGGGGAGGGGCAGAGTGTCATATCGGGGGGCAGAGTGGCATATCCAGGGGCAGAGTGGCATATCCAGGGGGGGCAGAGTGGCACATCAGCGTAGCAGAGTGGCATATCAGGAGGCAGAGTGTCATATCAGGGGAGCAGAGTGTCATATCTGGGGGAGCAGAGTGTCATATCTGGGGGGCAGGGGGGCGTATCCATAAGTAAGGTGTATTATGAATTAAGGGGGACCTTAAAATGGCTATTGTCTTTACAAATGTCTGTATATAACCTATGCTGACTATGCTGCATAATAGATACCGATAATATTAAAATACATGAATTCCTGTTCATTAGATAAAATGCTGTTTTATCATTCCGCTAAAGTTTATTTTTAAGAAAAAATAAATGTATCTTTAAAACAGCACCAACCTTTAAGGGTGCGTCTTATAATCGAGCCAATACAGTATAATAATAGTTAGCATTAATTAATTAATTAATGGTAATTTAAAAGTATGCACTGTTGTTTTTTAGATTGTGATTTTTTGTTATGTGACTCTGGTATTACTCTGGTAATAATTTGCTTATGTTTTTTTTCTTTATTATTAATAAAATAATCATTTATTATTAATGTTAAATGTATAAATTGTATAAATTATTAATATATAATATTTGTCATTAATATAATGGTAATTAGCATTCATTAATGGTAATTAAAGGTACGCAGTGGTGTATTTTAGATTATTGATTGAGATTTTTTTATACGACAAATGCAATTGATAAAACATCAAAAGAGGTATCATAGATTTGTAAAAAAAATATATATACTCTTTGAAAAAAAGGTGAAAACGGTATATACCAATTTTAGTCAAATTGTTTCTTGCTGTACATGCAGTTTTCACCTTGTATCCAAGAAGTAGATTTAAAAAAAAAATGTTTAGTGGCTCTTTAAATGTTTTATTAATAGCATTTGTCACATAAAAAAATCTCAATCAATTATCTAACAAGTACCAGTGCATACTTTTTCCAGGCTTATATTGAACACTTTGATTAACTGCTATATATATAAACATATATTTATATATATATATATACAGCTTTGGCAAATTTTTACAGTAAATTATACTTATTTATGTGTGAGTGCCTGCGTCTGTGTGTGTGAGAGAGACTGCCTAAGTGTAGGTGTGTGAGAGAGACTGCCTGAGTCTCTGTATGTATGAGAGAGACTGCCTGAGTCTGTGTGTGTGTGTGTGTATGTGACTGCCTGAGTCTGTGTGTGAGAGAGACTGCCCGAGTCTGTGTGTGTGTGTGTGAGAGACTGCCTGAGTCTGTGTATGTATGAGAGAGACTGTCCGAGTCTGTGTGTGTGAGACTGCCTTAATCTGTGTGTGTGTGTGAGAGAGAGACTGCCTGAGTCTGTGTGTGTGTGACAGAGACTGCCTGAGTCTCTGTGTGTGTAAGTGTGATTGCCTGAGTATCTGTGTGTGTGTGTTTGTGTGTGTGACTGCCTGAGTCTGTGTGTGTTTGAGAGAGGCTGCCTATGTCTTTGTGTGTGTGAGAGAGACTGCCTGAGTCTGTGTGTGTGAGACTTCCTGAGTCTGTGTGTGTGCTCGGAAGTGGTTACTTCATATTTTATGAAATAATATCATATTGGGTATGTCTGGTGAGAGGGGGCCATTATCTTAAGTGAAAAAAATTGTAAATAGTAGAAATATATTCAGACATAAAATGAAAAATGCCCTGCTCATTTCCAAGCAGAATTAGGAGAATATAATTTTTTTAAACTCTAAGGTCCTCTTATGCGGTAGCCTGCTTTGGCTGCCCCTGTTCAGCTATATCTATAGTCCGAAGTGAACAGCAAAAACGTAATTTATAAAATCACCATTTTTATAATTGTCCTATCTACGATCCCACTGTTGAATGCAGAGAATCCATACCGATATGTTTGCCTACAGAGGCACATATTTTGATGCTATAACTTGACACGCTTCAGCAAGAAAGAAATTAAAAATAACAGTTACCTCTATGTTTGGCAAAGTTGGGTAGAAAAATGTTAAGAATGTACCTACTATCATGGTTGTATATTTTATACAAACATATCTTTTGGAGCAAATTTGATTTTGAGGACTACCAAAGTGGCACAAGTATAACAGGGTAGAAAAATTAGACTTGTGCAAATGGACTAAAAACAATTTAGACTCATTTTTTGCTGTGTTTTTGGCCCATTCATTTTCAGGCAACAAATTTTGTTCCCTACCCATTCGGTTCAGCTGAAAATTCAGGGACATTGCTGCCTAGTGCCCACATTCAGTCCTATTCACTAAGCACCATAAACAAGGCCAGACCCAGCACGAACCAAAAACAAAAAACTCTGAAATATAATCCAGGATCTGTGGGTCCACATTCACCCACTCTCTTACATTCTCACTCTCTCACACTCTCATTCTCGTTCACTCTCTCACCCTCTCTGAATGTTTCTCTACCTTCTCTGTTGACCACTCCTGCCGACCGCTTCTGCATCTTCTTCCGCATATTCTTCTATCTTCTTCACTTCCTTCTCTATTCTATCTTCAATCCTTAATCTTCTTTCTTTGACCGCATCTCCACAGACATAACCCGGCAACTTCCACTAAAGTGGAACCACAAACGGACGGCAGAGAAAGTAGGGAAAATATTTAGAGAGCATGGAAGAGAAAGGAGAATGAGAATGTGAGAGAGTAAGTGAGAATGTGAGAGAGAGTGAGTGAATGTGGACCCACAAATACCAGAAGAAAGTTCAGAGTTTTCGTCTGGTTCGTGCTGGGTCTGGTCTTGTTTATGGTGCTTCATGCGAATCGCAGAATTTTACAAAAGTATGTTTTGATTTTGGCTATGACGCATTTACATAACAAAATTAATGAAGAATTGACAACTAGACTTGTGCCTTCGGATTCGTACAAATTGCAAATTTTCAGATTTCATCAATTCATATGAATCTCTGAAAGACCCACTAAAAAATAAAGGCTATGAATTTTCGTCTGAAAACTCCCTCTCTCACACGCTCTCTGAGTATCTCCCTACCTTTTCTGATGACCATTTCCATGTCTTGCAACACCGTTTCCATGTCTCGCATGTTCTTGTTATTCATCTTCAGTCACTTCTTTCCTTGCCCGCATCTCTGTGGATATAACCTCCCGGAGAAAACTTCCACCTAAATGGCAGAGCTTTTGATGACATCCTCAACCCTGACTGGAGGGCGACATCAGAAGCTCCACCATTTTGTGCTAAGATAAACCTGTGTAAGCTTCCCTGTGTATTTCCTCATATTAACTTAGTTGTTATGACTGTTGAATGTAGCTCAAAGTACAATGATGCTGCATGGCTCTGCATGGGAGAAGCTCACATAATGTGTTTAGCCAGACTACACTCGAGGTGATCTGTTACCTTGAATACAGTTATAAAAAAAAACTCACCAGGGGGCAAGCAAAGTCTTTTAAAATGTGTCCAACTAATCGATCATTTTCCTAAAAGATGAATGCACAAAAAAATAAGTAAGATACTAGACTCAATATTAAATTCAAAGATACCTAATCTTAAACAAATGTATTGTTTGAATATTCAGTGGCAACCTTGCACTGTCAGACTGATATTTGTTCTACTTATTAACCCCTTGACATCAATTAACACTTGACATTCACTTAGAGACAATTGACGTGCCAGGACTGTCATGGATTTAAACAGGTATAGAAATCCATCTACAGTATGTTCGCTTTCTGCACCCAAACGGTGTTGCTGTAATGCCTCGATGCCAATCAGTCAATGGAGCCCAACTTTCTAATCACAATGTAACTAGTAAAAAAATGTAAAAACAAAAATATTAAATAGTTAAAAAAAAAATGGTAACATGTAAAAATTATTTCCCACTGTCACGATGTCACGATCAGGGGAACCTTCCAGTTCCAAATTTTTTTAAAAAAAGGCCAAATATATATATATATATATATATATATATATATATTTATGAACAAGTCCTAAAATTAGCACCATATCTTCAAACAATTCTCACAAGGAAAAAGTTAAAATACTGGCATGTTAAATGCCCATGGGGTTTGTACTTAAAAAAAATGTATGATTTGATGGGGTAAATTGAATTGGCCGGGTTCAACAATGTCCCAATTAACACAGGGGCAGGATGACCACATGTCAAATTTCCAATTTGAAAAATGCACATGTCCCAAATGAGGGCCTTTTAGCCCCAAACAACCCAACAAACCCATGCATGTGGGGTATCACTGGACTCAAAGATGTTGCTGAACAAATATTGGGGTGTTGTATGACAGTGACACATACCAGGAGCTGTAAATTCATACCTAAAGTACAACATGTGGGAAAAATACACACAAAAAAATACTACTGCAAACTTTCACAAAGGCTGGTGGTAAAATGTGCGCATGGAAAGAGTTAAAATATCAGCAATTGAAATACCCTGGGGTCTCTAGTTTTCAAAAATATATGGTTTTATAGGGCACATTGAATTGGCCAGGCTCAAAGATTTACCAAATAGTGCATGGGCAGTGGGTCACTAAATGTCAAAGTTGGGGCATGCCCCAAATGTGGCCATTTTGCCCCCAAACAGCCAGGCACACCCATGCATGGGTGGTATCACTGTACTCAGGAGCTGAACCCATATTGGGGTGTTGTGTGACAGTGACATATACCAGGACGTGCAAATTCCTACCTGAAGTAAAATGTGTTTAAAAGAAAAACACAAACAAATGACTACCACAAAGTTTGACAAAGACTGGTGGTAGAATTAGTACATGGAAAGAGACCCTGGGGTCTCTAGTCTTCAAAAATATATGGTTTGATGGGGTAAATTGCATTGGCCGGCTTCAAAGATACCTAAAATAACACATAGGGCAGAATTACCTGATTTGGAAACAATGGTTTTGAAATAGCAAAATGCTACTTGTACTTGTCCTTGCCCCATAGTGTGCAGAAAAAAGCAAAAAAAAGGGTATTTCAAAAGTCAGGATAGGTTATTTCATTAGTTTTTATAGATGATGTCACAGGAGCATCTGTGGCAAGGTTGTAGGTCTCTGCTAGGTAGGCCTCTGCCCACCCCTTCCACTTGTTCCCAAGCCTGACCGCAGTAACCAAGGAGGGTCCGGTCAGGCAACCACAGAGTTGGTGGTGCCTCTGGATTTTACAAATGCAGCTGAAGCGCTGCCCTCGGGGCAGAGTGCCGCTGGCCTCTGCCCGCTCCCCTCTGTGACCCCAGCTCCATTGGCTTTACCCCCCCAATGTTGCCCAGAGGCAGTGATTTCTATGGATCCTGTATCCCCAGCAGAAGTGTTGGCAATGGGAGAGAGGCAGATCGACATCTCTCCCCAGCAGATGGAGTATACAGGAGGGGATGCATGTGGCTTTCCTCCCCTCGCCGAGGATCATACAAACATTTGTACCATGCAGGTGGATTGGACTACGGTCGCCACCTGCAGTCCCCAGAGGTGCCGAGCAGTCAGCCCAGAACCCCATATGGAAGGGACCCCAGCCTCTCTGTTTTCTCCCCAGCGGCTGAGAGGACTCCAGGGAGAAGGCACATTTGGCCCTTCTCCCCAGCGGCAGTACGGTGAGTACTGGTCCTTTGTTAAATTGTTTTGAGGAGTACCAATTTGTGGCTGGCAGTGGTGGTCCGGATATACAGACTGACTTTGGAATCAAACCATGTGGGGAGATATGTGATGGAGTGTGTGATGGAACTGTCCATCACTGGGGCCCCTGGAGAGGACTGAAAGCAAGCCTGCTACCCGCAGATTATGGACTCTGTCTCCCTGCCCTGGCGAGTGGGACTGTTGTCCTCGTCTGGGACCCGAACTCCCCAGTCTCTAAGTGCACCCCAGGACTGGTTAGTGGGACAGGTGCCCTTTGCCAGCCCCCTGCATCCACAACTCTAGAAGCGACGGAGCTGTGCTCCCCGACTGAACTGGATGCAGACCCGCTTGGGGTCTGGCCCCAGTCCAGTCTTCTTTTTAAAAGGGGAGATATGTGACAGAATGACCTGTCATACAGGGGCCCAAGGCACTCAGAGATGGCTCCAGCCTGGCTGCGAAACAGGCAGGAACTCCATTGTGTAAACTAATCCCATTAACAGGATGGCTACCAGGGGGATATTCAGTAGCTAAAGGGGATTAAAGGTTGGGTTGTCTACATGTACCTGTTTATCAATGTTGATTTATGTTAATGAAGGTCTGTGGCTATATCAGTCTATGTTTATGTACTCAATTCAAGGTAGTTGTGTCTACTTATTGGGTACACATAGCAGGGTTCCAAGGTGCGCATGCTGACTGGTGCTGGAAGTGATTCCGGGGACAACAGGAGGATACATGTGGGTGATCTCTGGGAGTTACTACAGGTCTCTTGGTGAACCCGTTAGAGACGATCGACCCACAAAACTACCCCGATTCGTCTCAGAGTAGGGGTTCTCCATGTGATAACTTCTCCGGCTGCCCCCATTGTCTTGGGCTACCCTTGGCTGCAGCTGCATAACCCTGACATCAATTGGTCTACCTGTGAGATCACTTCCTGGCGGTGCTCCTCCTGCATGTTCCCTCAACCATGCATAGTGAAAATCGCCTCCTTGGATACCACCACCCTACCTCCGCAATACCAGGAATATGCTGACTTGTTTGATAAGAAGGAGGCTGACTCCTTGCCTCCTCACCGTCCCTATGATTGCCCTACTGACCTGCTTCCTGGCACCGTACCCCCATGGGGCAGAGTGTATCCGTTATCCCCGGCCGAGACTGAGGGCATGGAGGCCTATGTCCGAGAAAACCTCCAAAGGGCTTTATCCGCCGCTCCGCTTCTCCCGCCGGTGCAGGCTTCTTTTTTGTGTCTAAAAAAGATGGCGGTCTACGTCCGTGTATAGACTATCGGGGCCTCAATCGAATCACCATTAAAAACACATACCCCTTGCCACTCATTACCGAGTTGTTCGACCGGCTGAAGGGATCCAAGGTGTTCACTAAATTGGACTTACAAGGTGCTTACAACCTCATTCGTATCCGTCAGAACGATGAGTGGAAGACAGCTTTTAATACCCGCTCTGGCCATTACGAGTAAACAGTAATGCCATTTGGGCTCTGTAACGCCCCAGCAGTATTTCAGGAATTCGTTAATGACTGTTTCCGGGACTATCTTCACCAATTCGTTGTCATCTACCTTGATGACATACTTATCCACTCGCCGGACCTGATTTCACATCGGATACACATTAAAAAGTTCCTTGCACGCCTTCGTGTAAACCGTTTATACGCTAAACTGGAGAAATGCGTATTTGAAGTTTCCCGGGTACCCTTCCTTGGTTATGTCATTAGCGGTGCACGGCTCGAGAAGGATCCTGACAAGCTGCATGCCATTCTGCAATGGCCTCAACCACAAGGACTGAAAGCCCTCCAGAGGTTCCTTGGCTTTGCTAACTATTATCGACGATTTATCCGATACTTTTCTAAGGTTGTGGCTCCCATGACCGCGCTCACTAAAAAGGGGTCTGACTGTCATAATTGGCCTGCCTCCGCTGTTCAGGCCTTCCAGAAATTGAAGAATCTGTTTGTCTCTGCTCCGGTCCTCGTTCACCCTGATGTCTCTCAACCTTTTATTATTGAAGTGGACTCTTCAGAAATTGGCGCTGGAGCGGTCTTATCTCAACGGAAAACATACGAAGGGCCGCTACATCCTTGTGGGTTCTTTTCCAGACGATTTTCTCCTGCGGAGAGGAACTATGACATCGGCAACCAGGAACTACTGGCAGTCATCCTCGCCCTTACTGAGTGGTGTCATCTCCTAGAGGGTTCCCGCATACCTGTAACTATTCTCACAGACCACAAGAACTTCCAGTATATTGCCGATGCCAAACATTTAACCCCCAGACAAGCACGATGGACTCTCTTCTTATCCCGTTTTAATTATGTTATTTCCTATCGCCGGGGTCTAAAAATACCAAGGCCAACGCTTTATCCCGTATGTTCTGCACAGCCACAGAGGAGAAACCAGACCCGGAACCCATCGTCCCTGCTAACCGTATTGTCTCCGCTGTATCTCTAGTTGTTGCTTCTCCCCTCCTGCAATGCATTCAAGCCAGCCAACCGTCTGCTCCAGCCCATACCCCACCTGACAAACTGTTTGTGCCTCCTGTGTACCGTGAAAGGATACTTCAGGTACACCATTCCACAAAGTTTTCAGGCCACCTTGGTCTTCAACGCACCAGCCAGGCCCTAAGCCGCCGTTTTTGGTGGCCCTCCTGGAGACAAGACGTGGCTGATTACCTCAGATCCTGCCGCATATGTGCCACTACCAAGACTCCCAGGACTCCTCCAGCTGGTCACCTACAGCCCCTTCCGATGTCTTTTCATCCCTGGACCCATATTGACTTCATAGTGGACCGTTTCTCCAGGATGGTTCATTTTGTTCCGCTAGTTCAACTTCCCACGGCCAGAGAACTCGCGGACATCTTCATGAGAGAAGTTGTTAGACTCCACAGAATTCCCCAGAACATCGTATCTGACCGTGGAGTCCAGTTCATCTCCTGGTTCTGGAGGTCCTTCTGTAAAGCCATAGGTATCACCCTGTCCTTTTCCACGGCTTATCACCCCCAAACCAACGGGGCAGCGGAATGCTCTAATAATATTGAACAATATCTACGTGCTTTTGTTAATGACAACCAGAATGACTGGGCTGACCTCCTCCCACTTGCAGAGTTCGCCCTCAATAACTCTGTGCAAGGCTCCACCCAACACACCCCCTTTTATTGTGTCTCCGTTTTCAACCCGGTTGTTTTGCCTACCGCTACCCGGTCGGCGTCTTCACCGCGTGGTCGACTATGCAGCAAACAGGTAGCACAGCGTCACTGTGTGGTCAAAACATAATATTACACGTTACATCTGTAACGTGTTCTTATAACCTCGGGTGACCTCCTTAATGCAGGACACACCTCCACCTGTCCCTATTTAAACCTGGACTTCCTCTTCTGGGTCACCCTTGGTTGGTGTATTCTGTGATTTTCCTGTGCGACTTGCTGTGACTATTTCTTCATTTGACCCGGCTTGCTGACTTTGCTCCTGTTTTCTGATTTGGCTCCTGTTCTCTGATTGTTGGTATTGACTCGGCTTGTTTGACTACTCTGATTCTCGGTTCCAGCTCTCCTGGCTACTCCTGTTTGCCTGGCTCACTCCGCCATCCAGGGTCCTCCTCATCCAATCGTTACAGTCACGAAGGGTACAAAAAATAATATCAGCCATTGTCAGAAAGGGGTTAAATATTATTGAACTATGTTATATGAGGTTGTTTTAATAAGTAATTTGGAGTGTCCATGTACAGTAGCAGTAAATCTATTATGAATTGTTTTTGGATTAAAAAACATTGCAAGTAGCTTTTTATCATCATGTCTCTCCTAGAAATGTGTACCATGTTTTCTTTATCTGCTACCTCTACAGAGCAGTCTATAAGGCAGTCTAAGGTGCTGCTGGCAGAGTTTAAGCATTTAGCAGTGACCTACAGAAGCTTCAATTGAAGTGGACAAAGTAGAAGGAGTGTGATAAAGAGTTTGAAAAGCTTGTTAAAATCCAAATGTGGTTACTATATAGAAAAATGGTGACATAAAAAGGCATCTGACTTAGGGGTTCATGAGGAACTTGTAGAGCACTCTCAAACAGCTATAGACTCCTGAATAAATCTTACACCTTGGTAGGAAACTATTTTGGACAGTGTAGAATTTAATACTCTTAATTTCATTCACTATAACCCTTTAAATTGTAAAACTATGTAAAGCTAAAACATACCACAATGCTCTTTACTAATTCACGTGTTGCATAATCCACAAATAAAATAGCTTGTTCTGTGAGATTTTCCTGAAACATGATAAAGAGTTAAACAAAAAATGATATCACACATTAATATTCAAAGTGAAAAAGGAAGATGTCTAAAAAGACAGACATAGAAGGTTTAGGGGAAAACGAGCAAGGAACATTTAATACATGATACAACTGATTGCATTCAAACCATTTTGTGAGATCATCATGTGTTTGCCTAATTATTTTAAATAACTTTTTCTCTCACAGAAAAATCTCAAAGTCAGTTATAACTGATCGCATATTACCACAATTCATAGTTACTTCTCTTCTGCAATAATGTTTCCCTTTCTTCCTCAATGTTATGTAATGGAATCTGCAAAAGTGTGGATAACCTTCCATATTTAAGTAAGCATTGTGCAAAAACACTATGAGTGGCCCCACATGATGCACAATAAGGATGAATAAATTAAATGTTTAATTTCACTTCAAATTCAGTGTATAGTGAATAGACAGCAATGTGTATGGTGTAACTAATAAAACTATAATATGAACTCACAGATTTAAAAGAAATATATATACAATATCCTATATAATATTTTATTTCTTACCAATAATGTATTTCTTACCAAAGTATCATTGGTTTCCAATAAATCATCAAGTAAGCAGCCAAGTTTTTTCTTAAAAACGTAAAAAATGAATTAATGTATAAATACATGTATATTTCACAATCACTCTGCAGCTCCATTATCATACCTGGGAACTCTCCGGGTTTGACCCGGAGATTGCCGGGTGAGCAATCCTCCGGGTCTCGGGGTCTTGACGCGCCCCTCCCCGGCAATTTTTTCTTAAAATGGGGTTGTTGCCCACTGCCATCAGCGGGAACACCCCCTACGTCAACAGGAACTCCCACCAATGTCAGCGGGAACACCCCGACGTCTGCAGGAACTCCCACCGACGTCAGCGGGACTGCCCACTGACGTCAGTGTGCAGTCCCGGCCACGTCCCGCAAGGGGAGGTTCCCAGGTATGTCCATTATACAATTCCCAGGTTCCCAGAAGTTCCCAGGTATGTCCATTATACAATCTTTACATGAAACTGCAAGCCACAGAATATTATAACCATCCTATTGTAAATTCCCCAGCCATTTATTTGTAGCTGGATCCAATGTTAATGTAGTTATATTTTACACAGGAAATAGAGATATCAAAAATAATAACTTTTTAAATATGCAAGAAATAAGTTATTCATCTTACCAAAATTTGATTGGCATCCTGGTAAATCAAATCAGTTCCTTGGAGCTGAAAAGTGTTAAAATAAATAAATAAATAAATAAATAAATATATATATATATATATATATATATATATATATATATATATACACACATATTTACTTTTTCTGTGCAGTGCATGTTTAGGTTTATCTGTAGATATACATTCAAATATTACATTTTCTTACCAAGCACACAAGATTATTAAGGTGGATAACAAGGTCTGGAACATTTTTCTAAAGTAAAATAAAATAGTTACATTTTAATAGATATAGTTTGCAATTAAGATTGTTTTGTGAAGATGTTGTATGCGTTTTGGCAAACTTGCTGTGCAAGGCAACTAGTGATATCTACATTTCTTATTATCGTTTCCTCTACTGACTATCATTGACATCTGTGACCATATGCATTCTACAAATTCAGAAATGACATTGTTATTTCGAATGACAAATGGGTAATGTTTCATATATACAGACTAGCAATCTCTTTTTTTTAACTGTACCAAATTTATATATTTTTTTGTAATTCTCTAGATTAATTATTAATAAAGACATGTACATACCACCAGAATAGTATGTAAACACGTTGACAGCAGTGCATCCTTCAGCTATAACAGAAACATATATATATAAAGACCACCAATGTTTGATAGATAACCGAGTGGAAAAAACATAAAAGGGTTGATAATATGATACATTTCACACTTTCATTTAAATGTTATTTGTAGCTGAAAACACAGATTAGGCTCAGGTTGTATCTGTGTTTTTTATCTCGTAAATAGACTTGTGCATTCATATTTGGGAAAACATGAAAACGAACACGAATTTTGCATTTCTTTGCTCAAACCAAATACTGAATAAATGAATATGGCAGCGTATAATTGTACACGTAGAATCTTTGTTTCGTATATATAAATATATTCGTATATATAAATACTAGGTTAGCCTATTAGTTAAGACAACATCCCTAATATCTCCTAATACCTCCATGGTCCGCCCCATACAAGTCACTGCCTCTAGCCTATTGTAAGCCTTCTGTAGTATAGCAGGGGCTAACTGGAATCCATAGTATTGCAAAAGGATTTCAAGGTTTGTAAGAACGACTCCAGCATAGGCTCCTCTGGCATCAACCAATTAAGGGCAGCTGCTCTTCATTGGTTGATGCCAGAGGAGCCCCCTGCTGGCGACCAATAGAGTCACACCTAGCGAACCTATAAATCCTGGCGCCATCCTACGGATTCCTGTTAACCCCTGCTATACTACGGAAGATTTAGGCTAGAACACCTGCAGAAAATGAAGAACGTATACGAATATTTGCTCGAAATGAACACGGAAGCGGACGAATATTCATAGAATACAATGAATACAAAGGCTTTGCTGAAAGAAAAACATATTATCTTACCAAACTGCAGCCAAATGTTAAAACACTTTCTGTAATCCCAAATGTATCCTGTAACACAGAAAATAATAATAATAAGTAAACACTCTTTGTATGTTAACATTCTTGAAACCCAATTTTACTGCATAATAGAAGTTACCAGAATAAATTAATGTGAGTGGTTTTATAAATATATTATTAGTCAAACCATACTATGAATTATTTTCAATCCCTTATATGGCTGTTTAGGGTAACATAAAATTATACAAGTGAAAATAGTATGCATATAGTGAAAGTAACTTACCAAAACTGGACGTACAATGTTGTCAACAAGAAATGTTGCAGTTTTCCCAACATCCCCAGCAATGTCTTCCTAAAATACATTTTAAATGTTAACATAACATTTTATGTTAACATTGACTATAATAATGTTCAAATTAAATATAAGGAAGCAGAGTGAGATATTAGGGGGGCAGAGTGGAACTTCTAGGGGGCATAAAACATGTCTGGGAGGGCAGGTGGGCATTTTTAGGGGGTATAAAGCATATCTGGGGCAGAGTGGCATACCTGGGGGCACAGGGGCATATCTGTAAGTAAGGTGCATTATGAATTAAGGGGGGGGGGCATTAAAATGGCTATTGGTCTGTGTATAACATATGCTGACAAACTGATAGATACCAAACATTTTAATACATGTATTCCTGTTCATTAGATAAAATACTGTTTTACCATTCCACTCATGTGTATTTTTTCTTTTAAAATATTTTTTTTCCTTAAAATAGCACCAAACTTTAAGGGAGCAGCCTATATTCGGGTGCGGTCTATATTCGAGCCAATACGGTATGTGTTGGTATCTTCCAAATGTTACAGACTGTCTTTGGTGATAATTGCTTGCTTATTGAGTTATTTAGAAAGTATTTAACAAGACAGAATTCAACAAACTTAATTTGTGATTTCTAACAATGTATAATTTGTTTGAGTGAAAACCTTCCTCTTTCTCGTTTACAAACGTAAAAAATTACTATCCAGCTTCCCTTGATTTTTTTCTCCCTTCACAAGAAAACAAGTAGATTTAATGACTTTCCCAACATCCAGGATAATGTTAAGACTTAAGAGAGAACATCATAGTTTTCAGCATTTCTTCTAAAATTGAACAGCACATAAGGAGAATGCATTTAATCTGGGGGTGACTACTTTGAAAGTGGCAGAATGTCATAATAATGTATAATCATTTAAAAAATAAAAGCCATGTCTTATAATGTTTTGATGATTCCATACAAGTGTATGTGTTCAAATTAATACATGCAACATCTTACCGCATTTATTGGTGCAAGTTCATCAATAACACAGCCAGCCTTTTCCTATTCAGTAATTGCAAAGAAAATATTTAAGTTAGTTCAGTTAAACTATAGCTGAAATAGAATAGACACCTTTACTCAGTAAGATTTTTTTTTATAACTGTTGTTTTTCGGTATTAGAATAAATAATAAGGAATACGGGCAAATTTTACCAGATGTGCTCATTCCAGTAAAAAAATATTTAGAATTAGAAAGATTTCTGCATTAAAATTCTCTCCTTTCTAATAGCACTACATTAGCAAAGGTTACCAGAACCAATTTGAGAATAGTGAGGAATGGGAGAAACAACTTAATAAGGAAATATTATTACTCAAATCCCAAGAAGGTGGAGTTAAAACGTCTGTTTCTGGAACATGGTAATTTCTCAGCTGAAATTCCAAATAAAAATGGAAAGACAGCTTTATAAATCTTACTTTATTTCTGAAAAAAACTAAGATGTGGGGATCATGGCTAATTAGATTAGAGGAAAGCACGAGATAGGGCCTGAGTGTGTTGATTACTGGATAAGGAATAATAAGGGACCGCTAGTCTACATATATCCAAAATGCAGCTTTTTAATTTTGTATTTATGTATTGGTTTTGTTTCTTTGATGTTTTTGTATTGTACTAGTATCTATGTATGTATGATTTGTGTATTTTTGTTTTTTTTTTATAACGGAAAAAGTAAATAAAGACATATAAAAAAAAAAATGTCTGTTTCTACAGTATACATACAGTATAATGGAAGTATCGTATTTCCCCGTGTATAAGACGCACCTTAATTTTGGGGCCTGAAAATTACACTTCTATCATGCCCAGGTTCCAGGATGAGTGTGATGTTAGCTGTGCTGGAATCAGGGTATGCCTGGGCATGATAGGAGTGTTATTGCTGTTAGCAATCAAGTACATTTAATATAGCAATCACACTCCTATAATGCACAAGCAGCCAACACATGCACATCACTTTCAGCCTCCCTGTGCCCTGCCTCCCCTACTTACACATCCATTCATTCATTCCCTCATTCACGCAGACACATAAACCCTCCCCCACCCTTACCTGAACTGCAGATCTTCCGGTGCCGCTCGCAGACTTCATTTCCCTCTGCGTTGCTCGAACTCTGAGTTAACTTCTCTTGTCCCGTCCAGGGGAACAGGAATGGAGCGGAGTCAAGTGATGTGATGTACATTCACGTGACTCCACTGGATTCCTGTGTCTCCTCGACGGAACAAGCGACACTGCTGAGCAACACAGAGGTAAGCGAAAAAAAAAAAATCTACAACCACTGTATATAAATTTGTTTTTACACCCCAAATTTTTCGAAAAAAGGTGTGTCTTATACATGGGGAAATACGGTATATAAAACTTCCCAGGGTTTGATTCTCTTAGGTCTCATTATCTTATTTTCTTATGGAAAGCAGAAGGGGCAGATCCAAGATCTCAAAAAAAATTTAAGAGGTAAAGACACGGAAGCCAGTAGTGGAAGCGTGCAGGGCAAACTCCATCCTGGATATCAAAGACTGTCTGGAGGCCTGGTAGCACAATTAACTTATTTTAATATAAGATATTAGTTAGTGAGATCCAATGAGACTTTTAGAAAAGAGAAAAAAACTTACCAACACCTTTATTGATTGATCATAAACATCTTGAAATAAGGCATCATTTAATTCCCTCTGTAGAACATACATAAGTATATTACGATTTGCAGGTTAAATACTTCTACTTAATACTAGGATAGGCAAGTGATATCTATATATATATATATATATATATATATATATATATATATATATATATATATATATATATATATATATATTATAGCCTTGTCACTGTGGGAATTAACAGTAAGGCTGGAAAGGGCTTAAAATAAGGTCCAATCTAAGTGTGCATGCTGCACTCTTCTTGATCTTCTGTCCCTCGTAGCATTTTAAGTGTCCTCCCTTGTCCTCTCTGTCCCTCTGCTGCCCACTGCTTCCCGTAGCCTCTTCCCAGTCCCTCCAACTCACCTGTTATCTTCCCAGCCCCTTCCTGCCATCTCTGCTCTTATCTGTTCCCATCAGCATCACTCTGCTCTGAACTTCTACCTCCAATTGACCTCTGCTCTGAATATCCCTTTTCACAATGTCTGGTTTGACCCACCCTCTCGAGATGAGCTCCTGTCTGATCTTCCCAGCTCCTTCTTGACCTCTTTGCTCTGGCCTGCTTGCCCTAACTCCTTTTACTCATCCCAGACACTTTCTGTTGCCTCTCGTCTTAACTCCCCTCCAGCTCCCCTCTATTCTGACTCACCGCATATCTCCCTTTCTGATTCTCCTGAACACTCCCTGACACCTCTGTGACTCCTCAACCCTCCACTTCTCTGGCCCTTCCTGACCCTTTTGCTCTGACCTGCCTCCTCTAGCTGCCCCCTCCTGCTCTCCTTGGACCTCCTTCCCTGTTTTGAACCGCTTGTTATCTGACCCCTTCAGGACACCCATTTCTTCCCAACTCCTTCTTATGCCTTCTGCTCTTACCTAACTATCCAGCTTTCCTCTGATCCTGCCACCCAAATGAGCTTCCTCTGCTCCTACCGACAACCTTCAGCTTCCCTATGCTCTGAGCAGGCACCCAGAGGTATTAGAACAGCAGCAGCTGTTCCTTAATGAGACAAGATGAAGGGGAAATTAGGAGGGAGAGGTGTACTAAAGAGAGGCGTAAATGAGATTGTGTGTGTGTGTGTGTGTGTATTTATGTATGTGTAAGTGAATGGTTAGTGAATGTGAGCCAGTGTATGGTGTTAGAATGTGTGAATGCATGGTGTTAGAGTGAGTAGATGTTAGAGTGAGTTTGCATTTTAGTATGTGCATGTGTTCTATTTACCAGAGTGGGCCACTGAAGAAATGCTGCAACCAAGCACCAGCAAACCTGCTCATTTCTATTGAGATTAGATGTGGATAGATGGGGATATGTGAGCCAGATGACAATGAGGCAACTGAAGTGATGAAAGGAGAGGGTCATTGAGGTAAGAAAATTTGAGGTGAAGTAAGAAAAGAAGAAGTGAAGAGATGGTAGGTGAGAAGAGCGTAGTTAAATTGGACAGACAATAGGAGAGGTAAAGTAAGAAGGGGAGGGTAGGTAAGGAGATTATAGGTGAGTTGAGGAGGGGAGGAAAAGAGACAGGCAGAGGAGGGAGAGAGGAGGGAGAGAAGCTTAAACAGTGATGGAATTCAAACATGTATGTGAAAGGTATATAGGTATCCTGAACCAAGGAAAGAATAAGAATCAAATCCTGGCACTCCTTCAAAGAAGAGACAATCAAATTAAATCAAAACATACAAATCAAAGTATAATGAAATAAATCTCTCCCACTGATAAATAAAAAATCATTAGGGGTTAAATTTAAATTTTTATAGTGAAGAATTTGTGTATATATTTATTTATTTATGAATCGTGCCAGATGTGTTACTATCTACATTATCAGTAGTAGAAATATATTTCGATATACCTTATATACCTTGATATACCTTAAATATGTTTTAATTTAATATTTTATTTAAATATTTGATATTGTTTTCTTTTTCTACTTTTGACATTTATATATATATATATATATATATATATATATATATATTAGTTTATATACAATTATGTGTCCTACAATTTCATTTGATTTATTCTATATTAATGTTCTTTTCTTTTTTCATTGTTTGTGGAAAGCTTGTTATTGTTGTATACATCATGTGCTTTTAATTGTTTAAATTAGTAGTTTTTGATAAGAGCACCTTCCAGTGCGAAACACGTTAAGTAGGTTCTCTTTTCTGTGATATTCATGGGTTTCATCGGCTGGTATGTTCATTACTTTTTGTTTGATATTTGATTTTTTACTAATGAACTATGGACCGGAATAAAAGATTAATTGTAGAACTTTGACCGTCTCTTCTTTAAAGGTGTGCGAGCGTTTGGTTATTGTTTCATTGTGCTGTTGGAGTGGGTGCTCCACATTTCATGCTTGAGCATATGGTCTGAGCTGGCATTTCATTCACAAGGAAAAAATAAGGTATGTACATCAAGAAAAACAGACCAAATAGATGGGTTGAATGGTTCTTATCTGCTTAGCAAATTATATGTTTCTTTGCTTTTATGTACCACAATCTGCCTACAAATTTCATAGTATCCATTCCATCACATCACCAATTATGTATAATCCATCCCCTCAACCCATGTAATCTAAACATTTACAGCCATCATTATAGAAGTCGGATAGTATATAACGTGTCACCCACCAACTACTAGACAAGCCACATTCATGAGAATTTTTTGCATGTAAGTTACCTGTGCTTCTTTATAAGTACACATGAGTGTTGCCAAACGAATAAGAAGTGTCGGAGATTCCTTGACAAAAATACATCAATTACTTTAGTTAAATTAAAATTGCTAATTCTAAAAGTAAAATATGTTTTAAATTATCTGTGCTGTCATGATTGACATGTATATGTCATGTATTTTACAAAGAAACAGAGCAACATATATTATTAATATATATTTTGAATGTTTAATTTTACAGAAAATAGAGTAACAAATATTTTCAAAAGTATCAAAAAATGTTCAATTTTCCTTTTTACTTATCAACAACCATATTTTTTTTTCCCAAATCACTCATTTCCCAACTGCTCCACAATATGCCAATGTTTATTTTGCCTAGGCATTTACTGAAAAATAAATATATAAAATTAAAGTAGAGCAAGTATTTAATTTGGCATGCATCACATATACTATTGTTTATCTATGTATTAATAACACATTGGATCATAAAACTATTTTCAAACTATAAACTATAAGAAATATATATATGATTTAATGTTACCTTCAGCACATCTAACAGACATATATTAATGTCTGGTATGTTGGGTTCAGAGGTACACGCTACACAAAAATGAAAAGTAATTTACTATTAATTTTTATTAATATCCATAATGTAATAAATATTACATTGGCTTTAAGATGTTACTTACCAGTAAAATCACAACAGACGATAAGTCCAAATAAGAGCATTCCCAACGTAATTTTCATTTTTTCTTTTGTTTCACAATTCTGAAATGATGTGAGTCACTTTCAACTTTGCTTACACCACCAATAACACCAGTGCTTTTAATATTACAAAGGCTATTACGTAATCAAAGGCTAGGCATGGGATCATATCCTCTGAAGTACATCCAAACCACAAGCTTCTGAAACAGAGAATATGCATAAGTTATAGTGTTGACAGTTGTGAAAAGAACAAATGTATCACTGCCAACATCAGTGCATCAGAACTCATTTATAAACATTATGTAATTCATGTGTAAATACAAAGAAAGCCGCAGTGGCGGAACTACCGGGGTCGCAGGGGTCGCGACTGCGACCGGGCCCTGGAGTTCTGCCATTCAGGGGGGCCCAAGGGGTGCAGAGCGGTTGCTGAAAACAAGCAACCGCTCGGCAACTTTTGGGCCCCCCTGGCTGACAGAAATCCAGGATCCCTCCGCTGCTGCCGCCGTCGCCGCTGCCGCTGTCGCCGCCAACCATAACATATCATTCTTGTTGCTTCCAAACAACTCCCTAATGGGAGCCTGGCATAAATAACTGTCATACCAGTGAGCCACTAGGACATGAGCCACTCTAAACCTGTACCATAGCATACCTCAGAATCCAACACCCTAACTAAAACTTTCTCTGTCTCACAACCAAGGTGTCCCCCCGTAGGATGAAGGAGCACATCTCGCTGCCCAGTATATAGGACCATGTAGGACAGCCCCAGAATCCATACCAATACACTGGGAAATACCTAGATAGTGCCGTCCCTTTTGCATAAATAAGCAAAGACACCTGCTCAGTAAGATGAACCACAAGATCTGAAAATATGTACCATGTTGGCCCCCAAACATGTATCATCACCATGTCCCCTACCACCTGGATGTCTTGCACTGAACCCCCAAATGCTTTAACTAACTCGGACTAATAAACTCCCCTATATGAACTTTTATTGACCATTATATATTTCATAGTGTATAGCTAGTGGTGTGACCCACAAACTGGCTGAGATGCATTAAGGAATTTAGTCAAACTATAAATTAGAAATCATGATCAACACAATCACAGTGGAAAAAAAGGTATTTCTGCGTTATTGAGTTTGGGGTAGCCGTAGTAGTCCAGTGTAAACGAATGCAAAAAAATATTTTAAAACCCTTTGTTAAAAACACTAAGAGCTTCATACAAGACACCACGGACTTCCTGAACAAACTCAGTCAAATTACAAACTTGCCTGCCAATTCCATACTTGTAACCATGGATGTGGAATCTTTATATACCAACATCCCACATGAAGATGGAATTGAAGCCTGCTCTCTGTTCCTCTCAGAACATACTCATAACCAGAAATACAGTCCTCAAACCATTACCAAACTCATAGAATTCATCCTCACACACAACTACTTCAGTTTTAACAACAATATATATCTGCAAACCATGGGCACTGCCATGGGGACGAGAATGGCACCACAATATGCCAATCTATTCATGGCTGACCTGGAACAACGATTCTTGGAAACACAACTTCACAAACCCTACAAATATTATCGCTACATTGATGATATTTTCATTGTCTGGACGGACGGAAAAGAAAACCTCAGAAAGTTTCATAACGCATTCAATACATTTCACCCATCTATCAAACTCAAAATGGACTTCTCCACAGAAAGTGTAAACTTCTTGGCAGGGCCGGCCGAAGACTTAACGCCGCCTGGGGCGAAGTTTAAAATGCCGCCATAAGGCATTTTAAACTTTGCCGACGCCATAATCTACCCCACCCCGGTACTTACCTTTAAACAGTCCTGCGGCGAGTCTCCCTGCTCTGCCACGGTGCCGGCTTGTAATGCTGAGCGCCGGAAATTGACGTCACTTCCGGCACTCTGCATTACAAGCCGGCACCGAGACCGAACAGGGAGACTCGCCGCAGAGGAGAGAGAGAGGGGCGCCGAGCGGGTAAGCGAAAACCACTCGGTGCCCCTCTCTCTCTCCTCTGCTTCAAAAAAAAAAAAAAGCGCTTGGGGCGGCAAAGTGCCGCCACTTCTAAAGTGCCGCCTGGGGCAATTGCCCCAGTCGGCTCCATTGTAGGGCCGGCCCTGCTTCTTGGATACAACTATCACAATAAACAAGGACACACTACATACATCTCTATACAGAAAACCCACATACCGATCCAACTACCTGCACAAATCCAGCTTCCATCCATCCCACACAAAGCAAGGCATCATCCATAGCCAAGCCACCAGGTACCACCGCATCTGCTCCAACACTGATGACAGAGATATGCATCTAAAAACACTGTCTCAGACATTCAAACAAAAGGGATACAAACCCAGGATCATCAATAAGAAAATTAACTCTGCGCTACAAACACCACGCCAACACCTGTTGCAATACAAAGACAAACAAACATCCTCACGCATACCTTTGGTAGCCACATACAATCCTGCCCTAGAAGAAATCCGAAAAATCATCAAGGATCTGCAGCCAATACTAGCAGAGGATGTGGTGTTAAAAGAAATTTTCCCTGAACCCCCATCTTGGCCTTCAGACAACCAGCTAATCTCAAACAAAAGCTGGTGAGTAGCAAACTACATACTGAAACAACACACACAGATAATGGAAGCAAACCATGCAACAAAGCCAGATGCAAATTTTGCCAACACATCTGTACCAGCAACACAGCCACCCATAACAACAAGACATACAATACCGTATTTGCTCGATTATAAGACGACCCTGATTATAAGACGACCCCCCAAAATTAAAATATTAATTTAAGAAAAAAACAAAAAGCCTGAATATAAGACGACCCTTTAGGAAAAAAGTTTTACTAGTAAATATTAATTCATGTAAACTAATTTTCATATTTAATAAAAGCTATGATTGAGAAAAATATATATATTTTATTTCCTTTTATTTGCCAATGTGCCCCCCCCAGTTATGCACATCTGCCCCCAGGCTTGCCACTCTGCCCCCAGAAATGCCTTATACCCCCCTATTTGCCACTCTGCCCCATGATGTGCCTTATAACCACCTCTATATGCCACTCTGCCTCCAGAAATGTCTTATACCCTACTATATGCCACTGTGCCCCATGATATGCCTTTTAACCCCCTATATGCCCCTCTGTCCCTTGATATGCCTTATACCCCTATATGCCACTCTGGCATATAGGTGGTTAAAAGGCATATCATGGGGCTGAGTGGCATATAGGGGGTTAAAATGCATTTCTGGAGATATATATATATATACTGCTAACAGCAATCACACTCCTATCAAGCCAAGGCAGCCAGTACATGCTGGAACCTGGGGATGTTAGAAGTGTGATTACACCCTCCCTATGCCATGCTACCACCCCCACCCCCTTACACATCCATGCTATCTCACACACACACACACACACTCATTCACAAACATTTAAATACTCATTCATTCCATTAATCACACATACACACACACGCTCAAACCCCCCACCCCCTTACCTGAACTGCAGATCTCCCACTCGCAGACTTCTGCAGGGGCCCGGCTGTGCGAGCAACTTCTCTGGCCCCGCCCCCAGAGGAAGGAGGGGGGAGGTAGAGTTATGTGAGGACTGTGCTAGCTTCCTGTTTTCCGCCTGCTAATAGCAGAGACGCTGCTCGCGATCAAAGCCCGGTAAGCAGCACGGTCGAAGCAGAATGAGGTCTGATTAGAAGACGACCTCGATTATAAGACGAGGGGTATTTTTCAGAGCATTTGCTCTGGAAAAAACCTCGTCTTATAATCGAGCAAATACCGTATTAAAGGATCATACTCATGCACTTCACAGAATGTTGTATACATGATTCAATGCACCAAATGTACTATAGGGTGTTACATCGGTGAAACCTGCCAGCAACTCAATAAAAGGATGAATCTGCACAGATACTCCATCAAACATCACGATGAAGAAAACCTTTGCACTCCAGTTGGGCACCACTTTACCCAAACAGGTCACTCCATACATGACCTTAAAATCAAAACACTGAGAGGTCATTTCAAAAACACCCAAGAAAGAAAGACATTTGAAGCCAAAATGATACATTTTTATGATTGTAAAAACAGAGGACTTAATGTGGATTTGAGCTTCTTAGCACACTATCAAAACTTCCTATAACCTGTGCTTTTTTTTTTTTTTCTCTCTCCTACATGCTCACCCCTGCTCCCCCCCCTTGCCTTATCTGCGCAGTATATGCCACTATTTACTATTTATGACCCTCTTAGTTTTTTGTCTGCAAATTCTCTACCGTGTTGTTGTAACCCCTGTTTTAACCCTGTATCAGAACATGTACTGGTCAGTTTTAAACTGTGTTTTTCACTTGCTTGGTCAGAAATGCTTTTGACTTGATAAAGGGAGGACTCCCGAAAGCTCGTCTATTATTTTAAATACTGTTAGTCCAATAAAAAAGGTATTACAAGATTCTGCAACATTCTGTTTTTTTGCATGCGTTATTGAGAGATCCAATATCAACTATCCAACGTCCAGATCAAATTCAAAACGTTCTTCATGCATAATGAATAGCTTGTAAACCAACTTCAAATCCCTGTTATCGCCATTTTCTAAGAGTGTGTGGCCAAATACCACCTCCATAAACAACCCCAACATGGTGAGTCAGGAACACTCCTCCAACCAATTACAAAACTATGGGTCTCTCCCTACAGTACTCTACAACAGTGGGCAACTCACCCTTACAATGTAGCGATTTTTCCATAATCTTATTTTTTGCTGTCCATAAACAATGCACTCTTATCTTTTAATTTGCTTGACGCTACATTGCCAACAAATTTCTACTAATACCCTCTCAAAAATTATTGTCATGTTTGATTACAGTATGAGATTTTTTAAGAAGGAACCTGACAAATGTGGATCTTTAAAAACAATTATGTTTACATTTTACATTAACACGTGAAAAGAATATTAAATACAATAATTAGTGTGCCATACTAGATTTCAAATTAGAAGCTTTACCAGATTCATGTTTCTAGGTAATTATTCAAGTAAAATAAAAACAATTCCCAATGTATGGAGATATATAGCACACAATTCACTTATTTCTTACTTATTCAAAATTAGGTAACTGCAAAAGCTTTAATTTATAAAGTGAAAAGGCCTCTAGTTTCTAAGAGATTATTATTATTAAATTCACTTTTGTGATATTCTAAATTTCAGATATGTTGAGCTCTTACTGTGTCAGGAAAACAGAGCCGAAGGGTGGGCATGGGACAAAAGAAATATGTCTATTTACTAAGCAACAAGTACACGCATGTCTCTCATAGGTTTATTTCATATATTTTAAACCTTCCATCCTAGTGAGACTGAGAACATAATAGGGTGTAATGGGGTAGAGGTAGGTGCTATACCTTAAAATGTATTATTTATCACCTCTAACCCACCAGAAACACTGGCTGGGAGAAGACATAGCCAATTGTTGCCCTTACCCCTCAAGATGTTCAGAGGACCACTGATTTTTTAACTATTATTTTATTAGTTTATTTTTAAATTATTGGTTGAACTTTTTTAAATTAAATTTTTAATTTTGCAAGATGAAAGTGGGATCAAAGGAATTGGCATGGAACTTGCATTGTGTCTATTGTAACTTAAAAATTATAGGGTCACATGCACTTAGTGAATGTACATGTTGCTTTCTAAGTGTTGTGAATGGCATGCAAGGGTACACAACTTCAGTCAAATCTTGTCATTAGAATTAACCTGGCCACTCAAATTCTGGGTAAATAGACTCAACAGAGAAGGAAAGAGACACCAGAGATTTCAAAAAAGAAGCAAAAAAGAAAGACTTCATAAAATCATAGTGAAATCAAACATAACAAGATAACGATTAGTCTGTGACAATGTTTTATCACATCATGCTCTATCCATTGAACAGCAGACATACCAGAATAGCCCTGCAGATAAAAGCATTGGACACGGGGCAAGATGAATAAAATGACGCCAGGTAGTCCTCTTGTCTCTAGGGAGATTATGCTGGTTAGGCAGGAGAGGGCTAACAGCAGTTGGTTGGGGCCCCTCATGGGCATACCTGGGAACTTGTGGGCCCCGGCTACCCTGAGCCTACCCTTGCGGGATGCAGCCAGGACTGCCTGCTGATGTTAGTGGGCGGTCCCACTGACGTCACTGGAAACACCATTTAAAGAGGAAATGGACAGGAAGCGGGGTGTGTCAGGACCCGGAGGATTCGGATGCTGAGCTGGAGAATTGACGATTCTCCTGGAGCTCTCCGGGCCAAACCTGGAGAGTTCCCAGGTATGCTCATGCGGCAGCCCATAGTTAGCATAGGGTTATATCGGCCAATCCCAGATAACTGCCTTAGAGTGTTGTTTTTTACATTGGACAACATATCACCCTCCCATCTCATATTAGATTATGTTTGTATGTTTGGAGGTTGGTTATGCTGGCATGGTCCAAGGGTTAACCACCCATAGAGGTGGTTTGACTCGTGGTGCACAAGCCTTGGCCTTAAGTGCAGGACACTCCTGGTGCTGGTGCCCATGTGGGATGCCGTGCATGCGATGCTGGTAGCCATGACAGGGATATAATTGCTATGTCTATGCCAGTCGGTGGCAGTGCTACCTCATTCATGCTATTAGAATCGTCAAAATGCACCAAGAAAATATATATTTAACTTTTATTTTGATGTAATCTGTCCTAGATTTAATAACAAAGAAGAACATAGATGTATGCATTTGAGTTGATATTCACTTTACATGTACGCTAATTACATCAAAGTTTATTTTGCTGGTAGTAGCCTATTACATACATTTTGACACATCTTTATTTATAGTTGGTCAGATCATAATACCTCTGCTATTATCCGGGGTATTCGGGCATTGTAATTGCACTTTTCTGCTTGGGATTCAGAAAATTAGGAAGGCTGTCAGAGATAAGAAATAGTAATTATTTAAAATCATTGGGTTTTTTCTACTGATTTTTGACATTAATTACTGTATTTTAATGGATAATTAAATAAAAGCTTTATTTGTTACTTTTAAAAGAAATTGAAACTGAAATGATTACGGAGTTAAAGCAGGTAACTTAACCTTTATTTTTTCTCTAAACATATTTTGTTTAATTACATGCTTTTCAAAAGAATCAATGCATTAATAATTTATAGGTTTAATTATAGAGTAGCAGGATTCATCCAATGTTTAATGTCACTATTCGCTTTATTAACTTTATTGCTACAGGCAAATATTTTGATATATAAGAACATTTCATTATCTTGTCAGGATCAAATGTCTATAATATTTTCCAGTGTGTTTGTCTTCCTTCAAGCAGTTTTCACATCCTGTATTTTCTCATTCATCAAATATCACAAGTTCTTAAAGGTTAAACATAGCTGTGTTCCACTGTTGTCATTAACTCTTTAAATGCAAAAGAAAAATAGGAAGCATATGAAGGGCTTAGTTTTGGGACTATATTTGTAGATATAAGCCAGTGTTTATTAGTGTTAAAATATAACACTTTTGAGGAAAAAAATAAAGTTAAAAACCCAAATGTTGCAAGGTGCGCATCACTTTTTGCAAGCTCTATAATTTGTATGCACTAAACCACCACCCAATTATGTTTCTGAGAAGCAGACACTCTAGGCAATTTTGCTTAGCATTTCTTTCACAGAATAGATGCAACTGCTAAAAACATTTTTGTAACAAAAAAAAAACGTGATGAAAAAACTAGCAAAAAAACTGGTGATATACATATACACACCTATTTTTGAAAAGGGGAATACTTAGTTTTATGAGGAGCTAACTCATTGTTAATATAAACTTACAGGGACTCTTGAGAAAAGCAAATCATAAATACCATTTATTAGCATTTTCTGACACCACAGCAAACCTTAAACATAATTTCTAGAGCATAATTTCTAGAGCAAAAAGAGACACAAGAAAACTTCATTAACATATATACAATGGGTGTATGTTGTATCTGAAATCTGAAATACCTTGGAGTGTCTAGTTTTCAAATATATGGTTTGATTGGGTAAATTGAATTGGTCAGCTTCAAAGATCTCCCAAATAAGACATGGGGCAGAATTTTCAACATTTCAAAATTCCAAACTGAAAAACTATATTGTGCATGTCCTAAATGTGGCTATTACCTCCAAAACAGCCCAGAAAACTCATGCATTGGTGGAATCACTGTGCTCAGGAGATGTTGCTGAACACATATTGGAATGCTGTTTGACATGTACCAGTCACATGTACCAGGAGCAGTAAATTCATACCTGAAGTCAAATTTGTGTGAAAAAAACCCACAACTAAACTAAAATACTAGCATTTGAAATACCCTGGGAAGTCTTGTTTTGCAACATATATGTTTGATGGGGTAAGTTAATGCCCGAAATAGGACATGGGGAGCAGTATGACCATATTTGAGAAAAATAAATGGTTTTTCAATAGCAATATGCTACCTGTACTTATTGCCCTATAACATTTAAAAAATCCCCGTCAGGCCCCATCCAGGCTGCGGAGCTGCTTGTCTTTTGTTTCCCAGTGTCTTGCTGTGGTCCATTTCTGGATTTTCGTATGTTCTGTCCGGAACCTCTGATTCCTGGATTCTAGTTCTGCTCTTTGCTTCAGCTCTGTTTGCCCCACCTGTTATGTTTGTCTCAGTCTGCAGTCTACAGGTATGTCTCTCTGATATGTGTTTAGATTTCATGTTTAGTTTGTTTAGTACCTCTGTAGGCAGGGTTCAGTGCTAGGACCCACCATATATTGGAGTACTTTGGCATAGTGGTGGGCTAAGCATACTATGGCCATATGATGTGACAGAATCTCCAATTATTATCACATAGTCCTAGGCTAGTCCTGTATTTATGTATGCCTTGTCTGTTATTGTCAGGAACTGGGTCCATACAGACGACTGTAATGACCCAGAGCGCCCGAAGATGGAGAAATTCAGGGATTCCACATGCAGAAGCAGAGTCACAGGGTAGGGCCTGGTGCAGGGCGACTGCACTCATCTGCGTGGTGAGCATCTAGGGTTGTACAGCCACATACCAGCGCCCTGGTATAGCAGCGGATGTAGTCCAGAACGAAGCAAAGTGATATCCTGCAGGCACCCTGGAGCAGGCATGAGACATAGCACTAGAATAATGTGTGGGATGCTGCAGGCTGGGAGTGTGGAAGTTAAGCAGAGTAACAGCTGAAACATAGCGAGCAAGGGACAGGGAGACCAACCAAGAAAGATAACCAGAGAAGACATACATAATACAGGGCACGGAACAAGAACAAGACAAGGAATACTCAAGATCCGAACATGAACAGGACAGGACACCCCTCTACCGGGGTTTTAGGACAGGACACTCCTCTACTGGGGATACAGGACACCCCTCTACTGGGGATACAGGTCATCCCTCTACCGGGGATACAGGACAGGACACCCCTCTATTGGGGATACAGGACAGGACACCCCTCTACCAGGGATGCAGGACAGGAACCCCTCTATCGGGGATACAGGACAGGAACCCCTCTATCGGAGATACAGGACACCCCTCTAGCGGGGACAAAGGGCACCCCTCTACCGGGGATACAAGACAACAAAGCACAGAGCTGCCTAGACTGACCAGGCTACACATGATAAGACTACACAGAAACCACAGGACCAAACAGGACTAGCCTAGGACTAGAAGTACCAGGAACCACTTTTTCGCTGCCTGCACCAAGGCTTTTTCATACATGTGGTATATCAGTCTGCCACCACTAGTGGCCACCCTCCGTCCTCTGGAGCACTCATAACTCAATTACTAGGATCAGGTGTGCCTTGTTACCTGGGTTGAGCCTTTATGAACTTGCCCTGCCCTTTAGTCAGGGCCTTTGTATTGAAGTCTGTGGACCTTTCTGCTGTGGCTCTGCACCTGTACCGTTCCCGGTTACCTGCTTTGTGTCCTGATCAAGTCGATTCCCTGCTTTGTGTCCTGATCAAGTGGATTCCCTGCACCAAGTGGGTTCTGTGCCTTTCGTACCCTTCCAAGTGGGCTCTGTGCCTTTCGTACCCTTTCTAGTGGGCTCTGTGCCTTTTGTATCCTTCCATGTGGGCTCTGTGCCTTTCGTGCCCCTCCAAGTGGACTCTCTGCCTTTCGTGCCCTTCCAAGTGGGCTCTCTGCCTTTTGTGCCCTTCCAAGTGGGCTCTCTGCCTTTCATGCCCTTCCAAGCGGGCTCTCTGCCTTTCGTGCCCTTCCAAGCGGGCTCCCTGCCAAAAGACTTATTACCGTTATTTATTTCTCCTGCCATACGTCCGGTTTCTTGTCTACAGACTGTATTACCCTTATTTTCTTGTCCTGTTATATACATACAACACATTGCATTATCTGGATTTCTGCTTGTGGTGTCTTTGTTTGTATAATCATGCACCGTGGGTTATAGACCGAACCCCAAGTATCCCCTGCCCATGGGCTCCTACCTGACCTGATCACCTGAGTCCTGACAACAAGATAACAATTGGAGATTCAGTCACATCTTATGGGCATAGTATGCTTAGCCCACCACTATGCCAAAGTACTCCAATATACGGTGGGTCCTAACGCTAAACCCTGCCTACAGGGATACTTAACAAACCAACCATGAAATCTAAACACATATCAAAGAGACTGCAGAAACAGAGCTGAAGCAAAGAGCAGAACTGGAAGCAAGGAATAGAAGATCAGAACAGAGCATAAGGAAATCCAGGTGTGACGGGACTCTCCATCACTGGGACCACTGGAGAGGCCTGACTGCCAGCCTCCTCCCTATTGACTATGGGCCCTGGGTTTGTAAAGAATTCTGTGGCTACCTCCAGCAGTATATCATGTCATCACTGGCTGAGGGGATTATCTCCAGCAGACAGCCAGTTGTTTTAATTTAACATCAGACCCCTCCACCCCATGGTGCATTATTATGTTGTATTATGTTGTATAAATCAGTCTCCCCCGCCATTGTTTTGTAAATCTCTCGTTACTGCCCCTGTTGTCTCTGGGAGGCAGATTAATGGGGCAGTTTGTGTCCCAATATCTTATTTTATGTTAATGTGTGTTTTGCTGGATATATCCAGCTCTGTGTGTCCAAAATAAATCAGTCTTCGTTTGGTTTTACTCTACACTGAGTCTCGGCTAGTGACTGGGGAACTGGGGAAAGTGTAGTCGGTCGGACTAGCCAGATCCGTGACAGCAGGAATGGTTTGAAACAAAACAGAGAAACTGTAACAAGACAGAGATATGCAGCTCCGCGGCCTGGGTAGAAAGTGACAGTTATGCTCCTTGCTCTGTCCCCCTTGCTTGCTATGCTTCTCCTGTACTCTGCTTAGCTTTCCTACTTCCAGCCTGCAGCATCCTACACATGATTCTCGTGCTATGTCTCATGCCTGCCCCAGGGTGCCTGCAGGATATCTCCAAGTTCTGCTCTGTTCTGACATAATCCGCTGCTATGTCAGGGCACTAGTATGTGGCTGCACAACCCTAGGTGCTCAACACCTGGGTGAGTGCAGTCGTCCTGCACCAGGCCCTGTCCAACTCTGCCTTCTGCACAATAACTCCTCAACTCCATCTTTGGGCGCTCTGGGTCATTACAGACGTTCCTGACACCCCCAAAAAAACATAAAAACCCAATATATAACTTCTATGGGTGTAGTAAATGAGAAATCTAATCACAATTGCAGAAATGTTAAAACGTTAATTGTCATGAAGGGTACAAAAAATAAAATCAGCCATTGTCACAAGGCTAATAGCAGTAGAATTTTGTTTTCAAAACAAAAAAGCTGTCTGAATTTCATCGGAACTGAAGAAAAAAAATTGTCTGGCCAAACTGCCAAAAGTTTAAAGTTTTGTTCATTCGTTTTCATGCTATAGATAAGTCATTTTTCTCACACATTTTCTGGGAGGGTTGCCAGTAATTACAAGTTTTTGCATTTTCTGGGGTCATTCAGGCAACATTCCTAGAAAATGTGGTTAAGATTCAAAGTGTATTAAGCATGCCTAGTCCAATAAATAAGTATTAGCCAAAACATGAACAGGGTGCAAGAGGCTATACACAGCAAAAGAAAAAAAAAATGCTATAGTTAACCATTGCAATGCCAGAAATATCTATACTGAGAAAAATCTTACCTCAGATCACTCTAAAACTAAACTTTTAATAATAGAATATCAACCAAAACATCAAATTATAATAGGTGCAATGATAAGGAAAATAAAAATCTCAGGGGTTTTGTGGACCTGAAGCATCTTCTGCTGTGAGGTTGCTCCACATATCCACCTTCCTCAGTAAAGTAAATCTTCCTTAAATTAACTAAGCCTTTAGTTTAGTTAATTCATTGGTTGATGACAGAGGAGGCCCCTGTCAGCGACCAATAGAGTTGCTCGTACGGACCTTTAAAATCCTGGCAGCAAAGCTGCTGTGTAGTGTGTTAACACGGTACGTGTTAACCCTTCATTAACCTCTTCTAAAAAAAACACGGCAAAAAAGAAAACGAACAATGTACACGAATATTCGCCCGAACTGAACACAGGAACGGGCGAATATCTGTGTAATACGAAGATTTATTTCCCCCATGAACACGAAGACGAACATGAAGAGTTGGCCGAAGACCAAGTCTAATGAAAAATTATGTTAGGAGGCATGAAGATGTAGGGGCATGATTGTGGTGCAATATGGGATAATAATGGTAGGGGATGGAAATGATGGTGGGGAGAAATACGATGATGGGGCTCTGAATATTGTGGTTGGGGATAATGATTGTGGTGGGGGATTGAAGTGAATTAAGATGTTGAAAGGTATTTTGATGGCCAGGTGCAGCTCTACACTAACACATACATACAGCCACTCTAACACCATTTAACAATAAATGAACACACAGTCTAAAGCTAGACACTCACACACAGCCACTTAAGGACAATGGGTTTCTTTTCTTAAATGTTTGTTTGGGACAAGAGCCATTTTGCTACTTCAGCTATGTGTACATTCAAACAGAATTGAACACTTGCTTTTTGAATGAATCCCCACGTATTATACAGTATTATACGAAGGAGTGGCTTCGTAAGAAGCATTTCAAGGTCCTGGAGTGGCCTAGCCAGTCTCCAGATCTCAACCCCATAGAAAACCTTTGGAGGGAGTTGAAAGTCCGTCTTGCCCAGCGACAGCCCCAAAACATCACTGCTCTAGAGGAGATCTGCATGGAGGAATGGTCCAAAATACCAGCAACAGTGTGTGAAAACCTTGTGAAGAAAACTTTGACCTCTGTCATTGCCAACAAAGGGTATATAACAAAGTATTGATATGAACTTTTTTTATTAACCAAATACTTATTTTACCGAGGAATTTACCAATTAATTCGTTAGAAATCCTACAATGTGATTTCCTGTATTCTTTCCCCCCATTCTGTCTCTCATAGTTGAAGTGTACCTATGGTGAAAATTACAGGCCTCTGGGAGAACTTTCACAATTGGTGGCTGACTAAATACTTTTTTGCCCCACTGTATATTGCTTTTTTTAAGGACAGACAGGGCTTTCTTTTGAAACCATTTGTAGAGAATTAACCCTTTGTTTACTCTTATTAACACGGACAAATGGATGAAATTATGCAAAAAAGTGTTTTTTTCCAGTTTTGTTAAACATAATTTATAGAAAACTAGCGCAACTGAAGAAAACTGCCTCAAAATGCATTCATTTATTTGTGAATATATGGAAATATCCCACATGCCTAGGATTTTCATGTATTTGTGTTACTTATGGGTCATATATATATTGAAAGGAAGAAAGTTCCCCCCGACAGTCCCCAGGTTTCATTTACCCCATCTTGGCAGTCTGACCCCCAAGGTTACACGGCAGGTGGCAAGTGGTCATTTTTTTAACCATTTCCTGCCAAAGCTTTAATATTATTTTTTCATCTTTTCTACACAAAAAGTAAACTTTTTGTGTGAATTGTATACACCTGGTCGGTACTGCTGCCACAAAACCCCAATTTTGCATTCTGCTGTGCCCCCCCCAGAACAGCAGTGCCCCCAGTGTATGCATATACCAGGCTTTTCTGTAGTTATAGGCATACCGGGGAACTTCTGGGCTCTGGCTACCCAAAGCCTTCCCTTGCGGGACGCGGCCAGACTGACCTCTGACATCGGGGGCGTTCCCGGTGACACCCCCATTTAAAGGAAAAATGGACGGGAATCGGGGCATGTCAAGACCCCGCGACCCGGAGGATTCGGGTTTTGACCCGAAGAACCTGAGAAGCGGTGGTTCACCCGGCAATCTCCAGGTCAAACCCGGAGAGTTCCCAGGTATGGTTATATGGTCCTATAGGGGACATGCAATTTTCAGTTTCCAAACATGGAATTTGGACCATTTGAATGGGTCCATGTCTGTTTTTGGACCCCCTGGCAGTCCCCAAGTTTAATTTAGCCCATCGTGGCAACAGTAGACCCCCAAGGCTACGCGGCAGGTGGCATTTTGTACCTCTTCAAGTGGTCTTTTTTTTATGTGAGTTTCCCCTTGAACTTCATGAGATACCCATCAATGGCCAAATTTTGGCCTGAAAGTCTGGGAGAAGGGGCCGTATCTTATGTAGCCTATCCTCTTGGAATTTACCATCCCAGCAGACATTCCCTTGAAAACCTCTGAGACTTGCCTGCAAAAAAAATGGTCACGGAAGTGATCCGACACTATTTACGCATCGTGCATGCGATGTGCATTGGTAAGTCTGGGGGTGGCATATCTAAGGAGCAGAGTGGCATATCAAGGGGGTAGAGTGGCATTTCTAGGGGGGCATAAATCATATCTGGGGGGCAGAGTGGCATATCTGGGGAGCAGAGGGGAATATCTAGTAAAGTAAAGTGCATTATGAATTGAACTGGGACCTTAAAATGACTATTGGTTTTACAAATTTCTGTTTATCTGTAACATATGCTGACTAACTGCATAATAGATACCAAAAATGTTAAAATACATATATTCCTGTGTTTTAGGTAAAATGCTGTTTTACTATTCCACTAATGTGTATTTTTTCTTTAAAAATATATTGTTCTTTAAAATAGCACCAAACTTTTAGGGTGCGGCCTATATTCGAGCCAATACGGTATATTGCCGCACATATCTGCATATTTTCTAAAGTCTGCATAAACATCGTTAATCCTGAAACAGCTCTGGACACAATGTAACACTTGATGTTACTTGCACAACTATTTATATCCACGGCTGGTTATATTTGACTATATTAATTCTCTACATGCTAAAGCACTGTTTGATTGGTTCTGCCTGCTGACATTGTTTTCTTGTTTTCTTCACTACATCTGTGCAATAATTCACGTAGAAGGTTATTATATTATTAATTTTTCATTTTTTTGAAGCGAGTTTGATTACTTCTGTCTGAACTCCATTTTATTTTATGTTTTTTGTTACTATCTGTGATAGAATGACCAGTCATACAAGGCCCCAAGGTAGTCAGAGATGGCTCCAGCCTGGCTGCCAAACAAAGATTGCACAGGCAGGAACTCCATTGCTGCCAGGGGGAGATTCAATAGCTAAAGGGGATTAAAGGTTGGGTTGTGTACATGTACCTGTTTAACAATGTTAATTTATGTTAATGAAGTTCTGTGCATATATGAGTCTATGTTTTACAACAATAAACTGTTCATTCCTGCTGTACTCAATTCAAGGTAGTTGTGTCTACTTATTGGGTACACATAGCAGGGTTCTAAAGTCTGCATTCTGACTGGTGCTGGAAGTGATTTCGGGGACAACAGGAGGATACATGTGGGTGATCTCTGTGAGTTACTACCGCTCTCTTGGTGAACCTGTTACAATGGTGGCAGCAGCGGGATCCTCCTTGCAAACATCCCAGCGGAGTACCAGCGGGTATACCAGTAGCAAGCTAAAGATGGTTCCACCACTACAGGACGTGTTGGTGCGCAGCAGAGTCATGGGCTACCTGAAAGCCTGGATGGAGGCTCTCAGAGTGGACCAGGGTGTCCGGGGAATAGTCCTCCCATCCTCCAAGGAATGGTACGTGCTACAACTAGATTGGCGAATGCCGTACCTGGGAGAGCATCCTCAAGAGGACTTGGTGGCTGAGTTGGAGAAGTTGCTTCCACTTGAAATGAGTGTGGATTGTGGATACCGGGCCCTGTATTGGCAGGCTGCACAGTGGTGTCCAGAGCTGAAGGATGACTACCTGCCGGAGGGCGATGACTTTGGCGGCCCGGGATTGATAATGGAAAGCCTACAGGAGGGCCGAGAATTTGGGAGCCCATGGAAGTATCGGTGCGAGGAGATCTGGGAATTCAGGGAAGGGATTCTCGCAGATGTTACCTGCCAGACCTGTGGGTTGTTTTGGATTATTTGGTTTACCAAGAATGGATCCTGGAGCAGGCCTACAGAGAACTAATTGACCGTGCTCCTCAGTGTCCCCAGAGGAGGTGGATCCTGTGAGTATCGTGCCCCCACCAGAAACACAAACAGCCGGGCAGAGCACAGCAGGCCTCTGCCCGCTTCCTTCCCTCACCCCAGACACTTTGCCCTATTACCCGCAATATGGCCCAGAAACTGAACGAGACCCCCCCTGCATGTCCCAGCCAGATCCCCCAGCTGAAATGCTGGCATCGAGGCAGAGCGCTGCTGGCCTCTGACCACCCCTTCCCCTTGTTCCCAAGCCTGACCGCAGCAAACAAGGAGGTCAGGCAGCACCAGAGTTGGTGGTGCCCCTGGATTTTACAAATGCAGCTGAAGCGCTGGCCTCTGCCTGCTCCCCTCTGTTACCCCAGCTTCATTGGCTTTAGCGCCGCAATGTTGCCCAGAGGTGGTGATTTCTATGGATCCTGTAACAACAGCAGAAGTGTTGGCAATTGGAGAGAGGCACATTGACATCTCTCCCCAGCAGATGGAGTATACAGGAGGGAATGCATGTGGCTTCCCTCCCCTTGCAGTGGATCATACAAACATTTGCACCATGCAGTACCCAGAGGTGCCGGACAGTCTGCCTAGAACCCTATATGGAAGGGACCCCAGCCTCTCTGTCTTCTCCCCAGCAGCTGAGAGGACTCCAGGGAGAAGGCACATTTGGCACTTCTTCCCAGCGGCAGTTATGTTATTTGGGAGAAGCAGAGTACAGCTGGGTGAGTAATGCTCTTTTGTTAAAAATGTTTTTTGGGGAGTACCGATTTGTGGCTGGCAGTGGTGGTCCAGATCTACAAACTGACTTTGGAGTCAAACCGTCTGGGATCTGATCAGATGTCAGTCTCCCCCAGAAAAAGGAGATATGTGATGGAGTGTGTGACGGAACTGTCCATCACTGGGGCCCCTGGAGAGGACTGAAAGCAAGACTGCTACCCACAGATTATGGACCCTGTCTCCCTGCCCTGGCGAGTGGGACTGTTGTCCTTGCCTGGCACCCAAACCGTGCTCCCCGACTGAGCCTGGCTGCCAAACAAAGATTGCACAGGCAGGAACTCCATTGTGTTAACTAATCCCACTAACAGGATTGCTGCCAGGGGAGATTCAGTAGCTAAAGGGGATTAAAGGTTGTGTTGTCTACATGTACCTGTTTATCAATGTTAATTTATCTTAATGATGTTCTGTGGATATATGAGTCTATGTTTTACAACAATAAACTGTTCATTCCTGCTGTACTCAATTCAAGGTAGTTGTGTCTACTTATTGGGTATACATAGCAGGGTTCCAAGTTCTGCAAGCTGACTGGTGCTGGAAGTGTTTTCGGGGACAACAGGAGGATACATGTGGGTGATCTCTGGGAGTTACTACAGCTCTCTTGGCGAACCCGTTACAGTTGTGCATCATTTGTTTCCAAAAACACATTCCTCAGTTTTTTAATTTGAAGGTTTTGTGGTTACCTCATATTATATCAATTATCTATATCTGTGCAATAATTCACGTAAAAGGTTATTATATTTTTTTCACGTTTTACTTTTTTTGAAGCAAGTTTGATTACTTCTGTCGGAACTCCATTTTTATTTTCACTAAAATGTATAAATACTATCGCTCCTGGTTCTGCAGTATTTGTTTTCAAATACACATTCCTCAGTTTTTTTAATTTAGAGGTTTTGTGGTTACCTCATCAACCTCCTACTCCTCACCCCTGAGATTTTCCTTTCAGGATTTTCTCTATACTTGTACTTATAGAGATGACTGGTGCTGGAAGTGATTTCGGGGACAACAGGAGCAGTAGCATACCAAGCGGGGGGGGGGTCCGCCCCGGGTGCCGCTCATCAGGGGGGTGCCAACTTGCCGGCACCGGGCACCCCTCCAGAGATAGACAGTAATGACTGGAAGACAGAGCGAAGAGGAGGAAAAGGAGCTGACTGCTGTAACGAGAAAAGTGACAGAGGAAAGGTAGGAAAGCATTCAGTAAGAGTGACAGGGAGAGTGGATTAGTATGTGTGGATTGGTAAATGTGGATTAGTAAGTATGGATTGGTAAATGTGTGAGAGTGATGAGTGTTATGCTGTACCATTTCCAATGTCTTTATCATTATATAATTATGCTCTAAAATACATCATAACTCCCATCACTCTCTACTGTTCCATACATTACATTATATGAATGTGTGTAGCGCTGTTACAATCAATCAGGAAAATTAAAAATCAAGTAACAAATAGGGTGACCACATGTCCCAGATTGCCTGGGACAGTCCCGCAATGAATTGTCCTGGATTTTCTTTTAATTTTTATTTTATGGCGTGGAGGAGAGAGGGGCGCCAAGCGGTCACTCATGAATACGTTTTCAGCAACCGCTGTGAGAATGCAGTAATGAATATGTGTAAATTACCGTATTTGCTCGATTATAAGACGAGGTTTTTTTCAGAGCAAATGCTCTGAAAAATACCCCTCGTCTTATAATCGGGGTCGTCTTCTAATCAGACCTCAAATAGAGGTCTGATTAGGAGACTAAGATCCAGATCCCCCGCACCGCTGCAGGGGACCTGGATCCTCCTGTCGTCGCCCCCCCTCCCAATTTAACGCCCCCCCCACACACACACACACTTACCGGTGCTTCCGGAGGTGAAGTTGGCAGCGGGGGTTTGTATGCGTCCGTCGCAAATACCTTCCCCGACTGTCAGAGTTCCAGAGTTCCTGATCTCTGACAGCCGGGGAAGGTATTTGCGACGGACGCATACAAACCCCCGCTGCCAACTCCACCTCCTTCCGGCTGCCGCGGAATGAGACGTCAACCCGCTGCCCCGGCAATACAGCAGGAAATTGGAAGCACCGGTAAGTGTGTGTGTGTGTGTAGGGCATTTCTGGAATGCCTTACACCCCTATATGCCACTCTGGCACTTAGGGGGTTAAAAGGCATATTATGGGGCAGAGTGGCATATAGGGAGGTATAAGGCATTTCAGGAGGCAGAGTGGCGTTAAGGGGGCATTTAATAGTGCACTCTGCCTCCTGAAATGCCTTATACCTCCCTATATGCCACTCTGCCCCATAATATTCCTTTTAACCCCCTAAATGCCAGAGTGGCATATAGGGGTATAAGGCATTTCTGGAGGCAGAGTGCTCTATATAATGCCTTTTAACTCCCTTAATGCCACTCTGCCTCCTGGAATGCCTTATACCTCCCTATATGCCACTCTGCCCCATAATATGCATTTTAACCCCCTAAATGCCAGAATGGGATATAGGGGTATAAGGCATTTCTGGAGGCAGAGTGGCACATAGGGGGTCAAAAGGCATACCATGGGGCACAGTGGCATATAGAGGGTTAAAAGGCATATCATGGGCCACAGTGCCATATTGGTGTGGCAAGCCTGGGGGCAGATGTGCGTAACTGGGGGACAGGTTGGAAAATACAAGAAATAAAAACAAAAAAAAATATTTTTCTCAATCATAGCTTTTATTAAAAAAAATAGTTTACATGAATTAACATTTACTGGTAAAACTTTTTTCCTTTAGGGTCGTCTTATATTCAGGCTTTTTCTTTTTTTCCTAAGTTAATATTCAGATTTTGGGGGGTCGTCTTATAATCAGGGTCGTCTTATAATCGAGCAAATACGGTAGTTGTGTGAATGAGTGAGAGAATAAATGATTGTGTGAATGAATTATGTGAATTAGTGAGTGACTGTAAAAGTATTTGTATGTTTCATAGATGTGTAATTGATTTGTAGAAAGGCAACGATGGCACAAGCAGGGTGTTTGAGCCTTGAGGACCGAGACAAGTCATGTGTGTGTAATTTGGGTGCTGCTCAGGTTCTATGTGGGCAGTGTGGACGCCAGGGCTGGCTTTGGGTTGTGCAACCTGTGATTTATGCCTACAATTTAGGGTTTTATCTATACCTTTAATGCTGAGTTTTTATGTGAAATCCAATTGATTTGTGTGTTATTGTATTGGTATGGTGAGGTAGGACCCCAGATGGCGGAGTGGGCCAGGCCAAACAGGAACCAGAAAGTCAGAGAACCAACCGGGTCAGACAGGTAATCAGGATAAGCCAAATCAGAATCCAGAGACGAGGTCAACAAGCCAAATCAATACCAGATGAGCAGGAATCAGGAGCCGAATCAGGAGACAGGAACGAGGTCAACAAGCCAAGTGAAACAGGAGCAGTCAGTCACAATCTAATGCGCAAGCAAATAGCAAAAATACACCAACCAAGGGTGATACAGAAGAGGAAGTCCGGGTTTAAATAGGGAGAGGAGGAGGCATGTCCTACATGAAGAGGTCATCCGAGGTTATAAAGGCATGTTATAAATGTAACATGCAATATTAAGTTTTGACCACACGGTCGGCCATGCCGTGAAGACGCCGACCGGGTAGCGGTGGTACTCGCTGCCCGGGAAGCCGTCTGAGGAGGAAGCGTCGCGGGAGCAGTCATGGAGCGGGACCGGAGAGGCAGGTAAATCCTTACAGTTATTCTGTTGATCCATATCTGGTATACTATGTTTCTATACATTATTTATGTATACCTGCAAATACAGGGTTTGTATGTCTTATTAGGTTGATCAATACCTGCAGTGCTGTTTCCATGTTTTGTTTATATGATCTATACCCTCAGTGCTGAGTTTACATGTGATTTCCAGTTGATCTATACCTGCAATGCTGGGTTTGTGTGTTCTGTTGATCTGTACCCGCAATGCTATGTTTCCATACATTAGTATTGTATACCTGCAAATACGGGATTTGTATGTCTGATTCTATGCCTTCAGTGCTGAGTTCACATGTGAACAATAATAATAACAATATTAATATATATTTATGATTGCTAACAGCAATCACACTCCTATCATGCCCAGGCAACCAGTATATGCTAGAACATGGACATGATAGGAGTGTGATTGCTGATAGCAATCACACTCCTATCATGCCAAGTCAGCTAGCACATGCTGGGATCTGGGTATGCCTGGGCATGATAGGAGTGTGATTGCTATTAACAATCATATATATATATATATATATATATATATATATATATATATATATATATTAATAGTGTTATTGATTTTTTTCCTATTTTGTCCTATTTGGTGTGTTACTTACTTTAAATAAAAGTGTGAGATTTTTTTTTATGGTGGGGAGGTCATATTCGGTTTCCGCCAGGTAAATGCTGCATTTTCGGTTTCAGTCCATAATTTTCGTTTCGGTGCATCCCTACTACTAAGCCAGACAATGAAGTGGTAGGCCTACACCACATCAATGTTTGGCTTAGTATATAGTAATAGGAGTTATGCTGTACCCCCTCAATGTCTGCCTCAGTATGTAATGATAGGTGTTATGCTGTACCCCGTCAATGTCTGCCTCAGTATATAATGATAACAGTAATGCTGTACCACCTTCAATGTCTGCGCCAGTATATAACGATAGAAGCTATGCAGTTTTAAAGTGTGGGGGGGGAGTGCCACATACAGGATGCACCCCAAGTGCCAAATACTCTAGGTACGGCCCTGAACAGGAGGATACATCTGGGTAATCTCTGGGAGTTACTACAGCTCTCTTAGTGAACCTGTTACACCTGGGTTGTTTTTTTTTTGCGTATGTTTTCTTTGCAGTTGTCTGTCTTTTTGCGTTCTTTTGTTGATCTTTTGTTAGCTGCTAGTCGGCTGCTTTTGGGAAAAAACACATACTTAAAAATTTTATACAACACAGTTATATTTTCTTTTAACTACAAAGCAATTAATATACACTATTCTAAAACCATATACTAAGTTACTCATTTTTTAATTGTATGAAATTTTTTTATAATCACCTTCATCACTAAAATCACGTTCAGAATCACTCTTATAGTCTGGTGTTGCTTGCTTATAATAGCGAAATCTAGTGGTCACTTGGAAAGCCAACATTGAACCACAAGCTGTAAAATATTTTTTGTATAATACTGACATCTATCGGTCAACTAGTATATCTAACATTGGACCACAGGCAGTAAAAGGGTTAACATTCTAATTATTCTGACACCAAGGCTAAAGTAGTCTCTAATTATGCAGTATGTGTGTGTATATATATATTTTATTCAATGGATGTTTTATTGAACCGAGTCTAACCTTATTCACTTGCTGAAAATATTGGGTAAGTTGTTACTTAGTTGAAGAAATAATACGCCTAATTTTGGTAAGCTGATTTTATATTTTTCCTAACAATAAATTATTTTTAAAATTATAAATTGTGAAATGATTTCTTAAACTCCATTATCCTATATGTACCATATTGTGATTTTAATGAAAGGCATCACACACATTGTATGCACTGTGCATCTTTTGGATCTACACATTTTACATATTAGTGCAATCAAAGATTATTTATAATATCCTATTTAAAAATGTACAGCAGGTACCTTGTTCTCGGGTATGCTTTTCTGAGATTTATGATGAAGATAATTCTTCTTTCAAGCTGAAAGCCTTCATATGCTTTATCTTGAAATCTATGGCACCTTAGTAAGTGAATTAAATTAATTGTTTGATTTTTCTTTGCATGCTTCTTTGTTTAAAAAGAACATTAACAATGCACCAGATTAAATAAAACAGTACAATATCACTAGCTAGATACCATTTTGTATAATGCTTTAGGAATATGATCCCAAATTGATCTGCATCCTTCCAAAGAACATTTATTTAAAAAAAAAAAAGTATTACAGTAGACGAAAACCTATTAGAATGGCAAACTGTTCCTCAGCGTCCATAAGCACACACTGATTAAAAAACAGTATCATAGATTTATATAAAATACACAAATGTGTATGACACATTTACCTTATCTGCTCTTAATAGTATATGCTTTACCGTTTCCTTATCTTGATGTCGTATTGAAATGGTACATTAACCCCTTTGTGTCTGGTGACGTACCAGGTACGTCATCCAAAAAAAAATGCCCCCTCGTCAGAATCGTGGCGATACCGGGGGCACTGCTGCTGCTGTCTGCCCAGGTGTTGCTGCTGGAAGCCCAGGCAGACCAGCAACAGTAAAAAAGAGCCACCACAAGCCCGTTAATCACTCCTACAGGAGCGATCAAAGAGGCTCCTCCCCACAATCGACCGTTTACCAGCGATTGTGTCCCTGCTGACAGAGGCAGCTTCAGGAACAGGGGCCAAGGTTTCTTCGGTCTCCACATGAGTGTGGAGACCAGCCCCAAACCTCCCCTGCAGCCCAATCGCTCCATTAAGAGCGACCATGCAGTGTTAACCCCTTCAATGCTGCAATTATGTATGACACCACCAGGGTTACAATTTGACTAAATATCAGTCAATGCTAATAATAAAAAAAAATAGCAGCACTGACCTGAAAGTCAAATGTGGGCTGATGTTGGTCAGATAACTCCTGGCCAATTGAGTGATCTGATCATTATGGTAGCCCCTGGATGACCCTGCCCTAGAAAGAATGAAAAAAACTACAAATTATTAATAACAAATACATAATTATTACCTGATTACTTGTCAGTGACATTTTAAGTTACCGATTATTGATTGGTCTCCCTAATCAATGTTAGTGGCCTAAACTTGTCATTTACAAGTGATCTGATAAAAAAATATTTAAAAAAAAAAAAAGTAAATGTGCATGTTCCAGTTTTCACTCAACAATAGGCATGTGAGGTATTTCTGTATTCATGGGGTGTTACTGAACACAAATCAAGACCTATTTTGCTATTTCACATATCCACTCAGAAAAATAAACATAGTGAAACTCGGATGACTGGAACCAGGTCCACCTGTCGATCCGCTAGACAACCGGAAGCTGTACCTAGCACATCCGGTTCAGTGGATATGTCTGAGGAATCCACTATTTCGACGGCGTCTTCTTTTTTAGGGAAGAAAGGGGTGTCCTCCACACTCTGAAGAGAATCAGACGGGGGGCACCAACACGCCCGGAAAAAAGAAGCGGATTTATCCACAGTTGCCAGTGAGAACCGGGAGAACAAGGAGTTACCAGAGAAATTAGCTCTTAATTTGTCAGAACACGAACTGGGGGAACATGACATTAAGGTATTGTCTAAAGGTCTTTCATTTTGTCCCACTAATTATGTTAAACCTTTTCAGATGAAAATCGATATATTTCGTTTTCTTAGGAATATTAAACTTAAGGTGTTCTTTTCTAAGATTCTATACAGGGCCAATGGTACTGTCAGGAACTGGGTCTGTACAGACGACTATAATGACCCAAAGATTGTGTTCAGGAGTTCAGGATGCAGAAGCGGAGTCACGGGACCTGGTGCAGGGCGACTGCACTCACCCGGGTGTTGAGCACCCAGGGTTGTGCAGCCACATACCAGCGCCCTGACATAGCAGCGGATGTTGTCCAGAACAAAGCAAAAATTAGCGATATCCTGCAGGCACCCTGAAGCAGGCATGAGACATAGCACTAGAATCATGTGCAGGATACTGCAGGCTGGGAGAATGGAAGATAAGCAGAGTAACAGCTGAAACATTGCAAGCTAGGGGGACAGAGCGAGCAAGGGAAAGGGAGACCAAGCAAGAAACATAGCCAGACAAGACATACATGATATAGGACACCACAAAGGACAGGGAACAAGACAAGGAATACACAATATCCGACATGAACAGGACAGGACACCCCTCTACCGGGGTTCAAGGCAGGACACCGCTCTACCAGGGGTTCAAGGCAAGACACAAGACAGGACAACAAAGCACAGAGCTGACAAGACTGACCAGGCTACACATGACAAGAGTACACAGAAACCACAGGACCAAACAGGACTAGCCTAGGACTGTAAGGTAACAAATGGAGATTCCGTCACATCTTATGGCCATAGTATGCTTAGCCCACCACTACGCCAAAGTACTCCAATATTCGATTAGTCCTAGCACTAAGCCCTGCCTATTGAATCACACATAAGCTGAAACAAGCATTGAATCTAAACACAAACCCAAGGACATACCTTTAGACTGTTGACTGAGACAAACAGAACAAATGGGTGGGGTACACCTTATAAAGGAAACAGAGCTGAAGCAAAGAGCAAAACCAGAAACAAGGAATCAGAAGCACAGAACAGAACATACAGAAATCCAGAAATTGACCACAGCAAGACAGGGGAACAGCAGCAAGACAGGAAAACTGTAGCAAGACAGGAACAGAGACATGCAGCTCTGCAGCCTGGGTAGAGCGTGACAGGTACTGGCCATGATAATGTGGCATTTAAATTACAACAATATGGTTTGAAAAATAAAAGTAAATTTATGCTCCAGTTGAAGCGTTTATTAATTTAGTACAGATGGAAGCCTGATACACTTGTGTCACATAAACATCATAATAGAAAAGGATATAATCTTTGCAGGCTCTTGTAAATCTAGAATCTAATGACAAATTGGTGTTTAAGCCAGCTGATAAGGGGGTTCTCTTGTGGTAATGAATTAGATTGATTATGTTAAAGAAATTCAAAATCAACTTAGTGATAGTGCCACTTATTGTGAACTTAATGCAGACCCTCTTCCAAAGACTAAAAGGTTAATATATGATGTTGTGGACAATGCAGCACAGGATTATGTTATTGATGGAGCTTTAAAGGATTTCTCACGAGCCAACGTCAACAGATTTAATACCCTGATGGTATTATCCCTGGCCTCCCTCCCTGGCACAAAGCCCACCTGGTCTCTGTGGATCAACGATGGGATATAGGATCGAAGGCGTAAGGCCATAACCTTCCCCATGAGTTTGAGATCAGTGTTGATAAGGGAAATGGGGCGATAATTGGCAGAGTTCGGCATCCCGCCCCGGCTTAGGAATCACAGCGATGTGTGCCACGTTAGTATGAGGATCCGGGACAGCACCATCTGCTAATGCGTTGAAAGGAGTGGTTAAATGGGTGCCCAGGACCGGAAAGAAATGATCGTAATAACGGCTGGTAAGGCCGTCTTGCCCTTAGGGGTCAGTTTAAGGGCCGTCTTCACCTCGTCACATGAGATAGGGACGGATAGAGCCACACTAGCGCCCTCCGTCAGATGCTTGGGCAGATATTTCGCTAAATATGTCGTTATGGACTCATCATGATGGGTGCGGCGGTCAGTCGAGGGTGGCAAATTATAGAGGGAGTGATAATACTCCCGAAAACATTTGGCGATAGCTGAAGATTCAGAAAACAGGGTACCATGGTGTCGTATCTTTGGTATAAACACGGCGGCTCGTTTGGCCCTCAAAGCCCTAGCTAGAAGCTTACCCGGCTTATCACCCAATTCATAAAAAGTTTTCCGCGCCAGGAGGAAAGAACGCTTCACCCTAGCATCGAAGAGGGAAGCCAATTGCTGCCTAAGAGACTGCAGACAGGGTAAGATAGTCGGGTCTAGGGAGGCTTTATGAGACTGTTCCAGCAGAGAGATTTGTCTATGTAGCGACAGCATGTCAGCCAATTTAGCCTTTTTCTGCAATGAGCCTAATTTAATGAGGTGGCCCCGTATCACAGCCTTATGTGCCTCCCACACTCTGGGGAAAGGGACCTCACCTGTGTTATTGTCTGAAAAATAATTTTGCAAGTGCATGGAAAGGTCGGAGAGAGAGGTGGGGTTATCAAGGAGATTTTCGTTCAATCTCCAGCTCCAGATCCTACTCCGGGACGAGGAAAGACATAGCGAGAGGTGGACTGGTGCATGGTCGCTGAACAAAGGAATACCTATATCCGAGGAATGTAACTGTAGCAGATGGTGGTGCGATAAGAATAACATATCAATCCGGAAATACCGGTCATGGTGGGGGGAGAAAAAGGTATAGTCCCTTGTGTCTGGATGCTGGGACCTCCAAACGTCTACCAACTGATTAAGGTGCAGAGCCCTGCGTACCTTCTTAATATGACGGTATGGGATATGAGAGACTCCGGAGGAAGAGTCACTCGTAGGATCCAAAGGCATATTCAGGTCCCCCCAAAAACAGCCAAACCCTCCTGAAATTCACCAAATCGAGACAATACAGGAGACAAAAACAATGATTGGCCTCGATTAGGAGCGTATACATTGCCCAGAGAAACCAATTGATTGGTAATGTAACCTTTGAGGAAAATGGCTCTGCCCTCCGTGTCCCTCCAGATGTCCAGCAGTCGAAATGAGAGCTGCTTGTGCAAGAGGATCGCAACGCCCTTTGTTTTTTAATCTGAGGAACTAGAAAAGTAGCTGTATGAGTAATGATGATTAGTTAATTTAAATTCCTTCGAGGACTTAAAATGCGTCTCTTGTAGAAATGCTACATGAGTGCGAAATGTGTGAAGAATGTGTAACAATTTAGATCGCTGTTGTGGTTTTTTCAGACCTCTCACATTAAAAGAGGTAAGTTTAAGGCGATCAAGTGTCATCTATAAGGCAGCTGGAGGGACTGAACGGAGCTGTAGGCAGAACAGTGGCGCAAAAAAAGAAAGAAAAAAGAAAAACATACATAACCCGGAAAACCAAAAACGAAACAAAACAATGGGCCAACATGTGAGTGCAAGACACTACCAGGGGCCCTGGATGCCGAGGCATCGAATAATGAGCCATTCGACCTGTTGATAGGTCATGAACCAGAACTTCGGTCCTGAAAAGAACCGAAGTGGGCCGGCTCTGTGGGGGTAAAAGTGGCGAGAGAGAGCATGTAACGAATGGTGTATGAGAAATGAACGAATGAGCAGTGTAGAGTAACATGGAGCAGTTATGACCATCATACCCAGTTAATCAATAAAGTGTAAACAAAATAAAATACTGGAGGAATCTAGAAAGAACAACCTCCTTCCACACATAAAACAAAACAAAGCCCGAAGGCCAAATACCGTGTCTCGTATGATGTGGTGGTTGTCACCAAAAAAACAGGAACAAAAACAGGCCAATGTTGACGTCCGCAGCGGTCCGAGACAACGGAGTCTGGGAAGCTTGAAACACCACAGAAACCAGTTCCTCAGCGGCACCCAAGCGTAACGAGCAGGCTAGTGTTTGAGAGACGCAATCTTCGTCCCGGCTCCGGGTGATAGCTTATGGTAAGTTGCAGTGTAGAAGAGGTGTAGAGAGATGCAGGTCATGAAGACTTCACGATCGCTGGTCATCTTGCCGCCGCTGCCGCTTAGGGCGTTGCGGTCTGGGAGACCAAGTCTTGGCAGGGTCGGAGAGGCAGGCTGGAGCTTGAAACGAGTATTCCCAGTCAGGAACCTCACAATGAGGAAGGTTGAGGGCTTCAAGAAAACCGTGCACATCTCCGTGTTGGCGAATGACGTGAGTTTTGTTGTTTCGGCGCACGATTAGCGCAAAGGGAAAGCCCCATTGATAGGGGATGTTTGCCTCACGGAGTGCCCTTGTAATAGGTTGTAACAGACGACGTGACTGTAGAGTTACCAGCGATAAGTCCTGGAACACCGAAATGGAGTGTGAATTCCAAACAAAGGTAGGTTGGTTGCGGAAGGCGCGAACGATAAGTTCCTTGAGAGAGAAATCTTGTAGACAACAGATTACGTCCCTGGGAGGCATAGTTCCAGAGGGCTTTTGGCAGAGAGCCCTATGAGCTCGGTCAAATCGGATGACGGAATCCGCAGGTCGCCGCGGGATCGAATTGAACATCACCTGGAGCGTAGACGGCAAATCCAGGTGTTCTATCGACTCCGGAAGGCCGCGCACACGGATGTTGTGCCTCCGGCCTCTGTTGTCGAGATCCTCTATCTTCCTGGACAACTGTTGAATTATAGTCGATTGATGTCTCAGGTGGGAGGTCAGGGAATCAACTGTCTGGAAGATATGTGGCTGATCATCTTCCAGAGCAGCCACGCGGCCTCCAATATGGCGGATGTCAGCCTGTATTTCAGTGAGACTGGATCGAATGCCTTGGGTCGCTTTTTCGATGATGATAGCGATATCACCATTCGAAGGTAAGGAATCCAGCTTCTCCTGCCAGGTCCGAGTCGGCGGAGTATTTGGAACCAGTTCCCTGTCCAGGGGTCCGTCATCAGGGACCTCGCTAGTCACGCTGGCAGCAGGAGACGGCGGCCTAGTGCAGGAATCGCAGGAGTCCTGATCAGACGGTACATGAAAGAAGGAGGTAAGTAATCTCTTTTCTTTGGATCCCGAAGGTTTCGGGGTGCTAACGGGTTTATTATGTTTGCCCATAGTAGTGTGAGGAGCTTAACCGAAGCAAAATTTGGACCAGATGCCGTGGAGCTCCGGGTTCAAGCGTCCATCTTGATCGCGAGCAGGCCACGCCCCCCCCTTAGTAATCTAAATATTACATGTATATATAAATAGTTTGCCTATAATAAAGACAACAATTTGTGGTAATTATTGTTTGTATTTCTGACAATTCCTGACTTTTGATTATTACATTGTTTGCTATTTTGCCTATTTAAAACAAAGAAAAAATTATAACGTGTTAAATCTTTTTATGAAAACAGTTGACATATACCTAAAAAAGCTTTTATACTGCCAATTCTATGTCATTGTGACACATTTATTTTTGTTTTAAATATATTGAGATACATGATTAATGTATACATTACTTGTGTCATTTTGCAAGATCAACACAATGAGGAATTATACAGTGCATTTTTACAGGAACTACATATAGCTTTGGTAATTGTATCCAACAGATAATATTTTAATGTTTTTCATGATGCTTGTGGCTGTTCTTTCCTAATATAATTGTATCCATTTTACCCATGGTACTATGCCTATATATTTCCATCAAAACATATGTTTCAGGTAATATAGTTTCATATTTTATATAAAAAAACATTACATGGTTTTTGCTAGAATAGTGCGTTACATTTATATTTATTTCAGTTTTAACCATTGTGATTGTATGTTCTATGTAAATAATATTATCAAAACAAGTTTATTATGACAGGCTTAGAAATGAGATAGAGATATAGAAAACATAGAATTTCGTGGCAGATAAGAACCATTTAGTTCATCTAGTCTGGCCATTTCCCTGTTAAAAGCTGTGCCAAAAAAAAATATATAATCAAACATTTAAAAAAGCGTTTGGTGCAGAGTTTGTTCCCAGTATAATCCCCCACCTGTGTACAAAAAAATAATTATATGATTAAAAAATAAACTTTTTTGTTCTCAAAACAATAAAAAGTGATATTTGGGGCTTAACCTTTATACAGTTTCACATATTATTTAAATTTACTTTAAAAGCAATGATATGTATCATATGTAATCTAATCATACTATTGTATATAATGGCATGTATCAGTGTTTTTTATACAATTTGTGTTCACCAAAGCAGTTATAAAGCATTTACACAATTCGTGTTATTTTGTACAAAACAATATTTAATCGTTTTACTATTTTAAATAAAAATACATATTTTTCATATTTACAGAAAGATGCATGCTGTACAGTCAATCAGATTCTGGAAACAAAGCAATTTCTGGTAATATATGAAAAGGAAAAACAGAGAATTAACTGTGGGTTTGCAATCTAACAAAAAACACTGCATTATTGTGGCCAAAATATAGTTATCATGAAATATTACATTTTTGTAATTTGGTTTACAAGTATTATCCTATTTTATTTGCCTTATCACAAACAAAATAAGCTGTGCAAATAATTGTTTGTACACATGTACATTTTATCTATCTAGTTTCTATCTCATTTAGATTTACAACGGTGGTTAATAGATACCCAAAATGATTTGTGATAATGGAGCCATGGAACACATTCTGGTCTACTAGCTAGAATGAAAGTCATACAAATACCATTATTAGTAGATAACTATTTTTATTTAAGCAACAAATTGCAATATCATTATATATTATTATATTATTATTATGTTCATTTTGGCATGCAAAATTAGGTTTAAATCCGATTTTGTGCATTTCTAGTTAAAAAAAAAAAAGCTTAAAATGATTGAAAGTTGAGAATTGTGGAATTATCGTATTTATCGGCGTATAACACGCACTGGTGTATAACACGCACCCCCATTTTAACAAGGAAATTTGAGTAAGAAAAATTAATTTTAACTTGGAAGCTATGAACTTAATGTTGGAATAATATTTATTACATTATAACATTTATTATAACATTTATACCACTTATAAGGCAAATATGAAAGAAAAAGCACCTCTTTGAACAAAAAAACTGAACAAAAAAAACGTTATCAGAATCACTGCTATCTGGGAAACCACACACACACACACACAGTAAGACACACACAGTAAGACACACACAGTAAGACACACACACACTCAGACACACACACTCAGACACACACACTCAGACACACACACTCAGACACACACAGTAAGACACACACTCAGACACACACTAAGACACACACTTAGACACAGACTCAGAGACACACACAAACACTCAGACACACACTCCCTAACCCCCCTTCTCAGGATCTCCTCTCTCATTCCCTAACCCCCCTTCTCAGGATCTCCCCTCTCCCTCCCTAACCCCCCTTCTCAGGATCTCCTCTCTCATTCCCTAACCCCCCTTCTCAGGATCTCCCCTCTCCCTCCCTAACCCCCCTTCTCAGGATCTCCCCTCTCCCTCCCTAACCCCCCTTCTCAGGATCTCCCCTCTCTCTCCCTAACCCCCCCCCCGGTCACTTACCTTCAACTCCTGTGTTGGAAGCGTGAGGCGTTTGTCTCGGGTGCCGGCGCTTCACTGCTGAGCGCCGGCGTCTGACGTCAGCGCCGGCACCCGAGACAAACGCCTCACGCTTCCAACACAGGAGTTGAAGCGCTGAGGCAGGCGGCGGCCGCCGCCAGCAGAGGAGTCCTGGATTTCTGTCAGTCAGGGGGGCCCGAGAGTTGCCGAGCGGTCCTCTTCAGCAACCGCTCGGCACCCCTTGGGCCCCCCTGACTGGCAGAACTCCAGGGCCCGGTCGCAGTTGCGACCCCGGTAGTTCCGCCACTGGCTCTAGGATTTATCGGCGTATAACACGCAGGTAGGGTTTCAGCTTCATATTTTAGTTTAAAAATACTTGATAAATAAATAGTTGATAAATACGGTAATTCTATGAAGCCAGTACCCTGTATTATTTAATTGCTATTTATTATGAGGAATTGCATTTTTTTTTTAATTTAGTGTTAATATTTATAACAATATGTTATAATCAATGAACTTACTGATGAATAACGTGAGTCATGTGTTTCAGGAAAACGTTGGTGACAAATCTGGAGAAGTAGCCCACAAAGTTGTTCTTGAAATTCTAAAAATTGCGGTAATCTGTCTTTATCCCTTTTGTATAGCTATATCTGTCCATCTATCCAACAAGATTTCACTTAAATAAATAGGAGTAGGACTGGACTGTCACACCAGATATGATTATTGGAAATGGAAACTATGCTTTTATAGGCACTGGCTATGAATGCCTCCAGGATGCTGATAACAAGTACATCCTGATAGAATAGCACACATATAAGGTGAATATAAAGTAAGGGTGCTTTCAAAGTTGAAAATTAACGAAATAGACAAATGAAAGAGGCAATTCATGTGAAATACAATAATAAAAAGAAGTGATTGATATATTTAAAAAATTCTTACGTCATCATATAAACTGTATATTGTGAAACACGTATAAAAAAAACTTTTTAAATTGTGTGTAATTGTTTTTTTTTCTTTCCCTGTGGATGCAACATTTAATTTTTATGCCTAAAACATTAAATTCAGTTCTTCAAAATGGAGAAATTGAGGGCATTCTCTGCAGTCTGCTATGAGATCAGTATTTATGAATTCAACATTATGGAGTAGTTATCTCAAGCTTGAAAGGCAGCAGGTTAAGACACACATTTGCAATATTTACGTCGATACCCTACCTATATCATTTTAAAAAATGTTACATATGTATTGTGTATAAAAGTGTGCAAGATGAAGCATTTAAGTTAAGATCCTTAACCTATATATCCAGAAATATATTTTTTTTTTCTTATCTTTCTAGGATAATCTAGAGGTTACAGGAACAGTTTTGGATGTTGTATGTCAAGTTGCGGTAAGACATATATTAGTAACAATATATTGTTTGTTATGCTTTACATATGGCTTTATTTTTAAACATATCTACTTTTTGTTGCTCCACATTTAGGGAGACCTACTCATTAAGCTCAGTGAAGCTTTGGTAAGAACTAAGAACTATTATTTACTGTTTCTTGTAAAATTGAACAAAACCATTTACAGCAAATCACAATAGATTCTGTATGGCCACAAAAAAACAGGTATGGAGTGGATTTTGATATCCAAGGCTACCTATAAGGTTCAAAATGGCTTATTTATCAGAGCCAATATCAATATGCAAATAAATCTGGACTATTAACATGCCAACCAGCCCAAAGGTTGCTTGCCATATAAAATAGAGTTTTATTTTCTTATTAGTTGTTTTGTGCTGTACAGCAATACAACAAACATTTCCTTGCAGTGAGATAGCAGCTAAAAGGAAAACAAGTGGGAGTAAGTAGGAGCTTAAAAGTCCAAATATTACTTTGCAAAAAATAAAATATTAAGGTGAATATTGGTGAAAAATATAGCAAGAAATTGGGAAAATGTGGGAAATATAATTCAGAATAATGAGAGAAGGTTTAAAGGGTAAGGGATGAAGAATAGTATGGTGATGAAAGGCAGACACAAAGGGAACAGAAGGGCCACAGGAAAGTGAAACATGCTAAACGGTAAAGAGAGGAAATATTTGGAATAGATTGTGTATATTGTCAACTGGGTCTTTTTTTCAAATAAAAATGTCTTGAGTGAACTTTTAACCATAAACCCCCTTTGTCATACTTTAACTCCAACCATTTCATTAAAAAACCTTACAGAGGTCCATATAATGCATGGTGTAAACATATTTACATTTTCATAAAGATGTTTGGTAGACTGTTAGAAAATGCTTGGGAATATAATCTCACCTAGACAGGTGTAAAGACATATGCATTTAGCTTGATGATATATAATAAATGTGTCTCATATCTTCAACAGAGCAACATTAAATTAGATTTATCCGGGACAGTGGGTGGTCTGAAAAAGGTGCTAGGCTGAAGAATTTACATGTCATTGTAAGTTACTCTCAATATGTTATGTAATAATCGTAATAAGTTACTTGTCATATAAAGATTTCCTCTGAATGTATACATTATTTTCTGCGTATGAATGTGTATGTAAAAAATGCTTGCCAGAAATGCTACAGAACTCTGGATGGGAGGACAGTGGGTGCAAATAAAGCCATTTTCCTGAATGTAAAACATCAATAATGTTTAACACACAAAAATACAGTTACAAGGGACCACTGTGAGTACACCCATCATGGAAATATCATTCTGCTTTTAATGCTTAATGGTTTAGCTCTGGTTTAAATCATATTACATAACCTTTCCACTTCTACAAATATGAGTCTTGTTTTCTGTCTACGGTAGTTTTTATTAATAGAAAAGTACATTAATCAAACATTGTTTCATTTCTATTCCAGGACTTGCCAGCCAAGTTGAAAGCAAACGCTGAACAGGAAATTGTCTGATCATCCTCAAGACCACCACTGAATTATTATAAATGCATATTTCAATAAATTCATTATTCGGCAAATTCCTTCTCAGTCTCTTCCCCTAATATCTCCCATGATGCTTAACACACAATGCCACATTATGTTTATTATTATTTAATAATTCATGTAACTGTCAAATTCTGCACTACTGTAAAGTGGGTGAACAGGACAAAAAAAGGTAGGGCCACATGTAACAACTTAAACTTCCACAAAAGATATGGAGAACCCTGCTCAATCTTACAATTTAGATGATGAGTATTAATAATGTTATTTATTATTATAAAAAAAACAAATTATTTGGTTGCTCTGTCAGGAATAATTACATTTCCTAGTAACATTTAATCTAGTAAGCAGTGGACAAGTAGTCCTCATATTCTTGCAATATGCAAAACATTACTAAATTTCAACACTTACGAAGAAAAAATGTAAATATGAGACATAATTCAGCATTGTTATTGGTCTTACATTATTTTGGCTGCATTGTTATGCCTTAATATTTTATCACTAGTCCTTTAGTAAGGGATGAAACTTATGACACAAGGACAACAAATAAATAGATGGTAATATTTTCTCCTTGCATGTTAGAGTAAGAGGAAAGTAAATCATAAGAAATGAAATACTATTAGTTTCTGTTAATACAATAAGTATGTGTTAGTAAAGAAACAATGCATTTGGCTATATAAATATATGTGCCAACCAGGGGAGAGATTGCACCTTCTGTCCACAGACAAGTAAAGCCAAGAGGCCCCATGAGCCCTTTGCACAATCCTGGTAACTAACACACACACTGGCACACATCCCCAGAGCCCTTTGTCCTCTCATTCACTAAGCCACGCCTCTCTCTTACTTACTCCCTGTAGTTCAGCTATAGATCAAATAAACAACACATTTAAACAGCACTGCAGGTAAAGATCAACTGAATAAGACAAATAAATTCTAGATAGATAAATAGTGTATAGAAACATAGCATAGCAGGTATAGATCAACAGAATAACACAAACCCAGCTTTGCAGGTAAAGATCAATTGGAATTCATATAAAAACTCATTAAATGGATAGATAATACCCACTAAATTACAGGCATAGATCACAGGTTGCACAACCCAAAGGCCAGCCCTGGCGTCCCACATAAAACCTGACCAGCACCCAAATTACACACATAGGACTTGCCATCTTTGTCCCCAAACAGCCCAGCATGAGTCAACTTTGTCCCCAAACAGCCCAGCGTACGTCATCTTTGTCCCCAAACAGGCCGCCCTGTGCTGTCTTTGTCCCATTAACATGCTACCTGTGCCATCTTGGTACCATAAATACGCTGCCTGTGCCATCTTGGTCTCCAAGGCTTAAACACCCTGCCTGTGCCATCTTTGTCTTTCCACAAATCAATTATACACCCATGATACACACAAACACTTTTACAGTGACTCAAAACCACACAAGTGTCTGCGCACCCAAATAATAAGTGAGTAAATTATATGTGCAACACAAAAATAATATGTGCAAAGATACCCTTCCAGCGAGAGTCCCCACACACAGTATCCAAAAGAGTCATATATAAAGGGAAGAGAAAAAAAATTATGGTGTAGTATATCAAAGTAGGTCTCAAAAAAACGCTATTAAGCAGATCGGACTCTTACAATTTAAAGGGCATAAATATGCCCATACATAGAGTGTGATGATCTCCTTAGGAGTTTCTTTATCCTACACTGGTACTTGTAGATAAAGAAGGTAGGCAGCGGAGGGGAGTAGATAAAAACGATAATTTTAATGTATAAAAGAAAGGCTAACTTGTTGCCCTCCGTTTCGGATGTTACAGAGACCAGGCTTCAAACTTCATGGCAGTGCTACCACAAAGAGACGCCGTCTTAGTCCTCTGATCCACTTCTGTAATGCTCCTCCTCCCAATGTCGTCAACACGCACTACGCGTTTCGCTTATCGCTTCATCTGGTGAATAATAAAATGGCACACATGAGAAATATTTCAAACATTTGCTGGTAGGGACTTTCAAAACTCCCATGCATAAGTCTTTTAAAATGAACACTTAGGGGATAGTAAGGCAGGGAAATTCAATTTTACTGAAAATAAACAGACATATCAAATGAGCTTGAACCTTTAAAAAACTTCTAAAATGGTTACTTCTAAATGGTTGATGAGCTATTTGGTCAAATGCACCTTCCTATTGCAGCCATACACATCACAAAGATAACAAACAAACTCATATTGCAGTGCAAGTATTGGATTAGAATGGTTGCGTCATTATGGAGGAACACGATACTAAAACAGTGTGAGAAAATATATTTGTAAAGTGTCTCTGCTATAAGATCAGCAAATGCTATTAGAACCATAACTATTTGTTTAATGTTCCTAATGAACTGTAATTCAACACTTTAGATGTAGATAAAACAAGGCATGTTTTTTAGGAAACACATTCAAAGTCTAGCAACTCAGATTTGATTAATATTGGGCACTGCCCTGGACCTATCCCAGGACAGTGTCCCAGTCATCCAGGACTCATCTCTGAGGACACTGTTATTACTGACAATCACTGGCTTATGATGTCATATCCAGACAGGACACATTTTAAGGACGTAGCTTGGGGCAGTTCTCCATAGTGTAAATAGGCTGGTTGAGGAGATAAGAGATCTCCCGGGTAATCTGCCTATTGAGCAGTGGTACAATAGGGAGCTTGGTATGTCTCCTTTTTGGAACAGTGGGTCTGTTGCCTCAGTACCTGCTGTCTCAGGCCTAGGACATAATATACCGCTATACTGTTTAATTCAAATATATTTATATACGTTAAGATGTGGGAAATCAAATATCCTGGCGCAAAGCATGATTACCTGGTGCTTCGTGAGGGAGCAAAGACGATTTTCAAATCGTCCAAAAATCCGCCATGTGCCACCACAGAGGCCTTGTAATACCCGTTGTGGCACACGTTCCATCGGTTCGCCACCACTGAAATATTATGTATTTTTGTAACTGTCATTTTGAATAATATAAATAAATCAATTAAAACCGTTAAGGAGGCAGTTTAATGTCACTACTAAATAAGAATGCATATTAAAGTACTCTGTGCTCATCATGATAATAGAGATATTATTTTAACATTGAATCACAGCAGGTTAAGACATTAAAATCTTATATTGATTGTGGGTGTTTTTTCCATTATTTTATAGGATGACCTGGAGGTTACAGGAACTGTTTTGAATGTTGTTGTTTGAAAGTTGTGGTAAGACCTATATCAGTTACCACTAAAACAAATATTTTTATTTAATATATTCTTTAATAGATTTATAGAAAGTTTATTTTTAAACTATTTTTCTTATTCCACAATTAGGGAGACCTCCTCATTAAAATGAGCGAAGCTTTGGTAAGAAAACAATACTTAACATTTCCTTTAGAATTGAACTAAACTATTTATATTTATATTATAAGTTTCAGTGGTTCCAATATAGTGTATATAATGTTTGACCACTAAACCTTGTATGGAGAGGTATGTAATGTTAAATACTGCCATCATGGTTCCAAAATACTGTTTTGCAATCAATTTAAAACATTAAAATGCCAACCAACTCACAGATTGCTTGCTGTGTGGAATATGGAATTGTACCGTATACCAAGTTTTTTGTGCTAGATAGCAATATATCTTGACAGATATAGATATGTTGTATGTATTTACAGCCATGTGTTTAAATGATGCAAAGTTTGCTATTTATAATGATTCATTTTAAAACATGGTTGGGACCATGATCTCCCCAAGGTGAGCACATATGAAGATATTTGCAATTAACCTGTTGAGTTTCGCTTCTGATAAATAATAAAAATATCTAATATCTTCAACAGAACAACATTAAATTAGATTTGTCTGGGACAGTGGGTGGTCTGAAAAAGGTGCTAGGCTAAAGGATTTACATTCCATTGTAAGTTCCACTTCATCTTTAGTTGAGTCAATGCACTATCCTTTTATTTGCCAACCTGCCCCCCCCGTTATGCACACCTGCCCCCAGTTTTGCCACTCTGCCTCCCTGCTATGCCTTTAACCCCCCTTATGCCACTCTGCCTCCAGAAATACCTTATACCCCCTTTATGCCATTCTGCCTCCAGAAATGCCTTTTAACCCCCTATATGCCACTCTGCTTCCAGAAACACCTGTTACCCCGATATGTCATGCGGGACAGAGTGGCATATAAGGGGTATAAGGCATTTCTGGAGGCAGAGTGGCATATAGGGGGTTAAAGGCATTTCTGGAGGCAGAGTGGCATACAGGGGGTTAAACGGCATATCATGGGGCACTCTCCCTCCAGAAAAGCCTTATGCCCCCCATACAACACTCCCCCAGTGCTTCTGACGCCCTGGTGTCAGGTGGAGGCAGCTGGTGTTCCGCTGGAATGTCTATGAGCATTATAGGAGAAGAATCAGTGCTGTTATCCTGGCAAAGGGAGGTAATGCAAAGTGTTGACTAAAATGGTGCCAATAATATAATAACAATTATGATCATGTTGTGATCATGGCACCTGTCAGCGGGTGGGATATATTAGGCAGCACGTGAACATTTTGTCCTCAAAGCTAATGTGTTAGAACCAGGAAATGGGCAAGTGTAAGGATCTGAGCGACTTTGACAAGGGCCAAATTGTGATGACTAGACGACTGGGTCAGGGCATATCCAAAACTGCAGCTCTCGTGGGGTGTTCCCAGCCTAAAGTAGTCAGTACCTATCAAAAGTGGTCCAAGGAGGGAAAAGCGGTGAACCGGCAACAGGGTCATGGGCCCGTAGAGGGCAAAGGATGGCTCATGTGGTCAAATACAAACTACTTTCGCTCAAATTGCTGAAAAAGTTAATGCTGGTTGTGATAGAAAGTGCATCGCAGTGTGTTTCAAAACAAAACAGCGCCAATCAACAGTGAGGACACTCTGTTCTCCTGTGGATTTAGCAATCCAACTAACAGTGTAGACTGCAGTATGGACTTTTAACTATATTTCAACATGAGAGAGTGAGAAGGTTATTTTTACTGCATAAATAAACGTAAGCAGATGTATTGAAAAAAAATTGTGTGAACTTTATGATTGCTTCAAAGTATCTTTTCTTCTCTACTTCTCCTAATCCCGAACTCAAGTCCAAAAGCAGCCTTTTACCATGCAGGAGGAAACTTCATTGAAGAGTCAGAAATCAATGTATGAAATTCTCACAAGTTGATACAATTCACACAGTATACACTATGAATATGTTTCTTATTTTTTGTTACATGTAAAATCATGTAAATTTCTGGGAAGAAAACAAGCAGTCAAGTTTTCCATGATAACAATTAGGTTATATTGTTAAGAACCTAGCTTGTACAGAGCCAGCCCCTAAAAAATCCTATTTTCCTCCAAGGATGCCTCTCTTGCCATTTCCCCAAGGAACCTAGATAGTATGGAAATCTTAACCACATTGCTAAAAACTGCATCCACCATCCTCTATTGGACAGGAAAAAAACCTCTGCACGTCGTTAAGGCCCTGGTAATCATGATTTGGCCACAAATGCTCTGGAATAGTTCCAGATATTGCATCCTCTCTCTGGAAGTATGCTTTAGGAGCATTTACCTAATTCTTCTTTTGCTTTTAATTAATGATTGGGTCAACTGCCAGTACTTAAAGTCATTCATGTAAAGGTCCCATGTGTTTGTGAAGACATAAAATGAGCTCATGTTACTATGTTAGTAAGGGATTAGAATCTTTACATCATAAACCATGGAATATGATTCCAAAAATACAATACAGAATAAGAACCTCAGTAAACAGGGTCTAAAAAGGTATTTGCAAACTTCCTCCATTACAAGAACATTAAACACTAACAATAGCATGAGTATTTGTTTTAAGCTCTTAATGCATTGTAACTCTAAACCTAAGAGTTATCAAAGTTTAGGACCAGGGATTTATGTTTAATGTCAGCTAATGATGCAATCATGATCCTATGATATAAATACCATATCTTCCAATGTATGTACGGTACATCCGAACTTCAGACTTTCATTGAAAGAATCATTATTCTTCATCATGAAAATTGCAATTGTTGTCTTTTTGGGGGCTTTAACCTCCTGCCTTGGTGAGTTGAACAGAAAATAATGATAATATAGCTATGGAATCCAACGTAAGAAAATTAATTTGGGTACACATTTTGCACTAACCATCTAAACCAACAAATACCACAAAAACCTGGCGGCATCTAGAGTTATGGGAAAGATCCCACAGATTCCATGGAGGGTGATTTTGCTGTTTTGTATTTTTACCAAATCAAATAATTTGGCCTTTTATTTCTCTACAGTAGATTACTCAAATGCCTATGATATTCCAATTGACTGTCTTAAAAAACTCCTTAGTGTAAGTATTTAATTTTCATTCTTATAAACTATGTAATGCAAAATACAAAACTGAAAAATATAATGTTCCATGGACAGAGACAAAACAGTGTAACAAGTTGTTTCTTCTTTATGTTTCTGTATTTTACTGTTGTCCATTTTCAATGTGTTATTTTTTTACTTTGTGATTGTTATAACATTTTACCATATGGTTCGCTAAACTTTGGCATTGCTTGAAAAACTAGTTCATACGCTTCTTTTTGGATGGCAAGATATTGATGATAAAAATGTAGTTGTGTGAGGTGCAGTATATAATCCATGATATGTGCCATCTAAATATGCTACTTTTGCAGTTGACTTTTTTTGGGATTATTATTATTTATTTATTTTTTAAAGGTTGATGCTCCTGCTACTCTGTTAAGACTCCAGAAATTACTTTGTTTGTATGCTCAAGGAAAGGTAAAGCATGTCATTTTAGTTACTTAAATAGAATTTTTGGGCAGGATAGAAATTACACAATAAAATTAATATTTATCAAATTTAATATTTAAATCATACACATTTTTTTTTTGCGTGAGGCTTTCAAAGTTATGCAAAAGTTGTTACATCACAAAGCTGCCCAATGCATAGCATTCCTGATTTCAAACAAGTGCACATAATCCTAGAAATTCAGTACATGCACAACAACTGATTTTGAGTATTTCATACAAAAATCAAGAACCGAAAACTACCAATAGACTATTTCACTTTTTGTTATTTTGCCATTTTAAAAAACAATAAAAAAATAAAAGTATAGTTTTTTTGTGGATCACATTTCTTTTTAAATAATATATTGAGATGAATAAGTGATATAATACTTGTCTAATTTGCAGGATCAACAAAACGAAGCATTATACAAAGCATTTCTACAAGAACTACACATAGCTCTGGTAATGCTTTCAAATATATTGAAATACCCGTTAGATTTTATTTATCATGGCAGCAGTATGCATTTTTTATAAATATGTTAAGGTTGTATTATGTAATACACATGAAACACATAATGTATTTTATAGAAGATATACTATATGGATCATATGATACATTTTATGATAACATTGAATGTAAAGGAATGTACTAACTAGGAAATCAATTATATCACTTTAAATATGATGTTATAATGTCCCAAAAAAGTTTTTTTTTCCTTACACTGTAGAAAATAAAAACTGCAAGAAAAAAAGGAATCTTGACAGCTCCGTCACAACAGAAAAATAATTTTAATTTTAAATAAGAATTTTGTTGGAGAAAGCGTCATACAAAATAAAACAATAAAAGAGATGGAGCTTAGGGTTAGAAATGGTACCATTATCTATACAGTCTTAATATGTATGCAATAGCTAATATTTTAAATTAAATAATCATATCTTGTCTAAAATAAGTAATCATATCAAGCCATTATTTATAGCAGTATAAATATTAGTATTTGTATGGCATAATGTGTGGCCAACATGGTTTTACTAAAACATTTATAACCGTGTAAAAGAATAATTTCAAGAAATAGAAACAATTCTTCTCGTATTTCATGTTTTGTTTTATTTTGTCACTAAAGCATATTTCCAAATCCGAATAATTTCAATGTAACTTTTCTCATCATGTTTACAGAAAGATGCAGGCTGTGGAGCTGATGAAATTCTGAATACAAAGGAATTCCTGGTAAAAAAAAAAAAACCTGGGTGTTTGCAGACAAAAATACTGCATATATGCGTCCATTTACTCTATAACTCACTTTGCGGAAAAATAAATGTATATGCCATAAACATGTTCGTCAGCCATAAATTAATTTAGAAAACATGACATTTGTCATTTGTGTCGTGTCTTTACAACACTTTTTAACAGGAAAAAAATAGCATTTGCAGTCTCCAATGAACACATATATATATTTTACAGTTTTTTTAGGTGCTTAAATGTATTTTCTACTTCATTTGCTTTGAATGTGACTTTGTGAGGTATCTGATGATAGATATTACACGGTTAATGTTTGATTTGTGATAAGTGAGTATGGTAGACAAATCTGATCCTTTTCAAAAAAGCTCTGGCCTACAAACTGAAATTAAAGTTGCATAGTGCAAATATTCTAGTGCAAATAATAAAATGATTGGAGGGAGTTAAGGCTTGTGGAATTAAATGATATAAAGTCTTTACCCTGTATTAGTTATTTACTGATGAATGATGTGCGTATTTTGTTACAGGAAAACGTTGGTGACAAAGCAGGAGAAGTAGCCGACAAAGTTGTCTTTGAAATTCTAAAAATTGCGGTACTCTATTTACCCATTTTTATCCATGTGTCCTATTGTCTATCCACATATTTATGAATTATCTATCTAAATAATTGTTGGACAGAACTGTATCGCTCTCAAAATGCCCACTAACATTGGATATATATATATAAAAAAGTATGTTTTCACGCATACCTTCCCTGTAGCTTCTATGACGCAGCACCGGCGTCACATGCCTTTTGTTTACCCCTGTATGCCACTCTGCCTTCAGCAGTGCTTAATATACCCCCTTATATGCCACTCTCTCCCATGATATGCCTTGTGTCAGAGTGGCATATAGGAGGGTATAAGGCATATTAGAGAGGCAGAGTGGCAAGCCAGGGGGCAGATGTGCGTAACTGGGGGCAGGTTGGCAAATAAAAGGAAATAAAAAAAAAAAAAATATTTCTCTCAATCATAGCTTTTATTAAATATGAAAACATAGTTTACGTGAATTATTATTTACTAGTAAAACTTTTCTTATTGGGTCGTCTTATATTCAGGCTTTTTCTTTTTTTCCTAAATTAATATTGAGATTTTGGGGGGGTCTTATAATCAGGGTCATCTTATAAACGAGCAAATATGGTACTAAGTAAGATACAGTATATACGTTATTGATTTATGTATTTACCTTTATAGGATGACCTGGAGGTTACAGGAACTGTTTTGAATTTTGTATGCCAAGTTGCGGTAAGACTATAGCAGTGACCACTAAATATTTTCTTTAATTATTTATAGAAGGTTATTTTTTAAACTACATGTATTTTGTTATTCCACAATTAGGGAGACCTGCTAATCAAACTGAGTGATGCTTTGGTAAGAAAACCTTATTTAATCTTTCCTGTAAAATAGGGGAGCATACTGAGTATCATGTCTCAGCACTCCCATTTAATATCAGATCTGTGCCAAAATCTTCTCCCACAACCAGGTAACCAGAATAAAACCTTAAAAACATAAAATGTTAGAAAGTTGGGTTAAGGGGCTAAAGGAAGAGAAGTAAGAGGAAACACAAGTTGTAGGGGACAGAGTTTAGGAGAGATTGAAGGTGGAGTAGAGTCAAGGGACAAATTGAGTGATAAAGTTAGAGGTGTAAGAATTGTGGGGGGATATGAGGTTAATGGAGTATTAAGTAAATCCAGACATTGGTAAAAAAAAAAAAAAAAAAATTCACTCACTCACTCACTCACTCACACGCTCACTCAATGTACCTTATCCGCCAACCGCGTCTGTGTCCCTGTCTCTTTTACCACAGCTCCACTTCTTGCCTTGCCTCTTCTTGTTCTTCTGTCTTATTTCTTTTGTCTTCTTTTGTAGTCAGTTTCTCCTTGGTATTAGCTCCATTATCTTAGTACTTCTGCAAAAGGGTGGGACAAGGAGGCAACTCTTTTAAAACTATATTCATATATGTATATGTACGTTATTTTTTTATGACTTTTAACACATTTAGTCACAGTTTTACACATATATATAAATTATATATTTATAACTTTCTCTGATTTGGAAACCACCCAATAGGCCTATATGATTTCCATTTATTTTAATTTGTTTAGGTTTTTCTTTTTTAACCATAACCTATCCCTATTTAACAATGTCTCCACTTTCTAACCATCCACCACACTAACTAAAACAATTAAATACAAAAGTTAACCCCTTAAAGTCAAGTAAAACATTATATATTAGTTGTTTTTTTAATAAACCTTGGAAGCATTGTTTTCTTACTGTTCTCTGTGTATCTGCAGAATGAAAGAGGTGCTAAGAAAGAAAGAAAGGAAAAAACAGTGTTAGAAGTGTAATGTCCATATTGCCTGTTTTTATTAAAATCTGTTGGCCATAAACAAATGATGTAATACTGTAGTTGCTACTATTTTACTGGAAAACATCATACAAATCTATAGAATGCATAAAATATATTTACATTTTCATAAACATGTTGATTGCAGTTAATATATAATTGAACAGGGAAGTTATGTGTTTTTAGCACCAGAGTTTGATATTTACAGCCTTTGTTTTACAACTATGGTTGCTGTAATAAACATGTCTAATATTTTCAACAGGGCAACATTAAATTAGACTTGTCTGGGACAGTGGGTGGTCTGAAAAACCTGCTAGGCTGAAGGATTTTCACGTCATTGTAAGTTACTCCTTGAAATATGAAGATTGAACTTACAATTTATTTTGCCTTAAGTATACATAACTAGGAAAACTCTGTGGGTATAGCCTGTTTGGCCGAGTGACCACCCTGTAAGGGTTGCTTAATGACCAGATTGACATTTAAAAAAAAAAAAAAAAGTCAAGAATATTGCTGGTTGGATACTCTTCTTGACTGCATAGTTTTTGCAGGGAGAAGGCTGTTTGTCAAATCCGGATATCTCCTCTGTAGAAGCTGCATAGATGGCTCCTGACAGACATAAGCAGTGTAGTGATAAGTGAATTATGCCCACATAAGCCAATTTCATCTACTGTATTTTTATTAATTTTAAATATGGTTTTTATACATAGAGAAATGCAATTTATAAACTCTGTTTAATTTCTATTTCAGGACTTGCCTGCCATTTTAAAATCAAATACCAAACAAGAAATCATCTGATCCTCTTAATCAAGCCGCTTATATGTAGTTACTTATGAACATTTTAATGAATAAATAAAATCTTCAGCAAATTCCTCAGTCTCTTTCCTTAATGTCACAAAGTTCTATTAAGTTAATGTATTTGTATTAACAAAAAAACAAAATATGTGTATTCCCTGGTAAATGATGATCACTAACATTTTAACCAAGTACATGCTAAACAAAACAATCGTTATATGTGTGCCATACCCAACATCAATGCATTTAAAAACTTCAAAAAAATCTTGTTAAATACAAAATAAGTTTGTTAGTGCTGCATTGTTTTTATGGAGCACATGCTCCTGTGGTCTTTGTGTTGATTCTCCTTTTTAGAACTTGGCTTTAGACCAGGCAGGGTACTTTGAACAGACCTCTGGTGATTAATCATATTTCCATCCTTCCAGTGTACACACTATAAGGTTTAAGGGGCAATAGTCAATGTTCTTTGGCCCTCAAGGCTTCTGTGGACCTCAAGTTACTTCTGCTGGGAGGCTGTTCCACATATTCACCATCCCCTCAGTAAAGTATATTTTGATTACATTAAGATTTTATTTCAGTGCCTGTAAGGAAAGCTGGGAGCCCAGCTCACTAATCAACATGTAATCAGTAAAATAAAATTTTAAAAAATATGTAAAAATGTAAATGTTTTAAAATAACAATGTAATAGAATGTAAGAATAAAAATACTCCAAACATGACATTATAAGGAGAACCCTCCAGTTCAAAGAAAATATGTCCAAAAATGTAAAAAAAAGTTTATAAAATAAATGTAAATGTAATGTTTATAAGGCTATCCTAAAAATGACGCTGTATCTTCCCAAAAATCGTCTTGTTTTCAAAACATATATGGTTTGATTGGGTAAGTTGAATTGGCTGGGTTCAAAGATGTCTCAAAAAGGATATGGGTGTAGACTGACCAGATGTCAAATTTTTTAAAAAAAATAGTGCTCCCAAGTGTTCACCAAGTAACTTTTTCTCTGAAAAAACATTAGATGGAATGTTCTTGTGAAGGAACACCCTATATCCCAACTGGGTACTCCCACCAATAGCAGCAAGAGCTGTTTCCTGGCACACTCCAAAGCACCGTCTCTCCAGTCACTCAAATCACTAGCTGAAGCATATTACAGGGTGTACAAGAGTTGTTTATTCAGAGTCCCACACAGGGTTTTTCTACAGACATAAATCAAGTATTAACATACAATACAATACAATGGAATACAATGGGGGGGGGAAGTCTGACAGCAAACCGATTAACTGGAACAATGACCTGTCCTTCACTGGATGCCTACTCTGGCTGTCTGCCATAGTTACACATCAGGGTGTAGTGAAATAATGGCTTGTCACTCCCTAGTTGCATATCCTGCGCTGCAGGGGACCTGGATCCTCCTTCCGGTCATAGAAGCCCCGCTGGAAGTGCCAGACTGCAGCAGAGGTTGTCTACGCGCATCACGCAGATGTTCACTGGCTGCTTCCACTACAAAACAGGAAGTCTGAAGCATAGGGGAAAAGTCTGGGGATTCATTTGGAAGTCCAAGGGAGCAAAGTGTTATATCAGGGGCAGAGTGGCATATAGGGGGGTATAAGGCACATCTTGGAGGCAGAGTGGCTTATAAAGGAGGCAGAGTGGCATATGGGAGGGGTATAAGGCATATCTGGGGGGGCAGAGTGGCAAGCCAGGGGGGCAGATGTGCATAACTGGGGGGCAGGTTGGCAAATAAAACTAAATAATTAATATTTACTAGTAAAACTGTTTTCCTATAGGGTAGTCTTATATTCAGGCCTTTTCTTTTTTCCTAAATTAATATTCAGATTTAGGGGTTCTCTTATAATCAGGTTGTCTTATAATCTAGCAAATACTGTACTTCTGGGGGTAGCTAAAAAAATGGGGAGACACAGGGAAAAGTTGTAGTATAAATGAAATAATTGCAAAACTTGGTAAAGTACAGGACCAATCCCAAATCAATATCAGTGCTCCACAGTCCTCAAAGTGTATAATATTTAGGAAATATGATAAAACCTGTACCAGGGGGAAAATCAGCAGAAACTGGCCCCCTGTACCTACACACAGAAGTCTTAACAAGGCCAGGGCCCATAGTTGGTAGGGAGAAGGCTAGCCATCAGCCCCCTCCAGAAGACCCAGGTTATGTTGGCTTCAATTCACTTATCCATCCGCTAAGATTCTTCAAATATTTATTCTTTAAGTGTCAATTTCAACTACGAAATACAAGCATGAATTGGGATGTTCAGTTGTCACATAATTAGAGTAGCATGTAAAGCAGCCTTCTCCAGACTCTGTAATCATGAGAGTTTTCCTATCCAGGTACAGCCCCTATAGCTCCTCTTTATATATTCATTAACTTTCTTTTTTATTTAAATTCTTCCAGGTATCATTAATTCCTTCCCTATTTTTCACCAAACGTGCCTCTGGTTGACATACGTCATCAAGCAGGACATTTGAATCACTGGCTCCCATGGTAATTTGTGATCTCTAATGTTATTAACACAATTACCGTATTGGCTCGGATATAGGCCGCACCCGCATATAGGCCGCACCCTAAAAGTTAGGTGCTTTTTTAATGAAAAAAGTTTCTGCCCCCCCGAGATATGCTGCTACTCTGTCCCCCCCGAGATATGCTGCCACTCTATCCCCCCCGAGATATGCTGCCACTCTACCCCCCCGAGATATGCTGCCACTCTACCCCCCCGAGATATGCTGCCACTCTGTCCCCAAGATGTCCCCCCCACCAGACTTACCGGTGCAGACTCCACGGGGTCTTGCGGGGCCGGCGGGGGACATTTACACATAACACGTATTCAACTTCCGGTGCCGGCACGAAGTACCGGCAAGGAAGATTGTTCACGCAGACGTTCACCGGCAGCGGCCATGCGAGCAGAAACAACCTCCGCTGCCGGCACGTCTGCAAGATGTGCTTTAAAAATCTCCCTTGCCGGGACTCCCCCCGTGGGAATTCCCGGCAAGGGAGATTGTTAAAGCACATCGTGCAGACGTGCCGGCAGCAGAGGCTGTTTACGCGCATCGCCGCTGCCGGTGAACGTCTGCACGATGCACTTGGACAATCTCCCATGCCGGCACTCCCCCCGTTTGAAGTGCTGGCAGGGGATGCTGTCTGAGCACATCCGAGAGTAGGATACAGGTCCCCTGCACCGCTGCGGGGGATCTGTATCCTAACCCCGCTGCCTGCCCGGCGCCCGGGACTGCATGTCCCGGGCGTCGGGCGCTAGACCCCGAATATAGGCCGCACCCCCACTTTAAAGACTTAAAGTGGAGGGAAAAAGTGAGGCCTATATTCGAGCCAATACGGTACTTTATTTTAATGTGGCCTTACCATAAAATACAGTTTAAAGCAGACAAGTTTTGTGGGATACAAATACTACCAAACCCAATACCCAATGGTATTACCAGCAGTAAAAAGCACATTTTACAGCATCCAAAACAATTAAGACTAATTTGACAAACTGAGATCATCAGGTACAGCCTGGGAACAAATCACTGGCCTTTCTACTTCTTTTATAAAAACAAAATAAAGGCCCTCGGGATTTTCATAGAATGAACAAGTTCCTAAGACCAATTTTTAAAAAGGATGGTAAGTCTCACATGAGGTATTAATGCAGTAGGTAAATCCTGTGAAACACCTTGTGGGTTTGTTAAGAACTGACAACTTCTGGTGTCTGTAGACACCTTGTTCACCTTGCAGATGATTCTGAGCCCTACAAAAAGACCTAGTATTTGCCAAATATTTCAAAATCAGTCTAACTGGCCAATGTTTTATACTTTATATATCAACATTGTCTTAACTTCTTAACTACCGTATTTGCTCTATTATAAGACGAGTTTTTTTTCCAGAGCAAATGCTCTGAAAAATACCCCTCGTCTTATAATCAGGGTCGTCTTATAATCAGACCTCAAATAGGTCTGACTATGAGACTAAGATCCAGATCCCCGGCAGCGATGCTTATATTTTTTTTTTATGTGTCTGTAAATGGTCTTTCTGTCTTTTTATATATTAAGAAAATAAAGATTTATACAAAAAAAAGATCTGCAAGTCCTTCTCCTTGGTGTTATGACAATCAGCTCCAGGAGGCTGTTGTCTGTATCAGCAACATCCTAGAGTTCCTTCTAGCGGGTTTCCGTAAGGGACAGACCAGCCACCCTGAAGGTCCATGAGGTCAGCTCTTAGCTCTCTATCGACTGAACAGTTAGCCTCACATCCTTGGATTTCTCAGGACTTGGATTTGGTCCTCTCTAGCCTCACTTCTCCTCCTTTCAAGCCTCTCGAAGATATTCCTATCAGAATTCTCACCTGGAAGATGGGCCTGTTGATTGTTTTGACATCAGCTAGAAGAGTAGCCGAGATCCAGTCTTTATCCATTTCAAAATCTTATCTTCAGATGTTTGAGGATAGAGTAGTTTTGCGTACGCCTCCGGAATTCCTTCCTAAAGTCATGTCACCTTTCCATTATCATCAGGATATTGTCCTTCCGGTCCTCACCCCAGTAATGACAAAGAATGCCGGCTCCATTGCCTGGATGTTCGCAGATGCCTGGAAGTTTACCTGGAGTGCCTATTGAGCAGGTTTGCAAAGCTGCAGTTTGGAAGTCTGTTCATACCTTCGTCAAGCATTACTGCTAACAGCCTGCCGGTCTGGATGATGTCAAGTTTGGTAGCAGGGTCTTGGAGTCCATTGTTTGTTGCCCTTCCTAAATATTTTTTTTATATTTCCTGTGCTACCGGGATTAACAGGAAACTTTGAATTCTTACCTGAGAATTCCTTTTCCTTGTTACTTCCCGGTAGCAATTGTTTTTGTCCTCCCTAAATAAAGGCATTTTTTTGGTTTTCCGTATATTTGTTTCCTCAGTTAGGTTGTGGTGTATATCATCATGAACTTAGTACATGTCTTGAGTACCTACTTAGTTAAAAATTTCAATTCTCTTGCATTTGTTTTCTCTTTCTGACTGATTCCAGACAATACATTTGTGGAAATAAAGGAGTCTACAATGATAGACTCACGTGGATAGTATGAATGTAAATGAAGTATACTTCAGGAGCATTTACTTAATTCTTCTTTTGCTTTTAATTAATGATTTAGAAAAATTACCAGTATTTAAAGTCATTCATGAAAAGGTCCCATGTGTTTGTGAAGACATAAAATAAGCTCATGTTACTATCTTAGTAAGGGATTAGAATCTTTACATCATAAACCATGGAATATGATTCCAAAAATACAATACAGAATAAGAACCTCAGTAAACAGGGTCTAAAAAGGTATTTGCAAACTTCCTCCATTACAAGAACATTAAACACTAACAACAGCGTGAGTATTTGTTTTAAGCTCTTAATGCATTGTAACTCTAAACCTAAGAGTTATCAAAGTTTAGGACCAGGGATTTATGTTTAATGTCAGCTAATGATGCAATCATGATCCTATAATATAAATACCATATCTTCCAATGTATGTACGGTACATCCGAACTTCAGACTTTCATTGAAAGAATCATTATTCTTCATCATGAAAATTGCAATTGTTGTCTTTTTGGGGGCTTTAACCTCCTGTCTTGGTGAGTTGAACAGAAAATAATGATAATATAGCTATGGAATCCAACGTAAGAAAATTAATTTGGGTACACATTTTGCACTAACCATCTAAAACAACAAATACCACAAAAACCTGGTGGCACCTAGAGTTAACGGTAAAGATCCCAGAGATTCCATGGAGGGTGATTTTGCTGTTTTGTATTTTTACCAAATCAAATAATTTGGCCTTTTATTTCTCTACAGTAGATTACTCAAATGCCTATGATATTCCAATTGACTGTCTTAAAAAACTCATTAGTGTAAGTATTTAATTTCCATTCTTATAAACTATGTAATGCAAAATACAAAACTCAATAACATAATATTCCAAGGACAGAGACAAAACAGTGTAACAAGTTGTTTCTGCTTTATGTTTCTATATTTTACTGTTGTCCATTTTCAATGTGTTATTTTTTTACTTTGTGATTGTTATAACATTTTACCATATGGTTCGCTAAACTTTGGCATTGCTTGAAAAACTAGTTCATACGCTTCTTTTTTGATAGCAAGATATTGATGATAAAAATGTAGTTGCATGAGGTGCAGTACATAATCCATGATATGTGCCATCTAAATATACTACTTTTGCAGTTGACTTTTTTTGGGATTATTATTATTTATTTATTTTTTAAAGGTTGATGCTCCTGCTACTCTGTTAAGACTCCAGAAATTACTTTGTTTGTATGCTCAAGGAAAGGTAAAACATGTCATTTTAGTTACTTAAATAGAATTTTGGGCAGGATAGAAATTACACAGTAAAATTAATATTTATCAAATTTAATATTTAAATCATACACATTTTTTTTTTGCGTGAGGCTTTCAAAGTTATGCAAAAGTTGTTACATCACAAAGCTGCCCAATGCATAGCATTCCTGATTTCAAACAAGTGCACATAATCCTAGAAATTCAGCACAACAACTGATTTTGAGTATTTTATACAAAAATCAAGAACCGAAAACTACCAATAGACTATTTCACTTTTTGTTATTTTGCCATTTTAAAAAACAATAAAAAAATAAAAGTATAGTTTTTTTTTGATTACATTTCTTTTTAAATAATATATTGAGATGAATAAGTGATATAATACTTGTCTAATTTGCAGGATCAACACAACGAAGCATTATACAAAGCATTTCTACAAGAACTACACATAGCTCTGGTAATGCTTTCAAATATATTGAAATACCCGTTAGATTTTATTTATCATGGCAGCAGTATGCACTTTTTACAAATATGTTAAGGTTGTATTATGTAATACACATGAAACACATAATGTATTTTAGAAAAGATACACTATCTATGGATCATATGATACATTTTATGATAACATTGAATGTAAAGGAATGTACTAACTAGGAAATCAATTATATCACTTTAAATATGATGTTATAATGTCCCAAAAAAGTTTTTTTTTCTTACACTGTAGAAAATAAAAACTGCAAGAAAAAAAGGAATCTTGACAGCTCCGTCACAACAGAAAAATTATTTTAATTTTAAATAAGAATTTTGTTGGAGAAAGCGTCATACAGGCACACAAAATTAGAAAAGTTAGAAATGGCACCATTATCTATACAGTCTTAATATGTATGCAATAGCTAATATTTTAAATTAAATAATCATATCTTGTCTAAAATAAGTAATCATATCAATCCATTATTTATAGCAGTATAAATATTAGTATTTGTATGGCATAATGTGTGGCCAACATGGTTTTACTAAAACATTTATAACCGTGTAAAAGAATAATTTCAAGAAATGGAAACAATTCTTCTCGTATTTCATGTTTTGTTTTATTTTGTCACTAAAGCATATTTCCAAATCCGAATAATTTCAATGTAACTTTTCTCATCATGTTTACAGAAAGATGCAGGCTGTGGAGCTGATGAAATTCTGAATACAAAGGAATTCCTGGTAAAAAAAAAAAACCTGGGTGTTTGCAGACAAAAATACTGCATATATGCGTCCATTTACTCTATAACTCACTCTGCAGAAAAATAAATGTATATGCCATAAACATGTTCGTCAGCCATAAATTAATTTAGAAAACATGACATTTGTCATTTGTGTCGTGTCTTTACAACACTTTTTAACAGGAAAAAAATAGCATTTGCAGTCTCCAATGAACACATATATATATTTTACATTTTTTTTAGGTGCTTAAATGTATTTTCTACTTCATTTGCTTTGAATGTGACTTTGTGAGGTATCTGATGATAGATATTACACGGTTAATGTTTGATTTGTGATAAGTGAGTATGGTAGACAAATCTGATCCTTTTCAAAAAAGCTCTGGCCTACAAACTGAAATTAAAGTTGCATAGTGCAAATATTCTAGTGCAAATAATACAATGATTGGAGGGAGTTAAGGCTTGTGGAATTAAATGATATAAAGTCTTTACCCTGTATTAGTTATTTACTGATGAATGATGTGCGTATTTTGTTACAGGAAAACGTTGGTGACAAAGCAGGAGAAGTAGCCCACAAAGTTGTCATTGAAATTCTAAAAATTGCGGTAATCTATTTACCCATTTTTATCTGTGTCCTATTGTCTATCCACATATCTATGAATGTATCTAAATAATTGTTGGACAGAACTGTATTGCTCTCAAAATGCCCACTAACATTAGATATATATATATAAAAAAGTATGTTTTTGCACATACCTTCCCCGTAGCTTCTATGACGCAGCACCAGCGTCACATGCCCTTCCGGTGCTCATAGAAGTTCCGGCGGAACACCCCCTGACCCCACCAGACACCAGGGAGTCAAAAGCACTGTTAAGTCGGGGGGAGGGAGTGTTGTATGAGTGGCATAAGGCTTTTCTGGAGGCAGAGTGCCCCATGATATGCCTGTTTTACCCCCTGTATGCCACTCTGCCTCCAGAAATGCCCTTTAACCCCCTATATGCCACTCTGCCTTCAGAAATGCTAAATACCTCCTTATATGCCACTCTGTCCCATGATATGCCTTGTGGCAGAGTGGCATATGGGGGTATAAGGCATTTCTGGAGGCAGATTGGCATATAGGGGGTATAAGGCATATCATGGAGGCAGAGTGGCAAGTCTGGCGGCAGATGTGCGTAACTGAGTGCAGGTTGGCAAATAAAAGGAAATAAAAACAAACAAAAAAAAATTCTCAATCATAGCTTTTATTAAATATGAAAAGATAGCTAACGTGAATTAATATTTACTAGTAAAACTTTTTTCCTATAGGATCGTCTTATATTTAGTCTTTTTCTTTTTTTTCCTAAATTAATATTGAGATTTTGGGGGGTCTTATAATCAGGGTCGTCTTATAAATGAGCAAATATGGTACTAAGTAAGATACAGTATATACGTTATTGATTTTTGTATTTACCTTTATAGGATGACCTGGAGGTTACAGGAACTGTTTTGAATGTTGTATGCCAAGTTGCGGTAAGACTATAGCAGTGACCACTAAATATTTTCTTTAATTATTTATAGAAGGTTATTTTTTAAACTACATGTATTTTGTTATTCCACAATTAGGGAGACCTGCTAATCAAACTGAGTGAAGCTTTGGTAAGAAAACCTTACTCAATTTTTCATGTAAAATAGGGGAGCATACTGAGTATCATGTCTCAGCACTCCCATTTAATATCAGATCTGTGCCAAAATCTTCTCCCACAACCAGGTAACCAGAATAAAACCTTAAAAACATAAAATGTTAGAAAGTTGGGTTAAGGGGCTAAAGGAAGAGAAGCAAGAGGAAACACAAGTTGTTGGGGACAGAGTTTAGGAGAGATTGAAGGTGTAGTAGAGTCAAGGGACAAATTCAGTGATAAAGTTAGAGGTGTAAGAATTGTGGGGGGGTATGAGGTTAATGGAGTATTAAGTAAATCCAGCCATTGGTAAAAAAAAAAAAAAATTCACTCACTCACTCACTCACTCACATGCTCTCTCAATGTCTCTCTACCTTCTCCGCGGTGTCTCTTTTACCGCACCTCCACTTCTTGCCTTGCATCTTCTTGTTCTTCTGTCTTATTTCTTCTGTCTTCTTCTGTAGTCAGTTTCTCCTTGGTATTAGCTCCATTATCTTAGTACTTCTGCAAAAGGGTGGGACAAGGAGGGAACTCTTTTAAAACTATATTCATATATGTATATGTACGTAATTTTTTTATGACTTTTAACACATTTAGTCACAGTTTTACACATATATATAAATTATATATTTATACCTTTCTCTGATTTGGAAACCACCCAATAGGCCTATATGATTTCCATTTATTTTAATTTGTTTAGGTTTTTCTTTTTTAACCACAACCTAGTGTAATGCCCGCCCATATTGCCTGTTTTTATTAAAATCTGTTGGCCATAAACAAATGATGTAATACTGTAGTTGCTACTATTTTACTGGAAAACATCATACAAATCTATAGAATGCATAAAATATATTTACATTTTCATAAACATGTTGATTGCAGTTAATATATAATTGAACAGGGAAGTTATGTGTTTTTAGCACCAGAGTTTGCTATTTACAGCCTTTGTTTTAAAACTATGGTTGCTGTAATAAACATGTCTAATATTTTCAACAGGGCAACATTAAATTAGACTTGTCTGGGACAGTGGGTGGTCTGAAAAACCTGCTAGGCTGAAGGATTTTCACGTCATTGTAAGTTACTCCTTGAAATATGAAGATTTCCATTGAACTTACACTTTATTTTGCCTTAAGTATACATAACTAGGAAAACTCCGTGGGTATAGCCTGTTTGGCCGAGTGCCCACCCTGTAAGGGTTGCTGAATGACCAGATTGACATTTTTTTTTTTGCCGGTTGGATACCCTTCTTGACTGTATAGTTTTTGCAGGCAGAAGGCTGTTTATCAAATCCAGATATCTCCTCTGTAGAAGCTGCATAGATGGCTCCTGACAGACATAAGCAGTGTAGTGACAAGGGTCTTATGACCACATAAGCCTATTTCATCTACTGTATTTTTATTAATTTTAAATATGGTTTAATGCAATTTATAAACTCTGTTTAATTTCTATTTCAGGACTTGCCTGCCATTTTAAAATCAAATACCAAAGAAGAAATCATCTGATCCTCTTAACCAAGCCACTTATATGTAGTTACATATGTAAATTTTAATGAATAAATAAAATCTTCAGCAAATTCCTCTGTCTCTTTCCTTAATGTCACAAAGTTCAACCCCTTAAGGACAATGGGTGGTCCCTAAACCCATTGAAAACAATGCATTTTGAGCCCGTACATGTAAGGGCTTTGTCATTAAGGGGTTAAGTAAACGTATTTGTATTAACAAAAAACAAAATATGTGTATTCCCTGGTAAATGATGATCACTAACATTTTAACCAAGTACATGCTAAACAAAACAATCGTTATATGTGTGCCATACCCAACATCAATGCATTTAAAAACTTCAAAAAAATCTTGTTAAATACAAAATAAGTTTGTTAGTGCTGAATTGTTTTTAAAACACATGCTTCTGTGGTCTTTGTGTTGATTCTTCTTTATAGAGTGTTGGCTTTAGACCAGGCAAAGGACTTTGAACAGACCTCTGGTGATTAATCATATTTCCATCCTTCCAGTATACACACTATAAGGTTTAAGGGGCAATAGTCAATGTTCTTTGGCCTTCAAGGCTTCTGTGGACCTCAAGTTACTTCTGCTGGGAGGCTGTTCCACATATTCACCATCCCCTCAGTAAAGTATATTTTGATTACATTAAGACTTTATTTCAGTGCCTGTTAGGAAAGCTGTGTGAGAGAGATGTCTTGGAACAAATAATTTAGTTTAGGGGGAAAATCAGTAGAAACTGACCCCCTGTACCTACACAGAGAAGTCTTAACAAGGCCAGGGCCCATAGTGGTAGGGAGAAGGCTAGCCATCTGCCCCCTCCAGAAGACCCAGGTTATGCTGGCTTCAATTCACTTATCCATCCACTAAGATTCTTCAAATATTTATTCTTTAAGTGTCAATTCCAACTACGAAATACTGGAATTTAAAGCATGAATTGGGATGTTCAGTTGTCACATAATTAGAGTAGCATGTAAAGCAGCCTTCTCCAGACTCTGTAATCATGAGAGTTTTCCTATCAAGGTACAGCCCCTATAGCTCCTCTTTATATATTCATTAACTTTATTTTAAATTCTTCCAGGTATCATTAATTTCTTCCTTCTTTTTCACCAAAAGTGCCTCTGGTTGACATACTTCTTCAAGCAGGATATTTGAATAACTTGCTCCCATGGTAATTTCTGATCTCTAATGTTATTAACAAAATTACTTTATTTTAATGTGGCCTTACCATAAATACTGTTTCAAACAGTTAAAGCAGACAAGTTGCGTGGGACACAAATACTACCAAACCCAAAATGGTATTACCAGCAGTAAAAGGCACATATTACAGCATCCAAAACAATTAAGACTAATTTGACAAACTGAGATTATCAGGTACAGCCTGGGAACAAATCACTGGCCTTACTACTTCTTTTATAAAAACAAAATAAAGGCCCTCAGGATTTTCATAGAATGAACAAGTAACTAAGACCAATTTTTAAAAAGGATGGTAAGTCTTACATAAGGTATTAATGCAGTAGGTAAATCCTGTGAAACACGTTGTGAGTTTTTTGGGAACTGAAATGCTCATAATTAGGTGCTTCTGGTGTCTGTAGACAGGTGAATATGAACAAGTTCACCTTGCAGATGATTCTGAGCCCTACAAAAAGACCTACAGAGTATTTTCCAAATATTTTGAAGTCTAACTGGCCAATGTTTTATACTTTATATATCAACATTGTCTTTACTTCTTAACTATTTACAAAATAAAGACAATTATTATTATTGTAGTGTTTTCTTTGTGTAGTATTGAACATTGAGAGCAGAAGCCAGCACTACTTGATAGTAGTTACACAGAGCAGTTCTTTATTCAGCTCAGATGCAAACATAACACTCAAAAAGGAAACTGAAACCAAACTTAACACGGCCACTGACCATAGAGTTCCCCACAAACAGTCCAGAGTGTCCTTCCTTAAAGCAACAGTATACCACATCTCCCAAACTATTTTCAAATCCCCCTTTTAAAACATACATTACCGAACATATTCTGGGATATATTTTATCAACTTAACTAATTTACTGCCAATATAAAAACAATGTGATTTTTCTTTCTCTGTGTTAATACTAAATATTAGACTATACATATGAATTATTATCAATAGCAATCCATATTTGTCCTGAAACAATACATCATTTGTGTGGGAACAAATAACATGAAAAGGAAATCATGGTTGAACTAATATATTCAAAAAATACCAAAGAAACTCCAGATATTAGGATACATTATTATATTTCTTATGCAATCTCACATTTCACATGTGTTAACTTAACTGACCACTAGATGCCACTGTCCCTCCATTGCCCCGGGATATCACACATTTAAATGAAAAATGTAATATATTAAAACAAAAACCAACACACCAAATTAAGTGCCCTAAGGACACAGAAAATTCTGCAGGTGGTCAGTTCTCTGGGAAAGAAGTATATTGTTGATTAGGTTCCAGCGGTGCTCCCTGTGTTCTGATTTACATTTTATTGAATACTGTAGATTAACGTCCTTGTTCCTCTTTCTAAATAACACCATTTAATTGATGAGAATGTTCTATCTTAAGCACTTAAGTCCTTACCTGAACAAGCTCTACCAATGATCAAGAAAGCACTTCCTCATTCTTTCCTCATCTTTATCCCATGGAAAAGTGGCAAAAAATTAAATAAAATAACGCCAGGATCATGTTTTTAAGAAGCAGAAAAAACAAGCATATAAAATAAACAGTAGGTCCATGGCCGTGGATCCTGCAACGCTGCGTCATTGCAGCTATTAAAGGGCAGCCCGTACATGTAAGGGCTTTGTCACGAATGCTGTGCATTGTGACCCCGTACATGTACGGACTTTTTCGTGAAGCGGTTAAAAGAAAGATATCTGACCTCAGAAAGCTCCATAGCACCCTGTACCATGCCATGCATATGCTTAAGACGTGGAGCATCAGGATCAGGGGTATATCTAGAGTATTTGGCGTATCTTATATTTGGCACCTCCCACACTTTAAAATGTAAAAGCACCAACCAAAAATGTCATGTTTGCAAGAATATTATTACACAACTTTGTTAACTGCTTTTTTCCTCCCTTTCTGCACTTCCGGGACTTGCTTACTTGTTGCCTGGTGGGGTGATTTTGATACACAATGACACTCTCCAGATTCCAGCTAGCTCTTTAAGGCCCTCTAGGCACCACCGGCATTTGGAGTGTTACCCAAAGTGCTCAGCTCTCCCTGCTCAAAAGCTTTAGCACAGACTTGCCACAAAGACGGAGGTCAGTGCTCCACAGCTGATGCACACAGACCTGCGACTCTGCAATGCAGTGGCAGGGCTGAGGGTTGCCACCTTGAGGCTGACTGTCACTTTATTAGATGTCAATAAATATTTACTTGATTTAACTGTAAAAAAAACACTTCTTGTCATGGATGAATAAAACAGTTTTCAAATGGAAGCATCCTCACAGAAACAAAAGGCTAAAAAAAAGTTTTTGTTAATCTAAAATCAGTCATATTTCTACAAAATTAATACTAGTGTAATGGTTACAAATATTTTTCAGAAAGCTGAACTATGTTTTTTAAAAAGGAATCTTCAGACATGTTTCCAACAATATCCAAAATAGTGAGTTTAACCATAAACAAGTGGACAATGGGGGCTGTAATTGTCCAAAACACAACTAAATATGTAGACCTCTAATTGCATTCCTGTTATTTCTCTGTGGATCCTTGTATATGACCAGCCTGGCTGATTATCCTTCTGGTTTCTGACTCTGGCTTATTCCTGACATTGTGGTTTTCTGTACGCCTGATTCTGCTTTGTCTGACTAACCACTCTGGTTCCTGACTACGTCTTTGTTCTCATTTGAGCTTCAGTTTGTGATTTGGCTTGGTGTTTATTGTTATTTTTAATAAAGGTGTATTTCCCGGCATTCTGCCATCTCCCAAAAGTCCATTAAGACTGCTTTAATCCCTCTGGGCGTCCCATTGTATCTAGCATCTGTAGGCTTGTCCCATTTGGTTGACTTTTATCTACAACTTATAGTCAAAATCACAAAAAGGTGAGAGATAGCCTAGATGTTTTGAATCAGTCAATGTATGTAGATTGGAATCATAAATTGTTGTAACCGCTTTATATCTGTGTTCACCAAATATAGATGGCATTCTAGCAATGAAAGCTTAATTTACTCTTAACTCACGATCTTTTTTGTTTGATAATCGTTTTAATTTGCAGATCAGAGGAACAGCAATGGAGACCAAATTTGCCCTCTCATACACCAACTTATTTATAGCAGCATAGGAGAAGATCTATATTTATGGTAAAAATAAGCCCTTTCTGAACTTAACTTACTATGGATGGTATATAGGTGACTTATTATTTTATTCGTTAGGTAAGGTAGTATTTCAGATTTGGAAATTTTTTTGTATATTTAAATGCTAACAATGTTAATTTGCAATTAACCATGTCAGAATGCTAACAATTTTTTAGATCTGGAATTAGACACAGATCCTGTTTTGGATGCTTTCCAATAAAGCCTTTCTTCAATTGTTGAACTGCTCCAAATTATATAAATGTACGTGCACGGAAATAAGACACACGACACACTCTGGGTCAGGTCCAAAATCACTCTGCTTTATTTTGTTTATATTATAGATTATATAGTCCCCGGAAAAAGGGACGTCAGGTTACGTAAAGCTTATTAATTGGTTAATCCTGAAACTATGCGGAAATAGGCAGAAAAAAAGAAAACTGTTAGAAGCAAATATTAGATACTTTCCTGCAACTAGATATAGCCAGAATGGCGCTTGCGGTTAGTAAAATATAGATAACGGAATACACTGCTACTTGCGTCTCTCACGTATCTGCGTGAGGTGTAACCCTTTATTGGTCGAGGCCAGCTTATATTCATTAAAGCAATAAGCGTTTCTTGCTGATATATTCTAGTTCCATAACAGTCCCCCCTTGAATATACGATGGCCGACTGTCCCTAATCCTGACAGATCCTACCGGACATAATCCCGCATCCTCTTCACCTGCAGTGGCGACAAATTATCCCTATTGGATAAAATCCCGGTTTCAGGTCTTGGACATGTCCCTCGGATCTATATGTCCCTACACGGGGCGGGGATTACCGTCAGGGGGAACTATCGAACTAAATGGTGTTTCATAAGAAGATGCAAAGCTTGGCATCGTGTCATCGTACATAAGCATTAACCGGGTAGTCTCGCCTACTGCAAGCATTTTATCGCATAGACATCGAAGACAAGGGACTACACATAATAGCATAAAAGCGACAATAATCACAATAATCAGTAAAATTATTCCCAGCTGGACCAGAGCTTGTTTCCATCCTTTGAGCCAGCCAAACCATTCGGCCCATGGATGATCGATTCCGGAGTTGCGCTTTAATTCGTCTCCTAGAGAATTTAACTTTTTAATAGCCGCGGTCACTTTTCCGTCGGGCCTGTATTATCTGGGATGAAAGTACAACAAGTTTCTCCAATTATTTGACAGACTCCGCCTTTTTCTGCCAGAATCATATCTAATGCCATACGATTCTGAAAAGTCATCTGGGTTGCAGCCTCCAATTGATCCAAAAATCCTTGGAGTGCATCTCGGGTGTAGTTGACAAATCTCTGCTGATTATAATAGATATAGTTAATCCAGTCAACATTTTTATTTATTGTAACAATGGGAAAAATGGATTCGAAACCAGCGGCTACTTGATCTCGGGCTTTATACTCATCTGGGACCCCCCTAGGAACTCCTATTGCATCTATATACACATGTGGGTCGAAGCTTCCCTCGGGGGCTTTTGAGACACTGTGTTTCTTACGGAACAGGGTAGACTGGGCCTCAACAGCTTCTGGCTCTTCCGACATTATAAATAACGGCATTATAACTTTGGCCAGTGCACATTCACCAGTCCAACTACCTTCTAATCTCGTGCGCAGTTTCATGTCTCCACATAGCCAATAGATGTCTCCCAGAGAATATACTTGATTCTGTGTGGGGGAACCGGTCAAATTGCTGTATTCAGCACAATTACCATTAGAGAATTTACCAAGAAATTTGCCTGTTCCTTTGGTGTTTGAAATACAAATGTAAGTGCCAGAATATATGGTAATTCCTCCGTTGAGCTTGGGAGCCTCGATTAATAGAGGATATTCTCTTTTCCATTTCTCACATTCGGTGAATTTGTTACTGGTATTGGTATAAAGACTCAATAGACATAACAGTGACTGATAGGGCAACTGTAGGGGTACTGTACCTAGATGTGGACGGGCTTTACCACACACATAGCAATTGGACTTATTGTGCTTAATAGCAGAATATTGCATCCACTCGAGCCATAGATTAATATCATTATATCCAGTTTCTATGGCTACAGTATCATCATAAGTGGGATTCGCTATAGCTATCATGTGTAGAATGGCACGCTGGACCATATATGGGATTCCTGGTGGTTCCGAAACTGGTTGGTTTGATGGTTTACCTTGTGGCTCTTTCCATTCTAAACTATTGTACATATCTTTAAGATAGAAGGGGGCCTTGCCGCTCATGAAACCATATTTGTAAATCCCGAAAATATATTTTCGAGCATCAGTTGGCCGGGGATTCTCTATAGTAAGGGTGTATCGTTGGTTATCACCAGTTCCGGTGGATATGAGAGTCATTCGTGAGAGCAATGATTTACCATATTGATCTTTGAGGGCTAGGGCTTCAGGGGGCTTATATCCCCATTTGGTACCTCAATTAGTTATTACAGAGCCCCAATACCTACAGTTGTCCCCCCATTGCCCTCCAACATAGCATATGTACCCAACACATTCTCCTATTTGAACATCACAATACCTGGGGTCAAAATTGTCTGTGGTATCCCCTTCTTGTGTCATCACACCGGTATATACATTGGTGTAGCGTTTAGAAACACAATCTATAATGTGACAAAATTGGAATGAGTATGTCGCTACTGTTGTGCTACTGGAGTTGTACCAAAAAATGGGAGGACCTGCTTGTTTTGCATCTCTCGTAATGGCTACCCGACCCCCCTGGTGACTGATAGCTTGGGCTGGTTTTCCCCATGTATGTTGGAAAATGAAATATAATAATAATGGGATGCACAGAATATGCATTCTAGGAGTCATTGATTGGAGGGTCGTATCCTTTGACTCTCTTGCAATGCGATGCGTGTATCCAGGTGGGTTTCCCTTCAACTTTTATTGAGGTAGGAGTCGTTAGTAACACTTGAAAAGGGCCCTCGAATCTCGGCTCCAGGGTAGATCGGACGTGTTTCTTCACGACCACCCACTCTCCAGGCAATAGAGAGTGAGTACCTTCGAAGATATTGGGATCTGGAATAGAAGAGAAAACTTGGGCATGTATATAAGATAATTGAGTAGTCAAAGCAATAACATATTTTGCCATTGTTTCATAATTCATTTGCAACTGTTGTGGGAAGTACTGTCCTAGCCTAGGGCTACTTCCAAAAAGTATTTCGTGTGGAGTCAATTTGTGTGATGCCTTTGGCAGCCCGTGAGTGTGCCTTAACTTTGATCACTGCAACTTGTTTCGGGAGTAGGGCCGCAGTCATCAAAGCTTCAACTGCTTTCCCGTTCTTGATTGGAGTCCCTGCTGTAGTGATATAATCTCTTGCCTTCCAGATGACTCCAAAATCACGTACAACTCCGAAGGCGTACCTGGAATCCGTATAGATATTTGCGGTAGAATCTTTAGCCATAATGCAGGCCTCGGTGAGGGCAGCTAGTTCAGCCTCCTGAGCTGACTGATCCGGTCGTAGAGCTTTTGCACAGAGTACAGTGGTGTCAGTCGTAACCGCCATTCCCGTATGGAAGTGACCCTTGTCATCGGCATATCTGGAGCCGTCCACAAATAGGGTCCATTCTGGGTTTGAGAGTGGGGTATCCTGTATGTTCGGAGGTGAACCGACTTCCGCTTGCATCATGGTCAGACAATCATGTGGATCGTCCTCGGGTGGTACATCTGGAAAATCGACATTTGATGACTGTGTATGCCACAATAGCTGTTCCTGAAGATCTTCTTCTGTGGCTAGATCAATAAAATCCGTAGACGGAATATCAGTATACTCCCCCCTTGGAAGTGGAAGGAGGGCAGCCGGATTGAGAACATTGCATGGTTGAATAGTAACATTGTCGGGCAACAACAGACTCCCTTGGAGACGAAGATGACGCTGAGCAGTGAGATGTCTGGGTTGGGTCTGTTGTAAAATAGCTGAGATGTCATGTGGAGCTAGAATTGTCAAGGGATGTCCGAGGACAATATCTGAAGTGACATCCAGAAGACAGCTGGCAGCATGAATAGCTCTTACACAGGAAGGCGTCGCGCGAGCAACTGGGTCCAATCGTTTGGAGTACAATCCGAGGGGACGATGTCGACCACCGTGCATCTGAGTGAGAACGCCTGTGGCATGGCCTTGCCGTTCCATAACATAGAGACGGAACGGAAGAGAATAGTTCAGAATTCCTAAAGCTGGAGATGAGGCAATCATTTGTTGTAGAGCGTCGAATGAGTCCAGTGCCTCTGGTGTTAAATAAAAAATTGCTGGTAGTTCTCGAGGTATACAGTCATATAGTGGTTGCATTAGAACAGAAGCGTCGGGAATCCAGGGACGACAGTATGAAATGAGACCCAGAAAGGTCTGTAGCTGATGTGGAGTTTCTGGCGGAGCCAACTCCAGGATGGCCTTTTTCCGTGCCATTGTAAGGTGTTTACGGCCTTTGGTAATACAATGTCCCAGAAAAATCACTTTTTGAAGGCATAACTGTAGTTTCGATTTGGAGACCTTACAGCCAGCTGTAGCTAGAAAATAGAGTAGGTCCAGGGTAGTTTCATGACACATGGATGGGTCTGGAGCACAAAAAAGTAGGTCATCCACGTATTGCAGGAGCTCAACTTCCGGGTGAGCGTCTTGCCATGAAGAAAGCACAGAAGACATAGCTTTGCTGAAACTGGACGGGCTGTTTTGAGCTCCTTGTGGCATCACCGTCCAGGTGTATTGCCGACCAGCATGTGTGAATGCAAAAAGATATTGACACGAAGGGTGTAATGGAATGGAGAAAAAGGCATTAGCAAGATCAATTACAGTGAACCAGGATGCCGTTGGTGGAATGCTGGATAGAAGAGTATGTGGATTTGGCACAATAGGGGTATCCAGAACCGTGGCTTCGTTGACAGCGCGTAAATCTTGTACCATCCTGTACACTGGGGGTTGGCCTTTGATCTGCTTCTTTTTGACTGGATACAGCGGAGTATTGCAAGGAGAAGTAGTAGTTATTATTGCACCAGATTCTAGGAGTGCAGCTACTTGAATAGATATTGCATCTAGTTGGGCCACTGATAAAGGATATTGGGCCTTGTATGGAAGAACGTTAGGATCCTTAAGCACAACTTGTACTGGTGGGACGTTGAGTCGTCCAATATCCATAGGCCCAGAGGCCCACAAAATAGCTGGAAGATTGTCAAACAATTTGTTTAGAAAGTCTGGGGCTCATCTTGAGGTGGATCATGTATTACTGCCATAAGCATACAGGTTTCTTCAGGGGCGAGAGCAGTATTGAGAGTGACAGTTCCATTGTCAGTAAAAGAGATATTAGCTTGGATTTTGCTGAGAAAATCCGCTCCTAGAAGATTGAAAGGGCACGTGGCACTGACCACAAATTGAGCTAGAGTAGATGAAGGCAGATGTATTGAAGAGCTTGTGACGGGTAAGGGGCGTGTGAGTGGGTTGTGTTGAACCACACCTTCTAACCCACTACAGGGGAGTTGTATATCAGATAACCAGGATGGGTGTGCATCCGTCTCACAAAGCACGCTACGAGCAGCGCCAGTGTCAACAAAAAATGAGCAAGGTTTTCCGGCTACATCAAGAGTGATCTTAGGGGAAGGGCCGGAAGGAGGGGCGGAGACGGCCATGCAAATAGAGTCCCCCTCCTCCATTTGCTCGCCTATTTCCTATGGCTGAGGAGGAGGAGGTGGAGGAGGAGTGTTCTGGTTTTGGTTCTGGGCTTGATAAGCGGCCCACGGATGGCGACTACGGCATACTCTTTTAAGATGACCGACTTTTCCGCATCCATAGCATTTACGAGGTTGTCGCTGTCCGTCCGTGGCTTTATTAGTGGCGTCGGCTCTGGTCATTACCGCCACGATGGCAGACTTTTTCTTGCTGTTTCCTGCCTCCAATCCTTTAGCAACCTGTATAAGAACTTCGAGATCCATTGACCTCCATTCCGGGCGGCAGGTAGTGAGTACTTTGTTGAGATCAGAACGGAGGCCGTCTACAAAGGTACGACCCAACATACGAATATGTGCCATTTCTTGGAGTGAGAATCCTAGATCACGAAAATGTCGTTTGATTCTGTAGACATATTTCTCCACTGACTCTCTTTTTTCTTGAGTTATATCCTGTAGAGATACTGTTTGTTCGGACAATCTGTCCTTCGCCCAGATTTCCAGTTGCTTGATAAACTGTTGACCTGATTCAGTGGATCTGGGATCGCAAGGTAGATAAGATGGGTCTCGTATAATTTGGTTGAGAATACGATCTGCATAATCTCCTGCTTTGGCTTGGACAATACTAACAAGGTCAGACCAGGTACATCCATAGGTAGTCCAGGCCTGTGAAACTTTTCGATAAAATGGCATTGGATGAGTATCAGGTTCAGGGAGATCTTTGACGATTGTATACAGTTGTTGCAGATTGAAGGCGGTTCCGTAGAAGAGAGACCATCTCATGGAGAACTTTCTGTGGCGAGTCGGGTGGCTTGCACTATAGCTGCAGACATAATTTCAGCGAATTGAGGAGAAAACAGATTATTGGGATTTGTATTCCCAATGGATGGTGGCTGAGGGGCTGACGTACTTGAGGGCTGTTCGGTATCAGATTGTCGAGTATGTCTTATACGGCGATGGCCTATAGGGGAACGTACAAAAGGTAAGCCATGGTAAATGCTTCGGGATTTCTCCTCCTCTGAGCCCTCTTCTTCTGATAGACTGTCATGAGTACCTATTTCTTCATCAGTGAAAATAGGTTGGTGCTTAGGCCTAGTTCCCATCTCCTCAACAAGGAGAACAGGTGGGTCAAAACCCACCAAGGGGGACTGTGTGTGTTTGGGCTTAGTTCTTCTTTGGGGTTTAGTTATTGGTTTTGGTCTAGGTAACCTTTTTCCCTTTTTAAGTACCATAACGCTGTTGGCATCGGATTGGGTCGGGGCAGCTGTTGCGCCCTCGGTCGTATCTATTTCCTCCCCTTCTGCACTGACGACCGGGCCCATCGTCATTAACGGGACAGTAGTGCTGGGTGTAGGTACCGGGGGTGTAACTACAGGAAGAGTGGGTGGAAATAGTACTGCTTGAGGTTTTTCTAGTGTTTTGCTTTCCTGGAGTAGTAGGCCTTCCTCAGCCTGGTGTTGGGCCGGAAGCATAACAGCACTAGTAGATATATTTTCCTTCTTTGTTTCCTCACCGCTTGCCATTATCATGATTGGGACCATATGTCTGGGTGCTGTAATCTAGATAGGTAATACAAATGTGCTATCCGGATTAACTACTGGGTACAATGACACTGTGGGAATAGACATAGAAGATAACAGAGCTGGAGGTAGGCCAGAATTTTGGGCGTTATCAGTTAACAAAGATGGCGCCGATGCCTGTACCGGATATAACATAGAAGGCGGGGCAGGCAATTGGTGGGGATTTTCCACTGAAGACAGTTGGTGAAGTGCGTCACAAGATGGCGCTGGTGTCTGTGTCAGACATGACACAGTAGCCGGAGTAGACAGGGGGCGGGGGGCCTCACAGTACAGACAAGAGCGACGGCTTCCTGACGTCATTGCATTACAGGCTGGGCAGCTCCACCCCTTGTCCGACGACTCGGCGCCATTATAGAGAGGTGGCGTATGAGACATTGGAATTTTACACAGATATCTTGAGTGCTTTTCATCATACATTTCTTCGCATCTAACGATTTAAATTCTTTGCTACAATGTAGCCAGATTTTAACAGTATCTTTCAATCCGTCGTCGTCTAATTTTCCTGCTTTTTTAATTTAGGAGGTTTTGCCAGGTGCAAGTTGATAAGGTTCCTCCTCTGGGTACTTTATATCGTTTTTCCAACTTAGATAATTGCTTAATATATCTTTTCCCTCGTCTGTCAGCAACTAATTGGGAGGGAGTACAGAACCCACTTGGAACGCTGTTATCGTTCCCCATTCCGCAACGGTATCGTAACATTGTCCGCAACTGTCTGAAACCTTCTAATACGAGCGAGGCACACACACACACTGTAGTAATATTATGTACTGGGGACAGGCGACTGGGCTGTCCAAAATAGTGTTAGTCTTACGGCACCGTCTGGGATCAGAGCAACTGGGTTGATCAGGTGTAGACTTGAAGGGAGGCACCACAGTTCAACAAGTGACTACGACAGTATATTTACATGGGGTTCTTTTATTGCCTCTCGAGGGTGCGTTAACCACCTGAGTTCCCTCCTCCGAATACAGACGTGAGTAACGAGTGACACACAAGGTAGATAAGAAACGATCTTACCTTGTAACTGGGCTGCAGTCCCAGGGTCCAATCGTCAGCTCACGGCGTGAACTCTCCCCGGGAGGGACCTCCGACAGGTACGACTTCCTCAAGCCCCACATTGGGCACCAACTGTTTTGGATGCTTTCCAATAAAGCCTTTCTTCAATTGTTGAACTGCTCCAAATTATATAAATATAAATGTACGTGCACGGAGAGAGAAATAAGACACACGACACACTCTGGGTCAGGTCCAAAATCACTCTGCTTTATTTTGTTTATATTATAGATTATATAGTCCCCGGAAAAAGGGACGTCAGGTTACGTAAAGCTTATTAATTGGGTAATCCTGAAACTATGCGGAAATAGGCAGAAAAAAAGAAAACAGTTAGAAGCAAATATTAGATACTTTCCTTGCGGTTAGTAAAATATAGATAACGGAATACACTGCTACTTGCGTCTCTCACGGTCGAGGCCAGCTTATATTCATTAAAGCAATAAGCGTTTCTTGCTGATATATTCTAGTTCCATAACAATCCTATAAAATTAAAAATACCGTAAACCCTGCAATTACAAATATTCCAACTGCTGAATTCTATTGCCTGAAGACAAAACGAATGTCCGACAAAAACATATATAAACAGTGTATATAGACACGCATCTATGAGGGCCTTAAAATGTGAATAAGAATAAACATTTGTCCATATAAAGATATTAAGGCCAAATAATGGCTGGTGACTTTTACGACTGACTTCAGTAGAGACTACTATAAAAGAATAAATATTGCCCCAAACAGCATGTCTGTGCCATCTTTGCCTCCAAGCAGCCTGGCTAAGTCCCTGCTATGTCCCCCATTAAGTATACCACTTATCAAGAAATTACATCATATCTTGATGCTCAGCAGTAAGGATGATGACCACAGAGGGGAACACTGACGGTGGCTGGGGATCATTCCAATCTACATTAGTCCACTGTCAGGCTCCGTTCAGGCTGCGGAGCTGCTTTTCTTGTTCCCCCCGTCTCGCTAGACTTTCCCCCCGTCTTCCTAGATTTTCCCCTTTGCTCTGGTCCATTCCTGGATTTCCATATTCTCTGTTCTGTGCTTCTGATTCCTTGATTCCGGTTTTGCTCTTTGATTCAGCTCTGTTTCCTTTTGTTCTGTTTGTTTCAGTCAGCAGTCTAAAGGTATGTCCTCCTTGTTTTTGTGTTTAGATTCAATGTTTAGTTTCAGTTTATTAGTAATTCAGTAGGCAGGGTTTAGTGTTAGGACCCACCATACATTGGAGTACTTTGGCGTAGTGGTGGGCTAAGCATACTATGGCCATATGATGTGACAGAATCTCCAATTGTTATCTTATAGTCCTAGGCTAGTCCTGTTTTGTCCTGTGGTATCTGTGTAGTCTTGTCATGTGTAGCCTGGTCAGTCTTGTCAGCCCTGTACTTTGTTGTCCTGTCCTGTATCCCTGTTAGAGGGGTGTCCTGTCCTGATGCCCCGGTAGAGGGGTATCCTGTCTTGAAGCCCCGGTAGAGGGGTGTCCTGTACCATGTATGTATTGTCTTGTTATGTTTCTTGCTTGCTCTGTCCCCCTTGTTTGCTATGTCTCTGCTATTACTCTGCTTAGCTTCCCTACGCCCAGCCTGCAGCATCCTGCACATGATTCTAGTGCTATGTTTCATGCCTGCTCCAGGATGCTTGCAGGATATCACTTTGTTTTGAACAGGACAACATCCGCTGTTATGTCAGGGCGCTGGTATGTGGCCGCACAACCCTAGGTGCTCAACACCCTGGAGAGTGCAGTCACCCTGCACCAGGCCCTGTCCAACTCCGTTACCGCACAATAACTCCTGAACACAATCTTTGGGCGCTCTGGGTCATTACAGTCATCTGTATGGACCCAGTCTCTCCCTCCGGTGGTGGCTTCACGTGAAGAGGCTGGATTTGGGTCTGATCTGGACCGAGCTAACTTGGACTATAATTTCCACAGACACCAGTTTATCCGGTTGGGGAGCCACGATGGTCAAAGAATTCAGTCAAGGTTTTTGGTTGACCCAGGAGTGTAACCTTCATATAAATATGCTGGAACTCCTTGCTGTTTGGAAGGCACTCCTTTCTTGGCAGTCCAGTCTGCGGGGAAAGACAGTCAGAATTGTTCCAGACAAAAGCATAGTGGTGGCCTTCCTGAACAAGCAGGGAGGCACAAGAAGTCTTCAGTTGGGAAATCTTCTTCAGAGGATCGGGAGGTGGGCCGAACTCCATCACTACCACCTTTCGGCAGTGTTCATCCATGGGAAAGAAAACATCACTGCAGATTTCCTCAGCAGAACATCTGTTCTTCCCGGACAGTAGACCCTGAACTATGCAACTTTTCTACAGATCACGAAGGTCTGGGGGACTCCAGTGATCGACCTCATGGTTACGGTAGCCAACAAGAAGCTGGCTCTATTATATTCCCTGTCTGCAACAGGCCATCCCTTAGCTCTGGATGCCTTTTCTCAGATTTGGGACTACGATCTGAGTTATATTTTCCCTCCTCTTCCTCTCACCACCAGAGCGCTCCAGAAGATCAAGAGGGACAGATGTCGTGTGATTCTGATAGCTCCCGACTGGCCAAAAAGGATTTGGTACCCGGAGTTGATCTATCTGTCCATAGAGCCCCCAATGTCATCAAGGGCCTGTCCTCCACTCGAATCCCACCTGCTTCAGTCTGTCAGGATGGCTCCTGAGAGGGAAAGATTGATTCAGGCTGGTCTCTCTGAAGAGGTAGCTGAGACCCTGATGAAGAGCCAGAAGCCAGTTATCAATCTCTGGTATAATAAGATCCGCAAGTCGTTATTTGTTATTCACTGTTTTATCGCTATGAAAATTACGATTGCTCGTTCATGGAAAAAAACTCTCCCTATTCCCTGGGGTAAAGTAATTTCAATTAAAAATGGAAAGACAATTTCATAAATCATATTTCTACTCTAAAAAGAAATCTGCTCTATGGGATTTTTGGCTAGAAAAATGAGAGAAAATGGATAAAGATATAGAATAACTTCCTTTTCTCGATGGGATTTGATCGTGGTGCCTGGGATTGTCGGCCTCTTACACCCTTGATAAGATCGTATAGATTATGTTGTAAGTTAGCAATGAGAACACATGTCCTCATAACCTCATAACGTCAAGTGGCAGCTGTGTTTTTTTTTATATTTTGTTATGTTTGATATGTCTGGGACTCTAAATGTATTTAAACATAGATATGCTACCTTCATTGTTCGACAATATCGCTTTTTATGGACGTATCGTTATATATATTTTTTTTTATGTGTCTGTAAATGGTCTTTCTGTCTTTTTATATATTAAGAAAATAAAGATGTATACAAAAAAAAAAAGATCTGCAAGTCCTTCTTCTTGGTGTTATGACAATCAGCTCCAGGAGGCTGTTGTCTGTATCAGCAACATCCTAGAGTTCCTTCTAGCGGGTTTCCGTAAGGGACGGACCAGCCACCCTGAAGGTCCATGTGGTCGGCTCTTAGCTCTCTATCGACTGAACAGTTAGCCTCACATCCTTGGATTTCTCAGGACTTGAATTTGGTCCTCTCTAGCCTCACTTCTCCTCCTTTCAAGCCTCTCGAAGATATTCCCATCAGTATTCTCACCTGGAAGATGGGCCTGTTGATTGTTTTGACATCAGCTAGAAGAGTAGCCGAGATCCAGTCTTTATCCATTTCAAAATCTTATCTTCAGCTGTTTGAGGATAGAGTAATTTTGCGTAGGCCTCCGGAATTCCTTCCTAAAGTCATGTCACCTTTCCATTATCATCAGGATATTGTCCTACCGGTCTTCTGTCCTCACCCCAGTAATGACAAAGAATGCCGGCTCCATTGCCTGGATGTTCGCAGATGCCTGGAAGTTTACCTGGAGTGCCTATTGAGCAGGTTTGCAAAGCTGCAGTTTGGAAGTATGTTCATACCTTCGTCAAGCATTACTGCTAACAGCCTGCCGGTCTGGATGATGTCAAGTTTGGTAGCAGGGTCTTGGAGTCCATTGTTTGTTGCCCTTCCTAAATATTTTTTTTATATTTCCTGTGCTACCGGGATTAACAGGAAACTTTGAATTCTGACCTGAGAATTCCTTTTCCTTGTTACTTCCCGGTAGCAATTGTTTTTGTCCTCCCTAAATAAAGGCATTTTTTTGGTTTTCCGTATATTTGTTTCCTCAGTTAGGTTGTGGTGTATATCATCATGAACTTAGTACATGTCTTGAGTACCTACTTAGTTAAAAATTTCAATTCTCTTGCATTTGTTTTCTCTTTCTGACTGATTCCAGACAATACATTTGTGGAAATAAAGGAGTCTACAATGATAGACCCACGTAGATAGTATGAATGTAAATGAAGTATACTTCAGGAGCATTTACTTAATTCTTCTTTTGCTTTTAATTAATGATTTAGTAAATTGCCAGTATTTAAAGTCATTCATGTAAAGGTCCCATGTGTTTGTGATGACATAAAATGAGTTCATGTTACTATCTTAGTAAGGGATTAGAATCTTTACATCATAAACCATGAAATATGATTCCAAAAATACAATATAGAATAAGAACCTCAGTAAACAGGGTCTAAAAAGGTATTTGCAAACTTCCTCCATTACAAGAACATTAAACACTAACAACAGCATGAGTATTTGTGTTAAGCTCTTAATGCATTGTAACTCTAAACCTAAGAGTTAAAAAAGGATGTGATATTTAGCAAAGTTTAGGAACAAAGATTTATGTTTAATGTCAGCTAATGATGCAATCATGATCCTATAGTATAAATACCATATCTTCCAATGTATGTACGGTACATCCGAACTTCAGACTTTCATTGAAAGACTCGCTACTCCTCATCATGAAAATTGCAATTGTTGTCTTTTTGGGGGCTTTAACCTCCTGCCTTGGTGAGTTGAACAGAAATAATGATAATATAGCTATGGAATCCAACGTAAGAAAATTAATTTGGGTACACATTTTGCACTAACCATCTAAACCAACAAATACCACAAAAACCTGGGGGCACCTAGAGTTAACGGTAAAGATCCCAGAGATTCCATAGCGGGTGATTCCTTGCTGTTTTGTATTTTGACCAAATCAAATAATTTGGCCTTTTATTTCTCTACAGTAGATTACTCAAATGCCTATGATATTCCAATTGACTGTCTTAAAAAACTCCTTAGTGTAAGTATTTAATTTTCATTCTTATAAACTATGTAATGCAAAATACAAAACTCAATAACATAATATTCCAAGGACAGAGACAAAACAGTGTAACAAGTTGTTTCTGCTTTATGTTTCTGTATTTTACTGTTGTCCATTTTCAATGTGTTATTTTTTTACTTTGTGATTGTTATAACATTATACCATATGGTTCGCTAAACTTTGGCATTGCTTGAAAAACTTCTTCATACGCTTCTTTTTGGATAGGAAGATATTGATGATAAAAATGTAGTTGCGTGAGGTGCAGTACATAATCCATGATATGTGCCATCTAAATATGCTACTTTTGCAGTTGACTTTTTGGGGATTATTTTTATTTTTTATTTTTTTAAAGGTTGATGCTCCTGCTACTCTGTTAAGACTGCAGAAATTACTTTGTTTGTATGCTCAAGGAAAGGTAAAGCATGTCATTTTAGTTACTTAAATGTAATTTTTGGGCAGGATAGAAATTACACAAGAAAATATGTATAAAATAAATATTTAACAAAATTAATATTTAAATCATTCACATTTTTTTGCGTGAGGCTTTCAAAGTTATGCAAAACTGGTTACATCACAAAGCTGCCCAATGCATAGCATTCCTGATTTCAAACAAGTGCACATAATCCTAGAATCCTCTCAATGTCTATGCTATGTAAAATTCAGTACATGCATGATAACAACTGATTTTGAGTATTTCATACAAAAATCAAGAACCGAAAACTACCAATAGACTATTTCACTTTTTTGTTATTTTGCCATTTTAAAAAACAATAACAAAAATAAAAGTATAGTTTTTTGTGGATCACATTTATTTTTAAATAATATATTGAGATGAATAAGTGATATAATACTTGTCTAATTTGCAGGATCAACAAAACGAAGCATTATACAAAGCATTTCTACAAGAACTACACATAGCTCTGGTAATGCTTTCAAATATATTGAAATACCCGTTAGATTTTATTTATCATGGCAGCAGTATGCATTTTTTATAAATATGTTAAAGTTGTATAATGTAACACACATGAAACACATAATGTATTTTATAGAAGATATACTATATGGATCATTTGAGACATTTTATGATAACATTGAATGCAAAGGAATGTACTAAATAGGAAATTAATTATATCAAATTAAATATGATTGAACATCAACTATTCAATCAAACTACAATATATACAATGTTTTTTGTCTTACATTTGAATGAAATATGAAATAAAAATTGCAAGAAAAAAGGTATTATCTTGACTGCTCCGTCAGAACAGAAAAATAATTTTAATTTTAAATAAGAATTTTGTTGGAGAAACATCATACAGGCACACAAAATAAAACAATAAAAGAGATGGTGCTTAGGGTTAGAAATGGTTAGAAACAATTCTTCTTGTATTTCATGTATTTGTTTGGTTTTTTTGTCACTAAACCATATTTCCACATCTGAATAATTTCAATGTAACTTTTCTCATCATGTTTACAGAAAGATGCAGGCTGTACAGTTGATCAAATTCTGGATACAAAGGAATTCCTGGTAAAAAGAAAACCCGGGGGACAAAAATACTGCATATAAGTGTCCATTTACTCTTTAACTCACTTTGTGGAAAAATAAATGTATATGCCATAAACATGTTCGTCAGCCATAAATTACTTTAGAAAACATGACATTTGTCATTTGTGTCGTGTCTTTACAACACTTTTTAAAATGAAAAAAATAGCATTTGCAGTCTCGAATGAACACATATATATTTTACAGTTTTTTTAGGTGCTTAAATGTATTTTCTACTTCATTTGCTTTGAATGTGACTTTGTGAGGTATCTGATGATAGATATTACACGGTTAATGTTTGATTTGTGATAAGTGAGTATGGTAGACAAATCTGATCCTTTTCAAATAATTTCTGGTCTACAAACTGAAATTAAAGTTGCATAGTGCAAATAGTCTAGTGCAAATAATACAATGATTGGAGGGAGTTAAGTCTTGTGGAATTAAATGATATAAAGTCTTTACCCTGTATTAGTTATTTACTGATGAATGATGTGCGTATTTTGTTACAGGAAACCGTTGGTGACAAAGCAGGAGAAGTAGCCCACAAAGTTGTCTTTGAAATTCTAAAAATTGCGGTAATCTATTTACCCATTTTTATCTATGTGTCCTATTGTCTATCCACATATTTATGAATTATCTATCTAAATAATTGTTGGACAGAACTGTATCGCTCTCAAAATGCCCACTAACACTGGATATATATAGAAAAAAAGGATGTTTTCATAGTCGCAAATTCTAATAATATTACACATATACATATATATATATAAAACAAAGGCGCTTTGACTATGTAAGATACAGTTTATACTAAGTAAGATACAGTCAATACTTTATTGATTTTTGTATTTACCTTTATAGGATGACCTGGAGGTTACAGGAACTGTTTTGAATGTTGTATGCCAAGTTGCGGTAAGACTATAGCAGCATGCTTCCCAACTATCCCGATTTAGGCTCTCTGTCAAGCTGTCCCGCCTATCCCTTCCTCTGCCCCGCTTTGCAGGGCCAAAGGAAGGGTGAGGAGAGAGCAGTACTCACCTCAGGTGCAGCTGCAGGGAGGGGCACACAGTCGCCCGATCAGCAGCCTGCAGGACTAGTTGGGAGATCACAATCTCCCGCTTGTCGGCTCAACTTTAGGGAGTACAAGGTCTGTCATTTCAGACCTCGCTGTACTGCTCCCTAATCACTACACGCCAGCAAATAATGCCGAGTGCGGGGAAATGCGACATCATCCCTGCACTCTGCAGCAATAGCCTGCATGTAGTGATTAGGGAGCAGTAGTGAAGTGACAGACCTCGCACTCCCACCACAGGATGCAGGATGGAGACTGAAGGAAGAAGGATGGAGGAAGAGGTAAATGTGTGTGTAAAGGCAGTGTATGTGTATATGTGTGTGTAAAGGCAGTGTATGTGTATATGTGTGTTTATGGGCAGGTGTGTGTAAGGGCAGTGTATATGTGTGTGTAAACGCAGTGTATATGTATATGTGTGTTTATGGGCATGTGTGTGTAAAGGCAGTGTGTAGGGGTCCTGGGAGGGACTTTTTAATTAAAAAAATGGTGGACAGCTGGCTGGCTGAGAGTTATGGAAATTCAATTCAAAGTGTTGGTTAGTATGCATGACTGTGCTGGCAAAAATTAGCACAGTGGTGATGCAAGCGGGACATTTTAAAGTGCAATTGCTTGTATTGGTGAGTCCTGCGAGACTTTAAAAAAAAAAGTGTCCCTCTTTCACATTTTGAAATGTTGGGAGGTATGTAGCAGTGACCACTAAATATTTTCTTTTATTATTTATAGAAGGTTAATTTTTAAACTACATGTATTTTGTTATTCCACAATTAGGGAGACCTGCTAATCAAACTGAGTGAAGCTTTGGTAAGAAAACCTTATTTAATCTTTCCTGTAAAATAGGAGAGCATACTGAGTATTATGTCTCAGTACTCCCATTTAATATCAAATCTGTGCCAAAATCTTTTCCCACAACCAGGTAACCAGAATAAAACCTTAAAAACATAAAATGTTAGAAAGCTGGGTTAAGGGGCTAAAGGAAGAGAAGGAAGAGGAAACACAAGTTGTAGGGGACAGAGTTTAGGAGAGATTGAAGGTGGAGTGGAGTCAAGAGACCAATTCAGTGATAAAGTTAGAGGTGTAAGAATTAAGGGAGCGGAATATTAGGTTAATAGAGTATTAAGTAAAAAATTAATTCACTTTCTCACACTCTCTCTCAGGCTCTCACCATGTCTCTCTACCTTCTCCGCCAACCGCGTCTGTGTCCCTGTCTCTTTTACCACAGCTCCACTTCTTGTTTTGCCTCTTCTTGTTCTTCTGTCTTATTTCTTCTGTCTTATTTCTTCTGTCTTCTTTTCTCGTCCATTTCTCCTGGGTATTAGCTCCATTATCTAATTACTTCTGCAAAAGCGTGGGAGTACCTGTATAATGGAGTTAATACCACAGACAAGTGGACAGAAAAAAGAAGATAGGAGAACAAAAAAAGGCAAGAAAAGAAGAGGAAATGAGGAAAAGGAAACGGGACGCAGAAGCGGTCGGTGGAATCTGAATGTACAAGTCTACTGGTAATACAGTATACTGTATACTTAAACATGTCCCCAAGTTACGCAAAACTTGATTTGTGCATAGAGTTGCAGAACCATCCACTTTTTGTATTTTTTTTTCGGGACAAGTAGGGGACTCTTTTAAAACTATATTCATATATGTATATGTACATTATTTTTTATGACTTTTTTAGAAACACATTTATTCACAGTTTTAAGCATATATAAATTATATACAGCTAGTACACATGATTTGGAAACCACCCAATAGGCCTATATGATTTACATTTATTTTAATTTGTTTAGGTTTTTCTTTTTTAACCCCAACCTATCCCTATTTAACAATGTCTCCACTATATAACCATCCACCACACTAACTAAAACAATTAAATACAAAAATAACCCCTTAAGGTGAAGTAAAACATTATATATTAGTTTTTTAATAAACCTTGGAAGCATTGTTTTCTTACTGTCCTCTGTGTCTCTGCAGAGTGAGAATGAGAGAGGAAGATAACCGAGACAAAGGCAGTGCTTAGAAGCATTGACTTTGTCCTCTGATGTTAACCATGCATGTTATTAGTTGTAGAAGCAATGGAAATGCGTGTCATTGGTTATATACTGAATATTTTGGTTGCATCGATTAGGCAGAGTGGGAGTTATTTTAACCAGTGATGTATACTGTATGTCATGGGTCCTGTAGAAGGGGTTGATCAGGACAGATACATGAAAAGTAAAAGGACAAAACAAAGGGATAGAAGGGAAAAGAGTATGTACAAAATGTGTTACCCCTGTTTTCCACCTGGTATGAATATCCCATATTTCATTTGAAACCCTCGTCTCCTGCTGTTACCCCTGTTTTCCACCTGGTATGTCTGTATCCTGCCTGTCTCCATACCCTGCTGCTATCAAAGGGTTAAATTTGGTGTCCCCTAGTCTAGCTTAATTGCATTTGTTAGCCAAGGTGTGAACCATCTGCCTCCTGTATGCAATCATCTTATCTGACCACTTGTGAGGCAGCCCTATAAATTTCCAGGCCTCACTTGGAAATGTAGCTTCTGTGGCCTCTCCCCCCAGTGGCCTCCTTATAAGTGGCTATTTAAGAGTTACACTAGAGTTAAACGGGAGGGAAACGACATACCAGGTACCACTTCAGAAAGCGGCTACAACACCATCAGAACCAGATCAACACATCCCCATCCAAGCAGTCTTCTCCTATTGTCTCACTTCTTCCTCAATCACCGACTAGATTGTAAGCTCGTAAGAGCAGGGCCCACTTCTCCTGTACCAGTTTGTTATTGTATGTGTTTTCTTTGTGAACTTGTTCTACTGACTGTAACAGCTCTGCGGAATCTGCTGGCGCTTTATAAATACATGTAATGTAGTGTAATCCCTTACAAAAAAATTACTGCAGTTTTTCTGAAGTAATACTGCTATTTTTTGGACATGAAAAAACTGCAATACTGCACTTTTACTGCAGTTTTACTGCATTTGTACTTCACTGTACTACAGTTGTACTGCAGTTATTTTTGTACGGAAGTACAAATGCAATAAAGCTGCAGTACATTGAAGTACAACTGTAGGTTTGCAATATAAAAAAAAAGTGCGGTAAATGTGCAGTAATACTGCAGTACAGTGAAGTACAAATGCAGTAAAACTGCAGTAAATGTGCAGTAATACTGCAGTAAAAGTGCAGTATTGCAGTTTTTTCATGTCCAAAAAATAGCAGTATTACTTCAGAAAAACTGCAGTAATTTTTCGTAAGGGATGTAATGTAATGTATGAAGATGTACAGCAAGGGTACAGATGCTAAGAAGTGTAATGCCCATATTGCCTGATTTTAAAATCTTTCAGGCCCGCTGTTGGCCATAAACAAATTATGTAATACTGTAGTTGCTACTATTTTACTGGAAAACATCATACAAATCTATAGAATGCATAAAATATATTTACATTTTCATAAACATGTTGATTGAAGTTAATATATAATTGAACAGGGAAGTTATGTGTTTTTAGCACCAGAGTTTGCTATTTACAGCCTTTGTTTTAAAACTATGGTTGCTGTAATAAACATGTCTAATATTTTCCACAGGGCAACATTAAATTAGACTTGTCTGGGACAGTGGGTGGTCTGAAAAACCTGCTAGGCTGAAGGATTTTCACGTCATTGTAAGTTACTCCTTGAAATATGAAGATTTCCATTGAATTTATACTTTATTTTGCCTTAAGTATACATAACTATGATAACTCTGTGGGTATAGCCTGTTCGGCCGAGTGCCCACCCTGCAAGGGTTGCCAAATGGCAAATATTTGACCAGATTGACATTTTTTTTAACAAAAAGTCAAGAATATTGCCGGTTGGATACTCTTCTTGACTATATAGTTTTTGCAGGGAGAAGGCTGTTTGTCAAATCCGGATATCTCCTCTGTAGAATCTGCATAGATGGCTCCTGACAGACATAAGCAGTGTAGTGACAAGTGAATTATGCCCACATAAGCCAATTTCATCTACTGTATTTGTATTGATTTGAAATATAGTTTTTATACATAGAAAAATGCAATTTATAAATTCTGTTTAATTTCTATTTCAGGACTTGCCTGCCGTTTTAAAATCAAATACCAAAGAAGAAATCATCTGATCCTCTTAATCAAGCCACTTATATGTAGTTACATATGAACATTTTAATGAATAAATAAAATCTTCAGCAAATTCCTCAGTCTCTTTCCTTAATGTCACAAAGTTCAATTAAGTTAATGTATTTGTATTAACAAAAAACAAAATATGTGTATTCCCTGCGAAATGATGATCACTAACATTTTAACCAAGTGGATGCTAATCAATCATCAAAAAAAATCTTGTTAAATAAAAAAAATAAGTTTGCTAGTGCTGCGTTGTTTTAAAAACACATGCTTCTGTGGTCTTTGTGTTGATTCTTCTTTATAGAGTGTTGTCTTTAGACCAGGCAGGGGAAATTGAACAGACCTCTGGTGATTAATCATATTTCCATCCTTCCAGTGTACACACTATAAGATTTAAGGGGCAATAGTCAATGTTCTTTGGAAGAAAAATCTCAAGGGTTCTATGGACCTCAAGCTACGTCTGCTGGGTGGCTGTTCCACATATTCACCATATCCTCAGTAAAGTATATTTTGATTACATTAAGACTTTATTTCAGTGCCTGTAAGGAAAACTATGGGAGAGAGATGTCTTGGAACAAATAATTTAGTTTAGGGGGAAAATCAGTAGAAACTGACCCCCTGTACCTACACAGAGAAGTCTTAACAAGGCCAGGGCCCATAGTCAGTAGGGAGAAGGCTAGCCATCTGCCGCCTCCAGAAGACCCAGTGAAGGTTCCGTTACAGTTATGTTGGCTTCAATTCACTTATCCATCCACTAAGATTCTTCAAATATTTATCGTTTAAGTTTCAACTAAGAAATACTGGAATTTAAAGCATGAATTGGGATGTTCAGTTGTCACATAATTAGAGTAGCATGTAAAGCAGCCTTCTCCAGACTCTGTAATCATGAGTTTTCCAATCCAGGTACAGCCCCTATAGCTCCTCTTTATATATTCATTAACTTTCTTTTTTATATTAAATTCTTCCAGGTATCATTAATTCCTTCCCTATTTTGCACCAAACGTGTGGTTGACATACTTCTTCAAGCAGGATATTTGAATCACTGGTTTCCATGGCCTTACCATAAAATACTATTTCAAACAGTTAAAGCAGACAAGTTGCGTGGGACACAACTATTGCCAAACCCAAAATGGTATTACTTGCAGTAAAAGGCACATATTACAGCATCTAAAACAATTAAGACAGCATCCAAAACAATTAATTTGACAAACTGAGATCATCAGATGCAGCCTGGGCACAAATCACTGGCCTTACTATTTCTTTTATAAAAACAAAAGAATGGCCGTCAGGCTTTTCATAGAATGAACAAGTTCCTAAGACCAATTTTTTAAGGATGCTAAGTCTCACATGAGGTATTAATGCAGTAGGCAAATCCTGTGAAACACCATGTGAGTTTGTTGAGAACTTGAGATTCCAGAAATGCTCATAATTAGGTGCTTCTGGTGGGTGTAGACAAGTGACTATGAACAAGTTCATCTTGCAGATTCTGAGCCCTACAAAAAGACCTACAGAGTTAGGCAAAATAATTTCCAAATATTTCTAAATCTGTCTAACCGGCCAATGTTTTATACTTTACATACTATATATCAACATTTACCTCTTAACTATTTAAAAAATAAAGACAATTAGTATATTCTGGGGTATTTTTTATCAACTTAACTAGTTTACTGCAAATATAAAAACAATGTGATTTTTCTTTCTGAAACAATACATCATTTGTGTGGGTACAAATAACATGGAAAGGAAATCATGGTTGAACTAATATATTCAAAAAATACCTAAGAAATTCCAGGTATTAGGATACATTATTATATTTCTTATGCAATCTCACATTTCACATGTGTTAACTTAACTGACCACTAGATGCCGCTGTCCCTCCATTGCCCCGGGAAATCACAATGAAAAATTTTATTTATTAAAAGAAAAACCAACACATCAAATGAAGTGCCCTAAGGACATTGTGGTCATAGTTATAAAAAGCAGACTATACAGAAAATTCTGCAGGTGGTCAGTTCTCTGAGAAATCAAGCAAATACGGTAACACCATTTAATTGATGGGAATGTTCTATATTAAGCACTTAAGTCCTTACCTGAACAAGCTCCACCAATGATCAAGAAAGCACTTCCTCATTCTTTCCTCATCTTTATCCCATGGAAAAGTGGCAAAAAAATGAATAAAATAACGCCAGGATCATGTTTTTAAGAAGCAGAAAAAATAAGCATAGAAAATAGACACTAAATCTGGAAATAGATTTTTACAAAATAAATTACCTTTGTCCTAATTTAGATTTAAAAGTTGTGAAGACACCTGGAAAAAAATGGAAAAACAGTAGTGATAAACCCCTGGAAAGATGTGAAACGGAACTGGAAGGAATATTCAGAGGCTAACTAGCATACCTAGGCAAACTAGCAACCTAGGGTGAGAGATCTGGAGCGGTGGCACAACATGGGAAGTTCCACCTAATGGGCAATACGGCTCCCAGGTGAGCCACAAGACTGTTTCTTGTAGTTTTCTTCTTTCTCATTTTGTGCACCTACACACATTATATATTGGGTTTTTTTCAGGACAAGCAGGGCTTTTTTAGATACCATTATTGTTATCATATCATCTAATTTACTATAAAAATGATAAAACATGGTGATTTTTTGTTTAAAAAAAAAGACTTTTTCTCACTTTCATTTGAAAAATCTTTTACTCATCTGCAAAAACTAAGGAAAAAAAACTGCTAAATAGATTCTACTATTTGTCCTGAGTTTAGAAATACCCAATCTTTTTATGTGTTTTTGCTTTTTTTCTGCAAGTTATTGGGCAAGTAGCGTTTTGCTATTTCGAAACCATTTTATCCCGGAATCTGGTCATTCTGCCTCATGTGCTATTTCGGGTATCTTTGAAGCCGGCCAATGCAGTTTACCCCATCAAACCATATATTTTTGAAAACAAGACACCCCAGGGTGTTTCAAATACTGATATTTTAACCCTTTTCATGAACTAATTCTAACATCAGCCTTTGACAAACTTTATGGTAGTAATTGTTTTTGTATTTTTTTCACACACATTGTACTTCAAGTGTGAATTTACTGCTCCTGGTATATGTCACTGTCAAACAACACCCCAATATGTGTTCATCTCCTAAGTACAGTGATAGCCCCCATGCATGGGTTTGTTGGGTTATTTGAGAGGTAAAGGGCCACCTTTGTGAGGTGTGTATTTTGTGGCATTTGGGCATCTGGTCAGTCTGTGCCCATGTCTCATATTTGGGACATCTTTGAAGCCAGCCAATTTGATTTAACCCATCAAATCATAAATTTTTTTGAAACTAGGCACCCAATGGGCATTCAAAATGCCAATATTCCATGCGACAAGTTTTGTGAAGACAGTGCTAATTGTAGGACTTGCTCATAAAAAACTTTGTGTGTGTGTGTATATATATATATATATATATATATATATATATATATATATTGTGACCGTGTGAACCCCAGGGAGATGATTAGCATGGCATCTGAGTACAGCTGCTATGCAGATTATACATATGGGTCCCTGGGGTGGAGCAATTGGAGAGCAGGGTGGGCCAATGCTCCATTCCCCCATTCTGTGGAAACTCCATGCCGGGTTTTCCAGGAGGCAAGAAATCTGCAGGATCCGGTCCGGGATTTCTATGAGGCCGGCGTCAGGCCCAGGTGCTGGGCATTAAAAACCCCTGGAGCCTGATACTCAGGGAGACTGTTGGGGGAAGAGGAAGTTCCCTGTGCTCCCAGGGCAAGGAGAGGCCCTGAAGAAGACCATCCCTGAGCCAAGTGAGGCAATACCTGCCTGGACATTTTGTGTGCTGTCTGGGGGAGGTTTTCCAGAGCCTGGCGCAGCTGGGTCTGGCTGGGAGGTTGAGTTAGTGGGTGATTAGGCTGGTCAGTCTAGACCAGCATAGTTAAGTTAGAGAGGGCTCCAATTGGGAGCTAGGTTTTATTTTTATGATTTGGTTTTTGGGGTTTCAGCAATTAAAAATAAAGTGCTGTTTTGGTTCAAAGCTGCTGTTCCTGACTCTGATTGCCCTAGAGGACTGTGCTTAGGACCCCTAAAAGTGACATGTATGGCCCTCATGCTATAGGCTTTGTCACATATGGTGGAGAATGCGGGCAAAGCAATGCTATGGTCTGTGGGCAGGATCCAGGAACCCCAAGTGTTGTGCGGCCTGAAGCTACCAAGCTGCAGTGGATGTGCCAGAAGTTATTACAGCTTAAACCAGAGGATTGAGTGGAAACTCTGCAAAGACTGTTGCATGGGATGTGCCCTTGTGTATTGCTGGCTGAAATACACATGCTTATGGAGGATGGCCTTGATGTGTTTGTGACGACTTATTGATGATCCGGACGTGGTTTCTTTTTGCTGGATAAAAGTATTGCATATCTGTGAAAATAAAATGTCCTTTCCATGTTTCACTCGCCAGCAAACCTGCAGTGGATATGTGGAACCACTGAAACTGGCACAAAAGGCATATATAAACTGTGCAGGGTCCTGTGTTGAGGCTCAAGAGTTAAAGGAGGAAATTGAATCCTTAAAGTGGCTGCACCAGGGTGAAGTCTCTGATTTGAACTTGCAGCTGAAAGAAGTAACCGATAAACTAGATGCTATCAAACAGAGAGACTATGAAATTAAGAGACTGACAGAGTTGAATGTTTGCTATGAAAAACTGAGTCGTGGTGAATGTAACAATGTGGCATGGACTACCAAGCTCAGGAAAGTGGAAGCTATGCCAAGAGATGAGCTGAATCAGTATGTGATTGAGCAGTCAGAGTATGTTGGGAAACAGATCTGCAAGAACAAAAAGCTGACTGATGAGTATATGCTAAAAGAACATGAATTAATAGAGGTTAAAAAACAAGCAGCACAATTACAGGCGGAATTGCACCTAACTATCGGCCAGCTTGAGAGAGAGAATCTCACTTTGCAAACTGAAGTGGCTGCTTATAGAGGAAAACATGATGTTGACACGTCAGCAAAACTTCAAGAGATGCAACAGTTGCAGGAACAAAAGCTGGTGGTTGAAAACCGTCTCGCAGAGGTGTCCCAGAAAGGTAAAAAGGACGCAGAGCGTGTATTCGGGCTCCTTTCTGAGAATAGCAGTGTGAATTTAACACTTGCAGTTGAGCGTCTAGAAAAAGTAAAGCTGCAGGAGACTGTAAAAGAACTACAAGATGAAATCCAGGCCTTGTTTAAAGCCAGTGAAGAGAACACTGAACTTCATAAGGCCAACATAGCTCTAAAAGACAAGTATTTCCAGAAAAAGGCGGAACTGGAATCGTGCAAGGATCAGCTACAGGACGCAGAACCTCAGCTAAAGCAAATGGAGGCAGCTATGCTTCTAAAAGAGGAGGACTTAGGATTGGCTATTCACAACAGAGATCAAGCTTTAAGGGAGAGTGATATGATCCAGCGTAACCTGGAAGCAATACTGAGTAACACAGAACGTGAAAGGCAAACATTAATGAGGCAGCTTGCTGATATCCAGACCGAGAGAGACAAATTGTCAAAGAGTCTGGAGAAAGCCCTCATGTCCAATGAAAAGCTTAAACAAGTTGGACTTAAACTGCAGAAAGAGAATATATCCCTCCGGCATCAACTGGAGATATCCACCTTAGAGCTGAGGGAGGTGAAAGCAACCCTTGAGGAACAAAGGGTTACTGCAGTAGAAAAACATGTACTACTACAACTCCAGTTAGATGAACTGGGTATACAGCTAGCTGAAGAAAGAGAGGCCAAGCTAGCTCTACAGAAACAGATTAAGGTCCAAGAGGAAATGGACAAGGTATCTGAAACGTCACAAATTGCACAAGCAGCAGGTGAGCAGCCACAGTACAATACAAGCTGTCTGGAGTAAAAGAAGAATGGCATGGAAAATAACCATTATAGCCTAAGTGATGGAGGGACTATGCTGGAAGTACTGACCAAATAGCAGAGCAACATGGCAGTAATCTACTCCAGGGAGCAGGTGGTCCCAGATCCAGCAGAAGTGAACATGCTACTGGGAAACAGCTGGAAGATGGTGTGCACTTGGCTGTATCGCGTAGACCACGCAGGGTAAAACTTTTGGATGAGCAAGCTACAATGGTGTTCATTTGTACAGAGAAGAGACATGGCTGTGCAGTGTGTTTCCCATTCACTGATGGTTGCAGAAACCCAGAAGGGCAGATGGATACAAGGAGAAAGTATCCACTACCGGGCCACATTTATGGTGTGTGGAAAGGAAAGCCCCCTGATGCCAACCTAAGAGGGACGTCATCAGCAGAGCTGCTTAGTCCCATGGTCGCTCAGCCCCATGGTTCTGAGCTGGTGGGGAGGATATGTGACCGTGTGAACCCCAGGGAGATGATTAGCATGGCATCTGAGTACAGCTGCTATGCAGATTATACATATGGGTCCCTGGGGTGGAGCAATTGGAGAGCAGGGTGGGCCAATGCTCCATTCCCCCATTCTGTGGAAACTCCAATCCGGGTTTTCCAGGAGGCAAGAAATCTGCAGGATCCGGTCCGGGATTTCTATGAGGCCGGCGTCAGGCCCAGGTGCTGGGCATTAAAAACCCCTGGAGCCTGATACTCAGGGAGACTGATGGGGGAAGAGGAAGTTCCCTGTGCTCCCAGGGCAAGGAGAGGCCCTGAAGAAGACCATCCCTGAGCCAAGTGAGGCAATACCTGCCTGGACATTTTGTGTGCTGTCTGGGGGAGGTTTTCCAGAGCCTGGCGTAGCTGGGTCTGGCTGGGAGGTTGAGTTAGTGGGTGATTAGGCTGGTCAGTCTAGACCAGCATAGTTAAATTAGAGAGGGCTCCAATTGGGAGCTAGGTTTTATTTTTATGATTTGGTTTTTGGGGTTAAGTGGTTAAAAATAAAGTGCTGTTTTGGTTCAAAGCTGCTGTTCCTGACTCTGATTGCCCTAGAGGACTGTGCTTAGGACCCCTAAAAGTGACATGTATGGCCCTCATGCTATAGGCTTTGTCACAATATATATACTTTTTTGTGACAGTGGGGGATTATTTTGACATGTTAAATTTTTTTTTAAATATTTTTTTCTTTTTTATTCATTTTTTTATTATTTGTTAAGTGAGCTGGGCTACATTGACCTGCATTGTTGAATGCAGTACCTGAGAGAGTTCTCTGGATAGACCCTCTGAACTCATTGATATGACAGTTGGCGTCGCCATCTTGTGAATGGCAGCAATGCCATCGGTGTAGGGGGCTGTGTTACTGACATGCCTAGATATTGAGTCATGTCAGTAAAACCGATTATGCTTAGGAAGTAATTGCTTAGGAAAGCTGCTTATTATTTATTTTATTTAGTTGTTTTATTTAGGGCCTTTGGTTCTCCAGTGATCTTTGTAACATAGCCTATAATATATATTACCGTTAATTTGTGAATTGATGAGGATGGTCCAGTAAACATAGAAACTTGAATATGATGGCCAGTTGGAACCATTCGGCCCATTTTGTCTGCCTATTGTTTTCCCGATGTAGAGACTCAGTCTCTCTTGGTCTTGTTTTGGATTCAGGATAGCCAAATGTCTATCCCAGTGGAGTGATACAACCTATATTGATGAATCAACAAAATGATCACAAAGAATGGATGTTTATTCAAAACAAGAAAAAAAAAGGGTAAACATTTGATTAATCAAAGAATACTTTGCATATGCAATGTGACTCCCAACACAAAAGAAAAAAAAGAAAATTGTTATTTTATATTAAATAAGACAATTTGTTTGGGATATTTAAATTCCAGTGTACCTCGGTAGACTAAAAAGTTTTTGTATTTTGCTCCAGAGCCGGATTTTAACACATTGTAATCTCACAGATTAATTAGATTGGAAATGCGCCACTGAGATAAGAATTGTTGGAAAAAAGACTTTGTACTTGCAACAAACTAAGTAAATATTATACCCTGTTTGAAAATACACATGCAGAAATAGGTAAATACTTCTTTCCTGTCCTTAATATTAGGATGAAAGGGTGAAACATATTTACACATTTGCAAAGGTGCATACATGAAACTGAAGAATAAGATTTTAATGGTAAATAATTATTTAATTGATTAAGTGATGTTATTGGTTACGTTACGATGCATTCAAAATATAAATGGAACCCCGAATGTATAATCAGCACAGATCTTCAGTTGTCTGCTACCTTTCAAGACGGGAAACCTTTGAAATAAATACCAACAATGAAAACTGCCATAGCATTCATTCTGGTGTCTTTTAGCTGCTGCTTTGGTAAATCATCTTAAAAAGATCTGGTTTTGGTTTTGTTTTGTCGTTAATCTTCTGGCTAATCTGGCATGCTGTTTAACATTATTTATACTTCTGTTCTAGCCAGTTTAGATGCTATTAATCCAGAAACCTGCCTCACACAGCTTTTCCAAGTATGTATACATTTGTTCAATGAATTACATGTTGTTCTAGGGATTTAGGTATTAACTAAATTACAATAGATTGCAAGCTTTCAAGACAATTTAAGTCTTTTATTCAGTCACATTAGTGATATTTTGCCTAAAGAAGGCAGATAAGTAGTCTAGACTTAAATATGGTTTATACAAGCCATTTTGGTGCAGAAATTAATTTGGATTAGCACTTCATAATGAAATTGCAACATGCTGCCACCTCCCTCTTTAATAAATAAATCTTAAACTTAAACTTCATAGTTTATCATAACATTTCAGTCCTCTGTCTTCACAGTCCAGCTTTAGTTCTTTAAGCAATCCTGCCCCTACAGAGAAGGTGACATTTATAGTGTCCTAACTTTGACGAGTAAAGCTTAAGTTTAGCTTTTTTCAAGTACACATGTTGTTACCGTTAGCTCTTGAAAGTCTGCCGCAGTTTACAAAAGCAATGTTTGTTTAAATGTCAGCATACAAATACAGTATTTTGTGGTGTTTTTGTATCAGGTTATATATTGATTTGTAATGTTTTAATATTTTTCTTAGAATGATGCACCGGCATTTGTTCAACAGTTGGGTAATCTTCTTTGCAAGTATCAAGTAGCAAAGGTAAACCTCCGGGTTTCAGGTTTTTGTTTTTTTTTGTGATTTGAAATAGACAACTTTTTTATGTTGGGTAGAAATATGCCAAATAAATATTTTAAAAAATTGCTTAAAATAAAGTAAAATCTCCAGGGATTTTTCCATAAGACTATTATCTAAAAAAATGTAGCGGAACAGTTGTATAAATGGGTAGCACATATGCAATGCTGCGTTCTTATAGATAATAATCTTATGGAAAAATCCCTGGAGATTCTATTCTATACACACTTTAATTTTTCCATATACCACTTTTACTGGATAAATGAACTTCATGAAAGTTGATTGGATAAATTGGATATAACCCCATGGCCTCTGTAAAAGCAAGACCTTCATCCTGGCTTTCTTTTTCTAATTCTGCATTTTGGTACAAGTTTAGGATTTTAATGTAGTTTACTAACTACTGGACATTTTAAACGATTTGAATTGTTGTGTAAAATGAAAAATGTTAAATAACACCACGATTGTTCAATTAATTTAAATGCTATTGCAATATACATATACAAGGACTATGAAATCTGCAGAACAGCATGTTGACTTTCTTATCAAGGGTTAATGGCCATTTTCTTTACAGAATGTTTCTTGTATCAGATTAACTGACCTAAATGTATTTGCAGCTATTTATTCAATTTATCAACAAACTCTAAATCTCTCTCTTTTTTTAGAAGACACAAAATCAGCAATTATTTATTTCATTTCTAGAAGGAGTGAACAATGTACTGGTAAGAATCTATATTGTTAAGCGTTCACATATTTTATAAAAATTATTGGTGCAATCCCCTTGCAACCCCACCATCCCCCCCCCCCCGGAGAGTTCCCATCTATAATAATAATAAATGGCTAAAAAGCCACTTGGTACCATAAAAAACACTGGGCAATTAACAAACATGTAACAAATAATGACAAACCTCCCACTTCTTCTATATAAAAGTTATACGGGAGAACATAACATTTATAGTTAAAAAAAAACAGAAATAGATTTCATAATTATTATTATGGTTGTGTACTTTGATTAATATGCTTTGTGTTGATTTGTAATTAATATTTATGAAACTCTGTAAAGTAATAGTATGTTCTCTGTCTCATTTGTTAATCATTCAGTTCAATTGTATAGAATCACGTTCTTTATAAAACTTAAAGGCTAGTCAGTTTATAACCTATTAGGTCAAATCTAAATAATGGATTTAACAAAATCATTTCTGTACAGCGTAAATTACTATTTGTTGTATTTTATTTGCTATATGTTTATTCTTACTTTCAGGAAGATGTTGGTTGTACTCTGGATGACCTTCTTGGAATGAAAGTGGTAAAGACAATAAAACTAGATGAAGAAAATAATTTGCACATGTGTAAACTTTGAAACCATGTAGTTAATTAATTCCTGTAAAAGGGATTAACAACATAATCCTTTTGGTACATTTGCTGCTAATTCAGAATAAAATAAAAAAAAAAAAACGTTCAAAGGCAGGTTTGTGTTCATATTGCGAAATATTGTCATGTTTTATATGGGGTACCTTAATATTTGGAACAGATGGGTAATTACTTCCTAGCGTATCGATGATCTCCTTTCCAAATGGCAAAACAATCTGTATCTCTATTAGAGTGTTTATTTCAAGGGCTTCATCAACAAGGCTAAGTAAAGTCTCTTCACTGCAATTATTTTAATAGCAGCTTAATTCATTAATTTGGTGGACCTACAGTTAGAAGTAACCAATTTAATTTTTGTGTCTCATAGGTACCATCCCTTAATAACGCTGAGCAAATTGCTGACAAAGTTGCCGTAATATTGTTTGGATTCCTGGTAAATTACAATATACAAAAGTGGTCGTATGCTTTTGATTACAACGTTGCCTAGACAGTGTTAACACTGTATATGATGATTTCTTGTATTTATGTAGTTTTCTCTTTTTTGTTTAGAATGATCTCCTAGCCAGTGTGACTACTGTCCTGGTAAGCAAGATGTCTATTTTTTTAGTTATATTTCTCAATAATAATAATAATATAATCACAGATAATCAAATAAGCAAAGTATTTACCTTAAACATGGTGTATACAGGTCGATTATGTGCAGGCATTAGAGATGTTTGCACAAGTATCTAGCATATAATCATGTATTTGTTATTTGTTGTTTTTTTTCTTAGTAGTGCGTCAAAATGCTTTGTCGGTATCTCTGTCAACCCAATGCACTACTTGCATAATGTTACTGCACTGGCAATGTTGGCAATTCTGACAACAGTGTTAAAAAAGGACAAAATCTATTAATACAATGTTTGCAAGTATTCATTTTTAAAGGTGCTTTTGGCTGTATGCCATACAGTTATAAATATAATCAATGTAATGCCTCAACATAGATATTAGTAACAGACCCAGGATTGAAGCCATGGTGTCACGCACCAACTCATAAATATAGTTTACATAATGCCATCACATTCACAAAGGTTTGCACTCCAGTTTGTTACAACACATGGTGGTTTTCCACACCAGCAGTAAAGAGGCTGACAATATTGAAACGGTAAGATGAAGGTAGGCAAAGGTGTCACATAAGACAAAATGGGTCGAGAAAATCACAAAGACCCACAATGAGAGTTTTGAGAATGACTGTATTTATTGTATGAACCACAACAACACGTGGGTGACAGCAGAGGCAGGGAACAGTAATACACACCTTACATGTTTCAAACTACACAAAGCTCGTAATCATAGACTGAGACACCGAAGGCTAACAGCACCAGGACAGGGGTAAGCCCAACCAGCTACATTACCCATCAGTGTATTAAGTGGATATTAGTTGGCACAGAAGGGGTTATATAATTTTTTTAAAGAGGCTAACAACACACATAGACATTTTGAACTAGAGCACTGAAGGCACTGCACTGCGCATATAAAAATTGCGCTTCAGCAACATATGTGAGTTTTGCACTCCAGTATGCTAGGAGGAGAGGATGTCTGCTGCCAGCAGCATGCTCCCAGTAAGCTGTTATATCAGTTATTCACAGGTTCTTAGACAGTTTTTTTTTTGCCTGCACAAAAAGACTTATCTATAGAGCTGGTCAGAGTATTCAACTGGCAACTGGGTGTACTTTTCAAAGGGTCTCTGACAACCCCACTATAGATGAATGCTAAGTTTATTACAGTACTCTGTGAGCACTTTAATGTATATTCTTCAAAAAACAAAATACAAATAAATCTCCTCAATGGGCTCACATTTCTTGCCACTAATTGGCTGTTTGAAGAAGCCAATTACTGGTAGGAAAGTGTCCCTATTAAAATCTATGGGAGTGCTTTTGTACACAGTGGTCCACCCACAGCCTTTCCTGGAGCTGACCAGAGGTGAGTATGTGGTTGACTGAACACATCTCCTGCAAAGCATTATATTGAGGGTGGGGGGATATTGTATGTGAGGGGCCTCTGCACAAATCTCTCATGCATTTATAAAACACCATGAAAACTTAAAGGGACCACGTAGCTATTGTTCACAATCATGCAATATCATTGGCAGTAATATAATAAAAGTGTTAAGGGTTGATTGTGATGATTTTATGTCCTTATGCTTTTATAAGTTTAATTAGTTATGCACAGTTTCAACTATTGATTTTTGTCAGTGAAAATTAACCTTAAAACTGTTGTCCATGTACTCTGTCTAATGCGACAAAGATCTTATAAAAAGTTATGTCTTTTATGCCCTCTATATTTTTGTATGATTTTGCAGTTCTATGTACAGATAGCAATGCAAATATTTCCTAGATCCTATGCGATACCAAGTTCAGAAAGAATAATATTAATGTGCCTCTCATTGCAGAAAGACCTGCCGTCTCTGGTATCTGATGTGGTAGTAAGTAAAATATATCCCATTGCACTGGAATAAATATCCCATTACATTAAAAAGAAATTACCAATAATCTCTTAGGATACCAAATTATGTTTGATAATATTTTGTATCTTTTGAAACATAGTTTGCGCCTGAATATTTATATTATACATTATATATTTATTTGTTTCTTTGTTGATATATTTTGGTTGGTTCATGGTAAAGTTGCTCTTTAACTTTAATTAAGTAACGTTTCATTGGTTTCTATTTCAAGATTTATCCCTAATGCACACAAATGAATACTTCAATTTTCATGTGTTATATTTATCTTGGCACTTAGACTGAAGGGAATAAGTATACATGGTGTTGCTGACAAGCAAGTTGCCAAATTCAGAAGACAAACACTCTTATTAGTAAATGAGTAATTTGTGAATGCACGTCTTTCTTCTGCATTCAGGACAGATATGGAAGATTTTCCTTATTGCCTACCTGTTAGCAAATTAACCATTAACCAATTTGAAAACTAGTAAAAAGTATTTCAGAACTTAAAAGTTCTTTATAATTGGGTCACCTGAATGGGATTGGAGTTAATGCATGTAAGTGGGTTTTCTGGAACTTTTCATATCGGATTAACACATTTTTATGTAAAACAACATAAAAGACTGTGATACATTTTAGTGGACTGACACTCAAAGATTAAGAAGTAGTCCATTTCACTCTATGAGCACTCATCCACTGAAATGTATCACAAACTTCTTTGAGGCCTATCTTCTATAAGAGCAATACGACAATATATATTTTTGTGTGAACACTGTTTCTGTTTCACATTTAGGATACCTTCCTACCAGAAGTTGCTACTTTATTGGTAAGAATGAAATAATCTTAAATATGTTATTTATATATATATATATATATATATATATATATATATATATAAAAGATTTTTTTTATTTTGACTGGGCAGTACATATATTACATTTTTAGTCATAAGCCTTTATAAGCCTTTATCTAGGCCTTTATTTTTTGTATTTTGCTGTGAAAGTTAATAAAATAGACTATATTTGACTGTGATGCTTTGGTATTTAAAAAAAAAAAAGAAAGGTAAAATTTGTTATTAGAAGGTTTATATGCCTTTAAAACATGATAGCAATACATACTATAGGTACATACTTGGGTATTCTCTGGCTTGCTTTCAGAGGATCTCATAATCCATAACCTTCAAAGGCAGCTTCTAACAGTTACAAATGGGTTCTCAACGTTTATTAATTTACAAAGACAAGTTAATCCATACTTCTCAATATCTCAAAAGGTCATAGAAAAATGCTTTTGTTTTAAGGATATGGTTAGAGTGACTAGCACTTCATGAAGACTTTTTATGGGACTTTTTGTCCTATAGGTAGCTATTAATGTAAACCATTTAGAATAGGAATAATGCATTGTAAAAAACATTTATATTTGCTGTGATTGAGGCCTATAGAACACTGACACCATATCAAATGAATTTCCCTAGATCGTTGTTACTGTATATTGTCAATTGTTGTTTTTCCATAATTCAGACAACTAAATGATCATTTTCATATTCCTCACTATAATGTACATATTTAAATATTCTACATTTTCTGTGAAATCAATTTACACCCAGTTATCCTGCAGTAAAACAATGCAATGTATGTCTCCAATTGTACGGGCCTAAACACGTTTCACTTCTATAAAATATTCATATTTACTGTAGGCACAATTTTATTTCCAAAAGCATCCATTTAGTGATGAGGCCAATAGTCAGGGCAGCATATATTTTAGGAAATATGGTTTATTTTTTTCCAAACTATTGGGAAATGTTACATTTTATTTTTATAATTGTCATAGGATGTTCTTGAACATATTGAAGATGTTAAGAATGTTGCATGCGATGTTCTGGTAAGAATTATAATTATTATTACTAAAAGTATTAAGAAACAAACCTTTCAGTAATATAACCAAAATATAATTATGCTTATAGCTGTAACCAAAATGCTTTTAAGTAGTTAATTATTCAGTAAGTTAATGTATTTTATGGTTGGCCTGTTAGTATTTCACTGAAACCAAGACAACTCTGTATAACAATACCAAAATTGAGAAGGAAAAAAAATGAATGTTCAACCTAAGAGCTAAACCGAGTCAGTATGTTATACTGCCCTGTTAACTTTTTTGTTTTAAACCATAGCATTGTTATTTTTTTCTCATATTGTAGGAAGACATTTTGCCAGAAGTGGCCAAACTTTTGGTAAGATTGATTATATATATCTGTTGAGGTTGCAATTTGTTGGATTTATGTTGGATTTATGTTATATATCTATATGTATATATGTTATATGTATATTGTATAGGCATATTGGGTGGGATTCCATGCTGGAGATAAATCTATCACAAGTAATTGTTCCATATACAGTAGATTGGAAAGAAAAAAACAGTGATATAACAGTGATATCTCAGTAAAGGTATCCTACACGTTTCATGTTTACTTCCACGTTGAAAGTGTTTCAATCGTAGCAGAGGAGTATAATACACTCCCTTACCCTCTCCTCTATAAGTATGCTGGACGGACATTAGGTTTTAAATGGAGTATTCTTACTGTTGTACTATATTTTTCTGTGGTTGCCTCTACCTTTAAGAATATTACTCAGTTCTTTTTATTGATACACCTAATTTGCTTTCAGGAAAAAAAGTTTAAACTTTAATTTTTATTTTTCTATCAGTCAATCAGTGGCGAGATTCTGAACAGAGTTTTGGTAAGTATTTTATGATAAATACCTTTTTTTTTTCTATTCACAGACCTTTTCTAAATGTTTCCTGTGTTTTTTTTCTTATAGAGTGACTTGGGTCTTGCAGCTAGGGCAAAGGTCTAACTGGTAGTGTCAATTTGCAGAAACAAAAGTGTAAGTACCTTTAAAATATTCGTTAATTAGCTAACAAAGCAACACACTAGGCTACTTATACTTAATACTCTTCAGTACAAGGAAAAGGGTTCCCAATATAGTACTCCACTGGTGACTTATGGGAAAAAAAGGTACTTGTTCTCAGCATCAGTAACAAAATTAAAAAAACATCATACCTGAGACTTTTGAAATATTAACCCTTTAATAGCCCATTGGGAAGATTCTACATAGTAACTTGCCAAATGTATTATTTAACCAGTCCTCGTGACAAAACTTTTACTTGTCATTGTTTAAAGATAAGCTTAATTGAAAGGTTATAAAAACACATGCAAAATTAACCTCTAAACCATGCCAAGTAGACTCGTCTGTAGCTTAATAGTCAAATAACTTTAATTGATGTACCCAAAACCTTTATATTAATTCATTCATAAACACATTTTGTGTTTCTCTCTTCCAACAGGAAACAAAATTCAACTCGGCAAATCTTCTAATGTTATATTTCAACCTAACAGGCCTACATAAAATCTGATGGTATTAACGCTGCTTACTTTGAGCTCAATAAAGCAAATATACAACAACCTTCTTGAAGCACTGATCAATGTTGTTTTGTATTGTTATCGTATTTACTCATTCTTTACATGGGCTTCACACAATTCCTAGGAATCACATAACTAGATCTAAATGATATGTTTCTTGACTCATCATAATGTGTCACTGTAAGAAAATAGCTGATTATATTTACCTAGCAGAGAAAGAGCAATAACACAATTTAGTAAATTGTATTTATGTTGTACTCTCTATACTCCCATCTATCAATTGGGGACCAGAAAAAATTATGCATCATTTCTTTTTTCTGCAGAAACTATTTTGTGTTTGATTATCAAATACTTTCAAGTAACAATCCTTTAGTCTGTTTCTAATAGGAAAAAGCCATACAATATTTTGATTATGCATGTGTGGAAATGGGAACTTTTGGGGTGAAGGGTGAAAAATTATGATTGGTTGATAAGATCATATGTTGTAAGGGTGAGAATTGAGTCTATATATAGGTAGCGAGGATGTGTATGAGAGCAATAAAAGATGATTAAAAGAGATGGGGAGTACGTATGATCTTTTCAAGGTTGATGTCCACAGTCAGAGGGGATTGTTTCTGAACAAAGTATTGAAGGAATATTGTACACAACAAATAGGTACTTACAGATAAACCTAAACATTCACTGCCCTAGGTGGCATTGTAATATCTAAAGGGAGATAGATAGATAGATAGATAGATAGATAGATAGATAGATAGATAGATAGATAGATAGATAGATAGACAGACTTAATTATTTGACATGGCACCACAGGGCCAATGTCAAATAATTAAGGTAATGTATACTACTGTTTACAATGTTAGCATAACTCTATGTTTATGTTTTAGAAACAAAATACTAAACAGAGTTTTTCTCCATCCACCATTCAATAGATTAATTTGTTGAAGGGTTTATACTATTGCAAAATAAATAAACATGTATATATATGGGCATTATTTAAATGTTATACAAAGACAATCAAGCATTTCATTTCTTGTTACCAGCTCTCACTGGCACAGTAATGCATCCCACCAATTGAATTAATCTTTATAAAAATATTTAAAAACTCAGCATTTATTATAATTGAGAACAATACTTTTATAAATTCATCTGATCTATATCTTTAAAAAGCAGTCTTATCACCATATCAACCAATGAAATGATGCAGTCATTAGGAACATTCCATTACTTTTAAAACATGGCACCTTAAATCATTCTAATATACATCTTCCATTGTATTATAGGAAAACATTATTTAATAAATCGCAATTTGGCATTATATCATCTCCTGACCAGACAGCACCTCTTCCTGTTTATAATACACAAATTCCTCTTTTGGTCAAATGTTAGGCTTCACCTTTTCCTCTTGGAGCTCCACCTCTTCCTCTCTGTATAATAAACTCTTAAGGATCAGGCTGTTTTTACATTTTTGCACCCTTCATGACCAACGCTGTTTTAACATTTCTGCGGTGTTTGTGTTTAGCGCTAATTCTCCTATTTAAGTGAACCTATACAAATTATATCTTGTTTTTGTTGATAAAAACAATAAATGAGCTTTATTTAGATACCATTATTTTGGTCATATCGTGTAATTTACTATTTAAGAAATTATAATAAAATATGATGAAACTTTTGCTGACTAATATTTCCAAACTCTTACTCATCTACAAAAGCTAATGAAAGTGCTATAAAGATTCTTAGGTTTGTCCTGAGTTTAGAAATACCCAATGTTTATGTTTTCTTGCACATTATAGGGCAATAAGTAAAGGTAACATTTCAAACCTTTTTTTTCTTCAAGTCATCCTACTCCTATGTCCATGGTGCATCTTTGAAGCTGATCAATTCTATTTACCCCATCCAGCAATATATGTTTCCAAACCAGACACCCCAGAGTATTTCAGACAGTGACACTTTAACACTTCCCATGCCCTAATTCCACCCCCTGCTTTTGTTAACATTTGTAGTAGAATTTTTTACACTCCAATATGTGGGCCTTTTAGAATTTTGACCTCTGGTCATCCTGTGCCCATGTCCTATTTGGATAACTTTGGGTTTTCAAAAAATATATGGTTTGATGGGGGAAAATTAAATTGGACAGCTTTAGAGTATTTCAATATAGAAGCATTACAGCAACACAGTTTGAGCAAAGAAGTCAATTGCTTCTCACTTTCAAGCTCACTTAACCCCTGACATGCCAGGCATGCCACTGGTCCTTAACTATATGATTTTCCATGAGGTGCTTGTCACATCATTCCTTAAGAGGTTAAGCATGAATACCAAGTACCTACTTGTGTTTTTTTGTTGTTGTTTTGTGCATCATTCCAAATGTTTTATCAATTTTAAAAGTGTAAATTCAAGGACTTTCAGCTCAGTCACCCATGACACATTGGTTGAATTTGTACGTGGTCACCATGGTGTGAGCAGTAATGTCACTGTAGATTCACACACGTTTTGCTCCATACATACAAGGCAGTGTCAGCATACAGGGCGAGGGGGGGGCGGCATTTTAAACTTCGCTGACGCCATTATCCCCCCCCGTACTTACCTTAAAAGAGTCTTGCCGGCGAGTCTCCCTGCTCTGCCACGGTGCCGGTTTGTAATGCTGAGCGCCGGAAATTGACGCCACTTCCGGCGCTCATCATTACAAGCCGGCACCGAGACTGAACAGGGAGACTCGCCGCAGAGGAGAGAGAGAGGGGCGCCGGGCGGGTAAGCGAAAACTACTCGGCGCCCCTCTCTCTCTCCTCCGCTTCAAAACAAACAACCAAAAAAAAACGCTTGGGGCGGCAAAGTGCCGCCCCTTCTAAAGTGCCGCCTGGGGCAATTGACCCAGTCGGCTCCATTGTAGGGCCGGCCCTGTCAGCATACATATCCAGTCTTTTGTACTACATGGCTTGCTGAGCTGAGTTATCCATTAGGGTTGCCACCGTCTCTTCAAAAGAATACTGGCAATGGTCACACATCATGATCAGTCCACAGAGGTGGATCCAAAATGGTACAGAGTCACTCGGAGTTTCCCCTTAAGATTAACCTGCAGCCTCCCAGTTACAGATAACAGGTCTCTGGAGCTCAATTTTTGACGGTTTAGACTGTGTATGTAAACATATGTAGTTTCAATTCAATCCAGTTTGGGCATTGCGCTGTGCATAGATGGCAGTAATCCACAAACAGCTTAGGGTGTTATATTTTTAACCAAACAGCTTGCTAGTGCCATATTTCTTCACAAACAGCTTAGCAGTGCCTCCTTTCTCATCAAGGGGCTTAATAGCGCCATCTTTGTCCCCAACCAACCCCAGTGCCATCCTTGTCCCCAAATAGCTTGTCTCTGCCATATTTGTCCCCAAACAGCTTCCTTAGTGCCATCTTTGTCTATAAATAGTTTCCTAGTGCCAACTTTGTCTCCAAACGACTTGCCACAGCTTACCTGGCTAAAGACATTAGAGTTGCTCTCACTGTGCCATATTTCCTCCACAGGATGGCAACTACTGGCTTCCATGAAGCTTATTGAACAGTGTCGGCACCCTCACCAAAATTATTGAGCGGGCTGGCTCAATTCTTCTTTGGGTGGTTGGAGGCATCTGAGTGGGCGGGGGTCATCTTTTTAGGCGTAGAAAGACTATACAGCACTGCAAGAGAAAGGTAGAGGTAATTAGCACAAGCTGACAACCTGAGATACTCTTCACAAATACTACTTCCTCCTGCAGTATCCTCAGATGCTTAGCGTGCTATTTAAGGCAAAATCATATGTTTTGACAGGGATTTATATTTGGCCACCAATATTCTCCAACTTCCAAGCAAACCATTTTTTTGTGTAATTTGCTTAAATTAATACATTGAACTAACATTCTTGTAATTGTATGTTTTTCCAAACACCAACATATATACGTTAAGCTTCTAAACACATAAGAATGAACAATTCATTCTCACCAAGCCACTCCTCCATTTATTTTTACTACATCTTGCTCAACCTCAGCATTTCAAACTAGAATACCTTTTATCTCCTGTAGGATAAGGCTCAAGACTCACGATATCTAGAAAATAGATGTACACTTTGTAGTTTGAAGATAAACCAGTCAGGAAGGTTTATTCACTTAAGTTTAAGTGCCTGAGAGTAGATAAGAAATTCAAACTAACAAGAGCCAACTGACAAACATACTAAAACCAATTCCCAAAGGCACTTGTAAAATACAAAAACCAACTCACATGCAGGAATGTATTATAGGCAACTCACAAATTCAGTAACCTGTGAGTTTCCTGTGACTTTTAATGCAAGCTGGAACTTTTGTTTCGACTTGCAAATTTCACCTTGCAAGGGTAATAGTAAATTACCTCTTGCACAAGGGAAACATCAATCAGCCTGCATGGGCCTTAAACAAGTGAGCAAGAAAGTTCACGCCTGGACTCATCTTTAAACTTGATGTAAACTGAGATGTCTGAAGGGTAAAATAACATATAAAAGGGTCTGAGAATAACTCATCTCAAAATTGATAGCTGCTTAATACCAAGCATCTCTACTTAGGAGTGCCTCAGGTTTTAGCTCATTTGTTCCATTACAGAGGAAAAAAATCATATATATCAGTCTGATTATGTCCCAGAGGCAGTCCAGAACCAAAATGCAAGGCAAATTTCAACTGCATGAGGAAACCAATAACCCCATTTGGAAATTGACTCATTTTGGTCATTTGTTTGCACCAGTTTGTCAATTCTGAAAGCAGGACTCATTGATAGCAAGCCTAAAACTGTATTTTTTCTTTTTGTGCTTTTAGATGTGTGCTATGGACCATTGTCCTACTGGATAATCATCTAATTTCATGATTCCCCTCGTTCAAGACCTCAGTACCAGAGACAGCAAAACAGCCCCACAATATTACAGATCCTCCACCATATTTAACTATAGATATGTTGTTCTTTTCCTTATAAGTTTAATTTTGTCTTTTTCCACCATGCCCCCGGGGTGGAAAAGAGTGACCTTAAACATTAAAGCCATTATAAATGTGTTAATTTAAACCACGTGGGCACTAACAATTTTTTGTAAACTGAATTGAATTCTCCAAGAGCCAATAATAATCTTGTCTTGGCAATGTTTTATTTTTTATACTTATTGTTTAATCCAGTGCTATATCCAACATATGAGTGTATACAGAAAGAAAACTGTTTCACTATATATGTTTTTCATAAGCTATTGTACAACATGTACAAAATATTCAAGCATGCCAATAATGTTGACCATCCCTGTATACAACCTCTACTCCACTACAAACTA